>NC_140993.1:10026525-10481737 GCF_052327205.1 Somniosus microcephalus
CAACTATAATTAAATGTAACAATAATAATCTATCTATTCAGTTCCTTTTAATTTTGAATGTAAAAATTCATTCATTCAAGTAAACATATATATCATTGGATGGCGAACTGCCACAGAGGAGAAATTATTATTTTGAATTTTTTATGTCAAATCCATTTAATTCTTGAGCCTGACCAGGCTACTGTGCAAGACGCACACAATGTGATTGATTCTAAGAATGGAAATGTTACTGGATAGAAAATATAATATTTCTCCCATTCTTAAAAACCCACCCCAAACTATCACCCCATCTCCAACCTCTCTCTCCTCCCGCAGGTCCTTGCATGTATTGTCGCTTCCCAAATCCGTGCCCATCTTTCCCGTAACTCCATGTTTGAACCTCTCCAATCAGGTTTCCACTCCTACCACAGTCATGAATGGCATCCTCTGTGACTATGGCGCATTATCCCCCCTTGTCCTCCTTGACCTCTCTGTAGCATTTGATATGGTCGACCACACCATCTGCCTCTGACGCCTCTCCTCAGCTGTCTGCTGCCCTCGCTTGGTTCCACGCTTACCTTTCTAATCGTAGCCAGAGTATCTCTACCAATGGCCTCCCCTGACCCCTGCAGCATCATCCTAGGACTCCTGCAAGGATCCATCCTTGACCCCCTCATTCTCCAGAGTTACATGCTGCTTGATGGGCCGAATGGCATCCTTCTGTGCCGTTGTGACTCTATGACTTTATGACTCTTGGTGGCATCATTCACAGACATGCGGTCAACTTCCACATGTAAGCTCGCGATACCCTCCACCTCTACCTCAACCTCTACCTCTCCACCACCTCTCTTGGCCCATCCACTGACTGTATTGTCAGGCTGCTTGTCTCACATTGAGGGCTGAATTTTGCCGGCGCTCAGAGGCCGGATTTGGAGGCGGGTCCGCTGTCAAAATCCAAATGATTGACAGGGGGGCGGTATCCCGCTCTAAACCCGCCTCTTTGTGAGCTTCCCTCGGGCCGGCTCTGATTGCGCTTTGCAGACACGGCACTAAGCGGCGGGTCCAGCAGTTCTGGTAGTTAGCAGGGTAGTTAAAGCAAACAAATCAACATTTTACCATGTCCAAAGCATTTTCCCAAGTTTTCCACTAGGTTCCCGTCGCTCGGGCATCACGGCAGGTAAGTATGTCGGGTTCTGAACAACTCTCCATTTCTTTCAGTAGGTGACAGCTCCGAAAGTGGTTTAAAACCTGCCATTTTACAGCTGGTCACTTTCCACTCTCAGAAGCTTCAGGCTTGAGTATTTGGAACAGATTTTTAAGCTTTATGCATTTGGGAAGTGTTTGCAGTAAACTCCCTATTCACTGTCACCTCCTTGCAACATCATATCTCACCCTTGATAGATTGGTTCTGTCATCTGAACTTCACCTGCCATATGAATCATCAGAATTGGCACGATTTATGCTCCGTTACCTTGATCCTCTGAATCTGATGACAATCAGCCGCAGCAGCAAAACCAGCCACACCAGTAGCTGCAGCAACAACAAGAGCGCTAACCTTCTCCTCAACCACCTGATGCTGCACAGGGCAGAGGGCATCAGCACAGGGCTGCACCGCGCCGGAGGTCACACCCCCAACACAGGGTATACAGGCAGTGGATGAGCTTCCTCAACATGACGGATCAGCAGTGCCAAAGGAGGCTCAGGCTATCGCGCCAGGTCATCGCCAACATTTGCGCTTTACTGGAGCAAGACCTGCAGCCCAGAGGAAAGGGTGGGCACTCCTTACCAGTAGCTGTCAAATTCACCCTTGCCCTCAACTTCTTCGCCTCAGGCTCCTTCCAGGCATCTGCAGCATCTCGCAGTCAGCCGCACACAGATGCATCGCACAGGTAACCGATGCCCTCTTTAACAAGTCCACAAATTACATCCATTTTGCCACTGATGAAGCCAGTGTCAATGAACGTGCGCTTGGCTTTGCTGCTCTAGCTGGCTTCGTGTGGGTGCAGGGAGTCATTGACTACACACATGTGGCCATCAGGGGACCCCATCACCACCCAGTAGCATTTGTTAACCGCAAGAGCTTCCACTCCCTCAACGGTCTGCAACCATAGGCAGATTATCATCCCTGGCAGCTGCCATGACTTGTACATTCTGCGCCATTCCACCGTCCCTCAGTTCTTCGCACCGCCAAACAGTCTTGCTGGCTGGCTGCTTGGAGACAAGGGCTATCCCCTGAAGACGTGGCTCGTGACACCTTTGAGGAGGCCAACAAACGAGCCTGAGGGACGTTATAATCAAAGCCACATCTCCACAAGAAGTGTCATCGAGCAGACAATAGGCTTGCTCAAAATGCGCTTCAGATGCCTTGACAGATCTGGAGGATCCCTTCAGTACGCACCAACTAGGGTCTCGCGAATAGCCATCGTCTGCTGCGCCCTGCACAACATAGCGTAGCAGCGAGGATTAGTACTGGATGAGGAAGACGCTGCTGAGCGCAGAGCCTCATTGGAGGACGAGGAGAGTTACCATGAGGTTGGTTACGAGGATGAGGAACACCTGGTGTCCCATTGCGACCAGTACGCGAGCACGTTGCTGTCCGCCACGCCAGGGATACCCTTATCAATGGCAGATTTCAATAACTTCATGCAGCTCATACATGTGGATGCCACCCGCGTTCGCAGGTTTGCATCACCCAACACCAGCACCAACTCCATGCAGCAGTCAAACAATGATTCGTCCCTTGTTTTGACTCTCACCACCATTGCTGGGTGTGAAATGAACCCTGACCCTTCACTCTGCCACTTTCATTTCATCACACAAATTTGCCAACGCCCTCCAAGTGTGACAATTAGATGATTTATTAACAGCAGTTCATAGAATATTAACATAACATTGATAAAGAAAGACACACCCGAGTGACTACCCTTGTGAATATTTGTGTGGGATCTTTCTTTTCCGGGTACTTTTACGTTGTGCTACCCTTACGGCTTCAGCAGAGGTAGAGGCAGCCTCCTCATCTCCGCAACTGACAGTAACTGGGGCCATGGCCCCTTTAAATAAACCGGCAATAATCCTGCACCCTTTAATAGGGCCGGGAAACGCGCAGGGCGGGCCTAACAAAGCCCATTAGGGCAAGATTCGATTTATCAACGGGATCCACGCCGCAGCGGAGTCGCCCCCCGCCGTCGACCTCTCCCGCCTTGAAGCCGCCCAAGTAGGCAAAATCGCAGCCCTTGGATGAGCCGCAATTTCCTCCAGTGAAACATTGGGAAGACCGAAGCCATCACCTTCGGCCCCCGCCACGTACTCCGTACCATTGCCACCGATTCCATACTCCCTCTCTGGCCATTGTCTCTGGCTAAACCAGACCATTCACAAATTCAGCTCCTATTCGACCCAAGGCTGAGCTTTCGACTCCATATCCTCTCGATCGCAAAGACTGCCTACATCCCCCTCCATAACATCGCCTGTTTCCACCCCTGCCTCAGCCCACCTGCTGCTGAAACCCTCAGCTATGCCCTTTATCACTGCCAGATACAAATATTCCAACCCTCTTCTGGGTGGCCCTCTCACCATTCACCATCCATGAACTTCAGATCATCCAGATCTCTGCTGCTTGTATCCTATCCCAAACCAAGTCCTGCTCACCCGTCATCCCTGTCCTTGCTGCTGTGACATTGTCTCTAGGTGTCAGCCCGGGCTCAGTGGGCAGCACACTTGCCTCTGAGTCAAAAGGTTGTGGGATCAAGTCCTGCTCCAGAAGCTTTAGCTCAAAAATCTAGGCCGACACTCCAGCGCAGTACTGAGGGGGCGCCGCACTGTCGGAGGTGCCGTTTTTCGGATGAGATGTTAAACCGAGGGCCCATCTTCTCTCTCAGGTGGCGGTAAAAGATCCCCTGGCATTATTTCAAAGAAGAGTAGGGAAGATCTCCCCGGTGTCCTGGGGCCAATATTTATCCCTCAATCAACATCGCTAAAAACAGATTATCTGGTCATTATCACATTGCTGTTTGTGGGAGCTTGCTGTGTGTCAATTGGCTGCCGCGTTTCCTACATTACAACAGTGACTACACTTCCAAAAAAAAGTACTTCATTGGCTGTAAAGCGCTTTGGGATGTCCGGTGGTCATGAAAGGCGCTGTATAAATACAAGTCATTCTTTTCTTCCTTAATTCTTCCAGTTTAAAACTCTCATAAGAGGCGATCTTATTGAAACATATAAGATTGTGAAGGGGTTGGATCGGGTGGATGCGGGGAGGATGTTCCCGATGATGGGTGAAACTAGAACTAGGGGGCATAGTCTTAGAATAAGGGGCTGCTCTTTCAAAACTGAGATGAGGAGGAACTACTTCACTCAGAGGGTGGTAGGTCCATGGAATATGCTGCCCCAAAAAGCTGTAGAAGCTACATCATTACATAAATTTAAAACAGAAATAGACAGTTTCCTAGAAGTAAAGGGAATTAAGGGTTACGGGGAGCGGGCAGGAATTTGGACATGAGTGTAGGTTCGGATCGGACATGGCCCTGTGGATAGCGAAGCGGGCCCAGGGGCCATGTAGCCTGATCCTGCTCCTATTTCGTGTGTCTAATTCTGTTAGATTCAGGAGATGGTTCTGTGATAGTAGATTGGCGGTTAGGATCAGATCAGCCATGATCTTATTAAATGGCGGAGCAGGCTCGAGGGGCCGATTGGCCTACTCCTGCTCCTACTTCTTATGTTCTTATGTTGTGTTCAAATCCCTCCATGGCCTCTAATTGAATGGTGGAACAGGCTCGAGGGGCTGAATGGCCTCCTCCTGTTCCTATGCGAGCCTTCACTTCCTGAAAACTGAAATGCAACCACCCACGCACAATATCTGGTCAAACAGAAGCCTTGTACTTTATTTAGCTTACTGGATGCACCATAACACTCTAGATTTCAGAAAGCAGTACAATAAACATTCTTATCAGACCTTGGTTTAGGCAAAAACTATGGAACACATTTATTAAAAGAAACAGATAAGCAGCAGTAGACAATACAAGAGAACTTTAGCTAAACCTCCTCGATACCAAAAAAAACAAATGATGTGACGCTTCGCTAATTCTCCAGGTTAATACTGGGGCCACAGAGTCTCCAGTGCATAGTTTATTGGCCTCTAATGAACTGGAGGAGGAATGCCCAAGATATAGTCGCTGTCTCATTTGAGGTTCTATCAGGAGCAAAGGAAATCAAATATGTATTTCTCACACTGTCGAACGTCCACAGAACTTAAAACACAGGAGGGCAGCACGGTGGCATAGTGGTTAGCACTGTTGCCTCACAGCGCCAGAGACCCGGGTTCGAATCCGGCCTCGGGTGACTGTCTGTGTGGAGTTTGCACATTCTCCCCGTGTTTGCGTGGGTTTCCTCCGGGTGCTCCGGTTTCCTCCCACAGTCCAAAGATGTGCGGGTTAGGTTGATTGGCTATGATAAATTGACACTTAGTGTTAGGGGGATTAAATACATGGGGTTACGGGGATAGGGTGGGATATGTGATGGTATAGGTGTTACGGGGATCGGGTGGGATATGTGTCGGTGCAGGCTCGACGGGCCGAAATGGCCTCTATCTGCACTGTGGGGTTTCTGTGATTTCTGTGATTTCTGTGATGTTTGCAGTCCAGGAATGTAGCTCTTAAAATTCTCATCCTTGTTTTCAAATCCCTCCATGGCCTCGCCTCTTCCTATCTCTGTAACCTCCTCCAGCCCCCCACCCCCGCCCCCCCGCCGAGATCTCTGCGCTCCTCCAATTCTGGCTTCTTGCGCATCCCCAATTTCCACCGCCCCTCCATTGGCGGCCGTGCCTTCAGCTGCCTGGGCCCTAAGTTCTGGATTTCCCTCCCTGAACCTCCCCGCCTCTCCTCCTTTAAGACGCTCTTTAAACTCTACCTCATTGACCAAGCTTTTGGTCATCTGTCCTAAGATCTCCTTCTGCGGCTCAGTGTCAAATTTTGTTTGATAATCGCTCCTGTGAAGCGCCTCGGGATGTTTTACTACGTTACAGGCGCTATATAAATGCAAGTTGTTGTTGTAAGTTAACACCTGGATATAGGAAAGCTAAAGATGAGAACCCAGTGATCTGCCCAATTCAATCGACTGATAATTATGAGAAGTATTTCCAAATGCACTCGTTCAAACACCCAGCGGCAGCCCACCTAGTAGCCATGTGATACCAATCCATTTACCACTTAGTCATAAAATCCTTTTGCGCAGATGCACAAATTGGCTGCCATGTTTCCTACATTAGAACAGTGACTACACTTCAAAAGTACTTCATTGGCTGTAGAGTGCTTTGGGATGTTCTGAGATGGTGAAAGGCTTTCTTTTTTCTGAGCATTTATATTTTAACTGATGGAATAGGAGCTATGCTCATACATGTAACCATGCATATGAACATACAAAATTAACTTTGTGGTGTATGTGCCTTTAAAAGCAATTGTGGTGTATGTGCCTTTAAGAGCCCCAGGTGTGCGCAATGCCGGTAATTGCCACTTGGGCTATATAAGCCTGTGTATTGTGTATATCCTTTAGAACCCCCCCCAGACTTGCTTAGTAAATACCTATGAACCAACTCCTGTCTTCAGTGTCTTTATCTACACACGGACACTACAGTGGCGACGAAGTGGAAACGGACTTACCTGCAATTCGGCAGCACTTCAAGGACATCGATTCCTCCAGCGTCCAGAAGACTCAAGGAAGTAATAGAAACTGTGGTTTCGCCAGCTGGCCAAGCTGGTGGCAGGTACTGCGCTAATCCTTCCTGGGCGTCAGGCTGGGGCTCCAGCGGCGGGCTCTACAGCTGAGACAGGCAGCGAAATCGGAGGCAAGCAATAACGGACTGGGAGGGTGCACTCGGGAGACGGCCGGCGCGGCAAGCAGGTCAGCGTTTAGACCTCCGTCGGGAACGAGTCTCCAACAGTGAATAAACGGAAACCACAGTAAAACAGCATTGTTATCGGTAGCAGCGGCGGGAAAGCGCAGGAAGCGCCATATCGTTGCTACAGAGAGAAAAAAAAAAAGCGCGGGAAGCGCCGTATCTTTTTTTGAAATGCCTAAGTCTGGCAATATTGATGCTTTTGATAACGAAACAGAGCCTAACTTTGGCAATATTGATGTTTTTGATAACAAGATAGAGGATTGGACCACATATGTAGAAAGAGTGGAGGTGTTTTGCACCACAAATGGAATAGAAGATGAAAAAAAAGCTTCAGTGCTTCTGGATCTAATGGGCGCAGAAACATACAAGCTGTTACGCAACTTAATCACTCCAGCCGAACCGATGGACAAGAATTTGGAGGAGATTGTTGATACCCTACACTGCCAATTCGAGGCAGGACTGGCAGATTCTCTGCAAGACAAATTCATCTGCGATCCCCTAAGTGTAGAAACACAAAAAAAGGTATCTTCTGGAAAAGATTTAACACTGGACAAGGCTTTCAGTGCAATAGGAGCGGCAAAGATACAGCAAAGGCCACAGGACTTCGGCACCCATGAAATGACACGGGGTTTCGAAAGATGTTATCGCTGCGGCAGATCCAACCATGACCAGAGGGATTGCTGGTTCAAAGAAAAAGCATGCAGGCGATGCGGAAAGATGGGACACATTCCACGTGTATGCCGATCTGAAAATAAAAAATCCACTAATGGGAAAAGAGTCAATAAGGAAAAGCACAGAAAGGTACAAATGATGACGGACAGTAGCTCCAAAGACCAGAAGAGCGATAGCGACTCCGGGAACAAGAGACTAAGCTCTCTCAAATTACATAATGTAATTGCCAATGAAGATTACCAGACCATTTGGGTTACCCTCATAATAGCAGGGTCCCCAGTTAAAATGGAGCTAGATACAGGATCAGCTCTAACCGTAATAAATCGACGAGATTACGAGAGGCTATTTTCGCATATACCTCTAAAAGACACATCCATTATCTTAAAAACATATACGGGGCAGAAAGTATACCCCAAAGGAAAAATAAAGGTGCCTGTGGTATACAACGGCAAAGAAATACAAAAGTTGTATTTATACATTCTACAAGATGGTGGTCCACCGTTGTTGGGACGTGAATGGATAAGGAAGATACGTTTAGACTGGCACTCCATTCAGGCACTGACGGTGACCAGTAAGGAAAAAAACAATGATGACATCATACCTGAACGATTAAAAGACATCTTGGCCAACGCCAAAGAAGTGTTTCAAGAGAAACTAGGAACCTTGAAAGGCATCACCGCCTCAATAAAAGTGGAAGATGCAGCAATACCAAAATTTTTTAAGGCAAGACCGGTGCCATACGCAATACGTCCGGCAGTCGAGGCAGAGCTGGAGAATTTGGAAAAGGCAGGCGTATTATCCAAAATAGATTGGAGCGAATGGGCAACGCCCATCGTTCCAGTCATGAAAAAAGCATTGAAAAATAACTCTGAGGAACAGAGAAAAATTCGCATCTGTGGGGACTTTAAGGTGACTGTAAACCCGGTCCTTCACACGGTACAGTATCCTCTTCCGAGGATAGAAGATATTTTCGCCTCACTATCCGGAGGAAAACGTTTCACAAAAATTGACTTGGCCCAGGCATATCTACAGATGGAGGTTGAGGAGACCTCTAAAAAGTATCTCACAATAAACACACACAAAGGCCTGTACCAGTACAATTGACTGGTTTTTGGAGTAGCATCAGCTCCAGCTATCTGGCAAAGAGCTATGGAGCAAGTCCTGCAAGGGATTCCGGGGACTCAGTGTTACCTAGACGACATCCTTATAACAGGAGAAAATGACAACGAGCACCTTGCCAATTTGGAGCAGGTGCTCACTAGACTGAAAGAACGGGGCCTACGAGCAAATCGCCCCAAGTGCGAATTTTTCCAAAATCAGATATCATATTGTGGCCACATAATTAATAAGGAAGGGTTGCATAAGTCACCTGAAAAAATTGAAGCAGTTATAAAAGCCCCAGCACCTGAAAATGTTTCACAATTAAGGTCATTCCTGGGATTAATAAATTACTATCATAAATTTTTACCGAACTTATCAACTATTCTACACCCTCTTAATGATCTTCTACACACAGGAGTGATTTGGAAATGGAACGAAGACTGTAAACGTGCCTTCCATAAATGTAAAGACTTAATCACATCCGAGAAAGTTTTGGCTCATTACAACCCATCACTACCAATCAGACTGGCGTGCGATGCATCCCCTTACGGCATAGGAGCGGTATTGTCCCATAGATTCCCTGATGGCTCGGAACGGCCGATAGCTTTTGCGTCACGCTCATTGAACTCACCTGAGCATAACTATTCCCAGATAGACAGGGAAGCCCTCAGCCTGGTATGGGGAGTGAAGAAATTCAACCATTACCTACACGGACAAAAATTTACCTTGCTGACTGACCATCAACCCCTCATCTCCATATTCAACCCTAAGAAAGGTGTCCCCATTATGACGGCACAAAGACTACAGAGGTGGTCCCTTTTTCTAGGGGCACACCAATACAACATTGAATACAAAGGGTCAAAACAGCATGGGAATGCTGACGGTTTATCGCGCCTGCCGTTGCCAACGCTAGAAGAGGCACCTACAGTAGACCCAGTAGAGATATTCCACTCTACCATAGTGGAATGTCTACCGGTGACAGATTCTGCCATTGAAAGGGAGACCAGAAATGACCCTACTCTCTCACGGGTCTACGATTTAACAATGAAGGGATGGCCAGCACACGGCGAACCACTGTTGCCAGCATTCTCGCAAAGAAGAGAACAGCTGTCAGTGTGCCGAGGAACCTTGATGTGTGGATCCAGAGTGGTGATTCCACCCAAACTCCAGGATAAAGTGCTAAAGGAGCTTCACGAGGGGCATCTGGGTGGAGTGAAAATGAAGAACCTAGCTAGGGCGTTTGTATGGTGGCCAGGTATCGATGGAGACATCGAAGACATGACCAAGAGCTGCCTAGGATGCCAGAAGGTCCAAAATGCTCTGCCACAGGCCCCTCTACATCCATGGGAGTGGCCCTCATCTCCCTGGCAAAGGGTGCACATCGACTTTGCTGGTCCATTTATGGACTCAATGTTCTTAATCGCAGTTGATGCACACTCCAAGTGGCCGGAGGTAATAAAGATGTCCTCCACCACCACGGAAAAAACCATCACAGTATTAAGGACCATATTTGCCAGGAATGGGCTGCCGGAACAGATATGTTCTGATAATGGACCGCAATTTGTGTCCGAAGAATTCAGAAAGTTCTTAAAGAACAATGGGGTAAAGCACTACACGTCCGCCCCATACCATCCCGCCACCAATGGATTGGCTGAAAGGTTTGTCCAGACCTTTAAGAAGGCCATAAAGGCCATGGGTAATGAAAACATAAAACTTCAGCACAAGGTGGATAACTTCTTATTTGCATATAGGAATGCAACACATATGGTTACAAACCAAACTCCCGCCATGATGTTCTACAATAGAAACCTAAGATGCCGGCTGGATTTGGTCAAGCCCAACATCCGAAGGGACATGGAGAACCGGCAGTTTCAGGGCATGAATGAAAGGCCAACTAGGGCCTTCCAGATAGGCCAACCGGTTTTGGCCCAGGACTACCGTACCGAGAAATGGCAGCCTGGAACTATCTGCACACGACTAGGACCACTGATGTATACCGTGGACATCGGAGAAAGCATAATAAGGCGCCATGCTGACCAAATCATCAAGTCATCCGAAAAGGGACAACCTACACCACCACGCTATACATCTAACGATGAAGTAGAGATACCCATATCTACCTCCGATCCGGTGATACTGGAACCCGATGAACCCGACACTGGCCTTCAAGCTGAATCAGCCTTACCAGAAGAACCTACTACACCACCAGAAACTACTACACCCCCGAGGCATTATCCGGACCAAGTCAGGAAGCCTCCTGAGAGACTAACTTATAATTAATTAATACAGCAATGTATATTATTTTGCATATAACATGTAATTAATAATTACTTAAAATATGATGTACTAGTTAGCTAGAAGGGGAGGAATTGTGGTGTATGTGCCTTTAAAAGCAATTGTGGTGTATGTGCCTTTAAGAGCCCCTTGGGCTATATAAGCCTGTGTATTGTGTATATCCTTTAGAACCCCCCCCCAGACTTGCTTAGTAAATACCTATGAACCAACTCCTGTTTTCAGTGTCTTTATCTACACACGGACACTACAAACTTCTCTGTGATGCGCACTTTCTGCCCCAGTCAGAAACCAGTCCAACTCCCTCCTGAAGGCAGAGAGTCTGCACCCACCACACTAGCCGGCAGCACATTAGAGTCGGGTACAGTAGCATAGTGGTTATGTTACTGGGCTAGTAATTCAGAGACCAGAACTATTAGTCTATGAGTTCAGATCCCACCCTGGCAGCGGGGGAGTTTAAATTCAGTTAACTAAATAAATTTGAAATTAAAAAGCTAAATATTAGTAATGGTGATCATAAAACAACTAAATTGTTGTAAAAACCCATCTGGTTCACTAATGTCCTTTAGGGAAGGAAATCTGCCATCCTTACCCAATCTGGCCTATATGTTGACTCTTAACTGCCCTCTGAAATGGCCCAGCAAGCCACTCAGTTATGAAGGTGGCTCACCGCCATGTTCTCGAAGGCAATTAGGGATGCCCAATAAATGCTGGCCTTTCCAGTGATGCCCACACCCTGTGAATGAATAAAACAAAGTTCCAGATGCTGACTTACTCTCTGGGGAAAGGAAGAATTGCCCAACATCCAGTCTATTCCCACCCTTACATTGTTTAAACTCCTGTCCTCTGATCCCCCCTCCCCGATCTGTTAAACTGGAATAATCTATCGATAGGGACACTAACCAGCCTTTCATTATTTTATAGACATCTGTCTGGTCCCTCGAAGTCTCCGCTGCTCTAAAGTAAACAGACCAAGGTCCTTGAGCCTATTCGAGTAGCTGAGGTTCTTTAAGCTGGGAATCATTCTTGTAGCCCTCCTCTGGACCTTTTCCAAGACCACTATATCACCCGCCATGTGTGGGGACCAAAACTGGGCCCAGTATTCTAGGTGCGGTCTGTACAGCGCTCTCCTGGGTAGAAGGATTGGCGTCTGAGTCAAACAGGAGCCAGGTAGTGTCGGGAAGACAGTGTCATTTCCTTGTAAACCATATGTGAAATGTCTTTAACCAAATCTGTTTTATTCCTTAAATTCCAGTGGTTGGGGGTGGGGGGGGGAAGTACAAGTATTTACAGTAACAATCAAAACGGTTTAAGGGCGGGGTGGACTGGCTGTATGGGAAATCAGGAGATTTCCCGTGTTCTACCGTGAATGGTTCCAGAGGGCTGTATTCCAAAGGGCCTTCCCCTTTTCCCGTGAGAATCCTGCACCCTTTCAACAACAACAACTTGCATTTCTACAGCACCTTTAACGTAGTAAAACGTCCCAAGGCGCTTCACAGGAGCATTAGCAAACAAAACTTGACACCGAGCCACAAAAGGAGATATTAGGGACAAGTGACCAAAAGCTTGGTCAAAGTGTTAGGTTTTAAGGAGCGTCCTAATGGAGGAGAGAGAGGCGGAGAGGTTTAGGGAGGGGATTCCAGAGCCCGGGGCCCAGGCAGCTGAAGGCACGGTCGCCAACTTTTGGGAGCCAGTCCACCCCTGATTACCTGGGATAAACTCTTGTGTTAATTTGGACTTTGGTTAAGATTGGGATAGTCAGAGATTTGAGTACTCCAGAACCAGAAACTGTATTTTATTGCCATATTATGTGGGATAACATTTTGAGCAGATAAAACTGCACCGTAGCTGTAGCTATGCACTACTACCCCTACAGTAACCATTAAGAAGTGTTGTAATTGCTGTAGCTCTTGATATGTTATTATGTATAACTATACTCCGTATATTGTGCGCCTCGGTACCAGAATAATTCAGTTAACACATTATCAGCTGTTAACTCTTTCTGTCTTTCGGATGAGACGTTAAACCGAGGCCCCGTCTACTCTCTCAGGTGGACGTAAAGGATCCCATGGGACTATTTTGAAGAAGAGCAGGGGAGTTCTCCCCGGTGTCCTGGGGCCAATATTTATCCCTCAATCGACATCACTAAAACAGTTGATCTGGTCATTATCACATTGCTGTTTGTGGGAGCTTGCTGTGCGCAAATTGGCTGCCGCATTTCCTACATTACAACAGTGACTACACTTCAAAAAGTATTTCATTGGCTGTAAAGCGCTTTGGGACATCCTGAGGTAGTGAAAGTCTTTCTTTCTCTTTAACTTTGTTTGGTAATGAGGAACTTGAAAACAGCTGACAGGTTAAATATTTATGACAAAAGTTCAATTTCTTGGACGAGTTTTCCTGCTGCCAAGGGGATTGATGATTTAAAATGAGTTTATTATATTAGCTAAGGTACCTACCTCCACCTTTAGTTGCAGTGTAATCTCTCTGCTACCTCCCACATGGTATAGAACGGCATCTTGCTGTTCTTTTGCAGGGGAGAAAATCTGATGAACACTTTGCACAGACAGAGCTAAGTACAACTAATGCTCTTACATGTTATCATACTATTTTGTTCCATAGAAGTGTGATAACTTCTTACAGTGATGATCAAAAACATTTTATAACATAAAGCACCCATGAGGTATATCTTGGTCAACCTTTCTTATAGAGATATTTATCTTGACTTGACTGCTCACAATATATCCTTTCATAAAATCATAGAACAGTAGGAGGCCTTTCGGCCCATCGTGCCTGTGCCGGCTCTTTGAAAGAGCTATTCTATTAGTCCCATTCATTCCCCTTGCCCTTTTCCCACAGCTATGCAAATTTTTTCCTCTTCAAGTATTTATCCAATTTGCTTTTAAAAGTTATTATTAAATCTGCTTCCACCGCCCTTTCAGGCAGCGCATTCCAGATCATAACAACTATGATAAATCTTTTTAAAAATCAGTAAGTCATGGTGGTATTGTACTTCAGAGCACCAACCCTTGGAGCCATGGCGTGGGTTTTTTCATCTTAAGCCTGATACCACTTTCACTCAGATCCCTATCTGAGCTAAATGGAGAGTAAGAGATGCAGAGTGTGGGCGGTAGGATCTCTATGCAGGGAGGAGGGGAAATCGCGCCCGTTAGTTCCTAGTATCACCTCATGGCTTGCTGCATAGGGAATTGGAGACAGACTGAAACTAAGTGAAGAGCCTGAGTAGCAAGGCCTGGTAGACAGTAGTTGGGAGACCTTTCACAAGGTAGAAAAATTACATGAGAAGAAAATATAAAAACAGTTGATTATTGTAAAATCATTCCTTTTTGATGTATCTCATGGAAACATATGATACTGAGGGGGCTTGACAGGGTAGATGCTGAGAGGTTGTTTCCCCTGGCTGGAGAGTCTAGAACTAGGGGGCATAGTCTCAGGATAAGGGTTCGGCCATTTAAGACTGAGATGAGGAAGAATTTCTTCACTCAGAGGGTGGTGAATCTTTGGAATTCTCTACCCCAGAGGGCTGTGGATGCTGAATCGTTGAGTATATTCAAGGCTGAGATCGATAGATTTTTGGACTCTAGGGGAATCAAGGGATATGGGGATTGGGCGGGAAAGTGGAGTTGAGGTCGAAGATCAGCCATGATCTTATTGAATGGGGGAGCAGGCTCGAGGGGCCGAATGGCCGACTCCTGCTCCTAATTCTTATGTTCTTATTTGTACTACAGATCATTGTTCAAATACATTGGACAAGTGCGGATTAACTAAGGAAAGTCTGCACGGATTTGTTAAAGGCAAATCGTGTTTAACTAACTTGATTGAGTTTTTGATGAGGTAACAGAGAGGGTTGATGACGGCAATGCGGTTGATATGGTGTACATAGCCTCTCAGGTGGACATAAAAGATCCCATTGTAGGAGTCTCTGCACTCCTAGCAAAGAATCCATAAACTCACTGGAAGTTAACAAACTGAGTTTAATGTATTAAAACTACAAAACAAGAAAATGCAGGAGAAGCTCTAAACAGGTCTTTTCTCTATCACTCCACACGAGGACTGGCTGGCCACGCCCTCTACCTCTGACGTCATGACGTCATCATGTTTCCCGCCATTGGGGACGTCACATGACCCACGTGATGACGTCATCGCGTCAGATCGCGATTTTGTTGATCTAGCTCTGTTTAACCAGAGCCAACATTGAAAGGTAATAAACATGATTAAAGGCAATTATACAAGTCACTGTGAGAGTCTCTTAGTGGCTTTGCCACACCATGGCACTATTTCGAAGAGGAGCAGGGGCGATCTCCCTAGTGTCCTGGCCAATATTTATCCCACAACCAATACCTAAAAAAAAGACAATCTGGTCGTTATCATATTGCTGCTTGTGGGAGCTTGCTGTGCGCAAATTGGCTGCCGCGTTTCCTACGTTACAATAGTGACTAAACTTCAAAAGTACTTCATTGCCTGTAAAACGCTCTGGGATGTCCTGCGGTCGTGTAAGGCACTATATAAATGCAAGTTTTTCTTTAAATATGTTTATGGATAATTACTTTGGTATTATTTTGGAAAAATGTTGTGGTTTAAGAGCTTAAAAGCCCATCCTTGTTCCAAATTGAGCAGGCCCTATTGGGAAAATCCCCTCAGATTTGGTAAAGCATTAATTGCAAAGTTTCTAAACATAATAATTGGCATAATTATCCACAAATATGGGGTAAATATTTGTAACCCACTGATTACCCAAGACATACAAAATGCTTTTTAAAAATGCCAACCATTTATTTTCCACTGCATATTTCAGCTGGTGATTCGGAGCAGGAGGAATCAATTGCCAATCTTTTACCCTTCCTTCACCTCAGGTCTGTAAATGCTGGACTAAAATCACTGTAGTGATATGAGGTGATGCCTGCATAGAATCATAGAATAATAGCACCGAAGGAGGCCATTCAGCCCATCCAGTCTGCGCCGGCTCTTTTGAAGAGCAATCCAGTTAGTCCCACTCCCCGCTCTTTCCCCATATCGCTGCAATTTTTTCACTTTCAATTATTTATCCAATTCCCCTTTGAAGGCTACTATTAAATCTATATCCACCACCCAATCAGGCAGCACATTCCAAATCCTAACCACTCGTTGCGTAAAAAAGTTTCTGGTTCTTTTGCCAATCACCTTAAATCTGTGCCCTCGGGTTATCGATCCTTCAGCCACTGGAAACAGTTTCTCTTTAATATATTTTTCAAAAACTCTAGTCAAGAAGTCCAGATTAGACATTGAGCCCTCCACTAAGTCATATTGGCAACTTTAGAAAATTAATTTTGTTTCCTTATTTCACCTAATAATAAATAATCTCCTGATTTATTCTTATGATTTTTTTGAATTACCGTGCTCTTATTCCGTCAGGTTAAGGTTAGTCTGGAATCAAGGTGCACATTTCAACCTGCCCAAACTTAACTGGTTGGATTGAGCCAAACCAACGAGCTCAGTTAATGAATCACGAATACAAAGTCAAAATACTGCGGATGTTGCAAATCTGAAATAGCAACAGAAAATGCATGAAATACTCAGCAGGTCAGGCAGCATCTGTGGCGAGAGAAACCGAGTTAACGTTTCAGCTCGGTGACCTTTCGTCAGAACTGGAAAATGTTAGAGGTTTAACAGGTTTTAAGCAAGTGCAGGGCAGGGTGGGGGTGGAAGGTAGGAGCGGTTAAATGACAAAAGGGATGATGGTGCGAGGCAAAAGGGGATGGTAATGGGACAAGCAAATAACTAAAATCGAAATGGGAGGACACGGTAAAGGGCCTGCCCGCTCTTCTGCCCTCACCCCTTCCCCTCCCTCCCGGAACCACGAGCGGGTTTCCCTTGTCCTCACCTTCCACCCCACCAGCCTCCACATTCAACAGATAATCGTCCGCCACCTCCAGCGTGATCCTACCACCAAACACATCTTCCCCTCCCCTTTCAGCATTCCAAAGAGACCGTTCCCTCATTGGGAAGACCAAACACAGATTGGGTGATCGCTTTGCAGAACACCTCCGTTCAGTCTGCAAGCGTGTTCCTGAGTTTCCGGTCGCCTGTCATTTTAATTCTCTGCTCCACTCCCACTCTGACCTGCATAGAGCAGGATTAAAATGGCATGTACTTAAACAGAGTGTTTTATTTGGGAATTTGGAAAGAGTGGGAATTCGGAGAAGAGGGGGAAGGAGTTGCTGCTTTTTGCCTACACTACTTGTAGTGCTTTGTGTTACAGGGTAGATATTTAATATCAGTATCCATAACTTAATCTAGATCAAGTGTGTAGTCAAGAAACTACACTGTAAACTAAGCTACCTAATTACAAATGTAATTAAATGTAATTAAATAAAACAAGCTCATATAGGGATGGCAGTGCAGGTGGTGTGCCGCAACTGCAGCATGTGGGAGTTTGTGGAGAGCATTGTGATCCCGGACAACCACGTTTGCAGTAATTGCCTGCATCTTGAGGAACTTCAGCTCAGAGTTTTTGAGCCGGAGTCTGAGGTGCAGACATTGCGGGGCATCAGGGATAGGGAGAGTTACCTGGACACTTTGACCCAGGAGGCTGTCACACCCCTTAGGTTAGGTAGTGGTACAGGTCTGGTTAGTGGTCAGGGACAGGAGGGTGTGACTGCAACTCGGGCAGGTAAGGGGACCCCAGGTGCAGTGCTGGAGGAGCCTCAGCCTTTGCCCTTGTCCAACAGGTATGAGGTTCTTGCTGTCTGTGTGGATGAGGGAAAAGCCTGCAGGATAGATGAGCAAGCTGACCATGGCACCGTGGTGCAGGAGGCCATTCAAGTGGGGGGAGTGAAAGGGAATGTCGTTGTGGTAGGGGACAGTATAGTCGGGGAGAGATACTGTTCTCTACAGTTGCAGTTCCGAAGGTTGTGTTGCCTGCCCGGTGCCAGGGTTAAAGACATCTTCTCGCGAGCATATTCAAGACAGAGATCGATAGATTTTTGGATATTAAGGGAATCGAGGGATATGGGGATAGTGTGGGAAAGTGGAGATGAGGTAGAAGATCAGCCATGAAAAAAGCAAGCCTGAAGGCTTTGTATCTTAATGCTAGAAGCATTAGGAACAAGGTGGATGAATTAGTTGTGGAAATAGAGGTAAACAAGTATGATTTGATTGGGATTACAGAAACGTGGCTGCAGGGTGGGCAAGGCTGGGAACTTAACATCCAGGGATATACAATATTTAGGAAGGATCGGCAAAAAGGTAGGGGAGGTGGGGTAGCATTGCTGGTAAAGGAGGGGATTAATGCAATGGAAAGGAAGGATATTAACTCGGATGAAACGGAATCTGTATGGGTAGAAATGAGAAATAGCAAGGGGAGGAAAACGTTAGTGGGTGTGATATATAGGCCTCCAAATAGTAATATGGAGGTGAGGGAAGGCATAAAAAGGGAAATTAGAGAAGCGTGCGATAAGAGCACAGCTGTCATCATGGGTGACTTTAATTTACATATTGATTGGACTACCCAAATTAGTAAAAATTCTGAGGAGGAGGAATTCCTGGAATGTTTTCGGGACGGTTATCTGGACCAATATGTCGAGGAGCCGACTCGAGATCAGGCCATTTTAGACTGGGTATTGTGCAATGAGAAGGGACTTATCAACAATCTTCTTGTACGAGGCCCCTTGGGTCAGAGCGATCATAATATGATCGAGCTCTCAGTCGAGATGGAGAGTGAGGAAATTGAATCAGAGACTAAGGTCCAGAACTTAAATAAAGGGAATTACGAGGGTATGAGACGGGAATTGGGTAAGATTGATTGGGTGGTGTTTCTGGGGGGATTGACAGTGGATAGACAATGGCAAGCATTCAAAGATAGAATGGAAGAATTCCAGAACATGTTTATACCGGTTTGGCGGGGGGAGGGAATCACACACCTGGTGGGGGGGAGGGAATCACACACCTGGTGGGGGGGAGGGAATCACACACCTGGCGGGGGGAGGGAATCACACACCTGGCGGGGGGGGGAGGGAATCACACACCTGGCGGGGGGGGGAGGGAATCACACACCTGGCGGGGGGGGGAATCACACACCTGGCCGGGGGGGGGAATCACACACCTGGCGGGGGGGAGGGAATCACACACCTGGCGGGGGAGGGAATCACACACCTGTCCGGGGGGGGGAATCACACACCTGGCGGGGGAGGGAATCACACACCTGGCAGGGGAGGGAATCACACACCTGGCCGGGGGGGAATCACACACCTGGCGGGGGGCGAGGGAATCACACACCTGGCGGGGGGGAGGGAATCACACACCTGGCGGGGGGGGAATCACACACCTGGCGGGGGGATATAATCACACACCTGGCGGGGGGGGGAATCACACACCTGGCGGGGGGGAGGGAATCACACACCTGGCGGGGGGAGGGAATCACACACCTGGCGGGGGGCGAGGGAATCACACACCTGGCGGGGGGGAGGGAATCACACACCTGGCGGGGGGGGAATCACACACCTGGCGGGGGGATATAATCACACACCTGGCGGGGGGGGGAATCACACACCTGGCGGGGGGATATAATCACACACCTGGCGGGGGGAGGGAATCACACACCTGGCGGGGGGGGAATCACACACCTGGCGGGGAGTGAATCACACACCTGGCGGGGGGGAGGGAATCACACACCTGGCGGGGAGGGAATCACACACCTGGCGGGGGGGGAATCACACACCTGGCGGGGGGAGGGAATCACACACCTGGCGGGGAGTGAATCACACACCTGGCCGGGGGGAGGGAATCACACACCTGGCCGGGGGGAGGGAATCACACACCTGGCCGGGGGGAGGGAATCACACACCTGGCGGGGGGAGGAATCACACACCTGGCGGGGAGGGAATCACACACCTGGCGGGGGGGGAATCACACACCTGGCGGGGGGAGGAATCACACACCTGGCGGGGAGGGAATCACACACCTGGCGGGGGGGGAATCACACACCTGGCGGGGAGTGAATCACACACCTGGCGGGGGGGAGGGAATCACACACCTGGCGGGGAGGGAATCACACACCTGGCGGGGGGGGGAATCACACACCTGGCGGGGGGGAGGGAATCACACACCTGGCGGGGGGGAGGGAATCACACACCTGGCGGGGGGAGTGAATCACACACCTGGCGGGGGGGAGGGAATCACACACCTGGCGGGGGGGGAATCACACACCTGGCGGGGGGGGGGAATCACACACCTGGCGGGGGGGAGGGAATCACACACCTGGCGGGGGGGAGGGAATCACACACCTGGCGGGGGGGAGGGAATCACACACCTGGCGGGGGGGGGGAATCACAGACCTGGCGGGGGGGAGGGATTCACACACCTGGCGGGGAGGGAATCACACACCTGGCGGGGGGGGGGAATCACACACCTGGCGGGGGGGGGAATCACACACCTGGCGGGGGGGGAATCACACACCTGGCGGGGGGGAGGGAATCACACACCTGGCGGGGGGAGGGAATCACACACCTGGCGGGGGGGAGGGAATCACACACCTGGCGGGGGGAGGGAATCACACACCTGGCGGGGGGGAGGGAATCACACACCTGGCGGGGGGGGGAATCACACATCTGGCGGGGGGGGGGAATCACACATCTGGCGGGGGGGGGGAATCACACACCTGGCGGGGGGAGGGAATCACACAGCTGGCGGGGGGGGGGAATCACACACCTGGCGGGGGGAGGGAATCACACACCTGGCGGGGGGAGGGAATCACACACCTGGCGGGGGGGAGGGAATCACACACCTGGCGGGGGGAGGGAATCACACACCTGGCGGGGGGGAGGGAATCACACACCTGGCGGGGGGGGGAATCACACATCTGGCGGGGGGGGGGAATCACACATCTGGCGGGGGGGGGGAATCACACACCTGGCGGGGGGAGGGAATCACACAGCTGGCGGGGGGGGGGAATCACACACCTGGCGGGGGGAGGGAATCACACAGCTGGCGGGGGGGGGGAATCACACACCTGGCGGGGGGGGAATCACACAGCTGGCGGGGGGGGGGGAATCACACACCTGGCGGGGGGGGAGGGAATCACACACCTGGCGGGGGAGGGAATCACACAGCTGGCGGGGGGGGAATCACACACCTGGCGGGGGGAGGGAATCACACACCTGGCGGGGGGGGAGGGAATCACACATCTGGCGGGGGGGGGAATCACACAGCTGGCGGGGGGGGAATCACACACCTGGCGGGGGGAGGGAATCACACACCTGGCGGGGGGGGAGGGAATCACACATCTGGCGGGGGGGGGGAATCACACACCTGGCGGGGGGAGGGAATCACACACCTGGCGGGGGGGGAGGGAATCACACACCTGGCGGGGGAGGGAATCACACAGCTGGCGGGGGGGGAATCACACACCTGGCGGGGGGAGGGAATCACACACCTGGCGGGGGGGGAGGGAATCACACATCTGGCGGGGGGGGGGAATCACACACCTGGCGGGGGGAGGGAATCACACACCTGGCGGGGGGGGAGGGAATCACACACCTGGCGGGGGGGGGAATCACACATCTGGCGGGGGGGGGAATCACACACCTGGCGGGGGGAGGGAATCACACAGCTGGCGGGGGGAGGGAATCACACACCTGGCGGGGGGGAGGGAATCACACACCTGGCGGGGGGGGAATCACACAGCTGGCGGGGGGGGGGAATCACACACCTGGCGGGGGGGGAATCACACAGCTGGCGGGGGGGGGGAATCACACACCTGGCGGGGGAGGGAATCACACAGCTGGCGGGGGGGGGGAATCACACACCTGGCGGGGGGGGAATCACACACCTGGCGGGGGGGAGGGAATCACAGACCTGGCGGGGGGGGAATCACACACCTGGCGGGGGGGAGGGAATCACAGACCTGGCGGGGGGGGAATCACACACCTGGCGGGGGGGAGGGAATCACACACCTGGCGGGGGGGGGAATCACACACCTGGCGGGGGGAGGGAATCACACACCTGGCGGGGGGGAGGGAATCACAGACCTGGCGGGGGGGAGGGAATCACACACCTGGCGGGGGGGGAATCACAGACCTGGCGGGGGGAGGGAATCACACACCTGGCGGGGGGGAGGGAATCACAGACCTGGCGGGGGGAGGGAATCACACACCTGGCGGGGGGGAGGGAATCACAGACCTGGCGGGGGGAGGGAATCACACACCTGGCGGGGGGGAGGGAATCACAGACCTGGCGGGGGGGAGGGAATCACAGACCTGGCGGGCGGGAGGGAATCACAGACCTGGCGGGGGGGGAATCACACACCTGGCGGGGGGGGAATCACACACCTGGCGGGGGGGGGAATCACACACCTGGCGGGGAGGGAATCACACACCTGGCGGGGGGAGGGAATCACACACCTGGCGGGGGGGGAATCACACACCTGGCGGGGGGGGAATCACACACCTGGCGGGGGGGAGGGAATCACACACCTGGCGGGGGGGGGAATCACACACCTGGCGGGGGGGAGGGAATCACACACCTGGCGGGGGGAGGGAATCACACACCTGGCGGCGGGAGGGAATCACACACCTGGCGGGGGGGAGGGAATCACACACCTGGCGGGGGGGGGGAATCACACACCTGGCGGGGGGAGGGAATCCCACACCTGGCGGGGGGGAGGGAATCACACACCTGGCGGGGGGAGGGAATCACACACCTGGCGGGGGGGAGGGAATCCCACACCTGGCGGGGGGGGAATCACACACCTGGCGAGGGGGAGGGAATCCCACACCTGGCGAGGGGGAGTGAATCACACACCTGGCGGGGGGGGGAATCACACACCTGGCGAGGGGGAGTGAATCACACACCTGGCGGGGGGGGGGAATCACACACCTGGCGAGGGGGAGTGAATCACACACCTGGCGGGGGGGGGAATCACACACCTGGCGGGGGGAGGGAATCACACACCTGGCGGGGGGAGGGAATCACACACCTGGCGGGGGGGGAATCACACACCTGGCGGGGGGAGTGAATCACACACCTGGCGGGGGGGGAGGGAATCACACACCTGGCGGGGGGGAGGGAATCACAGACCTGGCGGGGGGGAATCACACACCTGGCGGGGGGGGAATCACACACCTGGCGGGGGGGGGGAATCACACACCTGGCGGGGGGGGGAATCACACACCTGGCGGGGGGAGGGAATCACACACCTGGCGGGGGGAGGGAATCACACACCTGGCGGGGGGAGGGAATCACACACCTGGCGGGGGGAGGGAATCACACACCTGGCGAGGGGGAGGGAATCACACACCTGGCGGGGGGGGGAATCACACACCTGGCGGGGGGGGGAATCACACACCTGGCGGGGGAGGGAATCACACACCTGGCGGGGGGGGAATCACACACCTGGCGGGGGGGGAATCACACACCTGGCGGGGGGGGAATCACACACCTGGCGGGGGGAGGGAATCACACACCTGGCGGGGGGGGAATCACACACCTGGCGGGGGGAGTGAATCACACACCTGGCGGGGGGGGAGGGAATCACACACCTGGCGGGGGGGGGAATCACACACCTGGCGGGGGGAGTGAATCACACACCTGGCGGGGGGAGGGAATCACACACCTGGCGGGGGGAGGGAATCCCACACCTGGCGGGGGGAGGGAATCCCACACCTGGCGGGGGGAGGGAATCACACACCTGGCGGGGGGGGAATCACACACCTGGCGGGGGGAGGGAATCCCACACCTGGCGGGGGGGGGAATCCCACACCTGGCGGGGGGGGAAATCACACACCTGGCGGGGGGAGTGAATCACACACCTGGCGGGGGGAGTGAATCACACACCTGGCGGGGGGAGTGAATCACACACCTGGCGGGGGGGGAGGGAATCACACACCTGGCGGGGGGGGAGGGAATCCCACACCTGGCGGGGGGAGGGAATCACACACCTGGCGGGGGGAGGGAATCACACACCTGGCGGGGGGAGGGAATCACACACCTGGCGGGGGGAGGGAATCACACACCTGGCGGGGGGAGGGAATCACACACCTGGCCGGGGGGGGAATCACACACCTGGCGGGGGGGGGGGAATCCCACACCTGGCGGGGGGAGGGAATCACACACCTGGCGGGGGGAGGGAATCACACACCTGGCGGGGGGGAGGGAATCACACACCTGGCGGGGGGGAGGGAATCACACACCTGGCGGGGGGAGGGAATCCCACACCTGGCGGGGGGGAGGGAATCCCACACCTGGCGGGGGGAGGGAATCACACACCTGGCGGGGGGAGGGAATCACACACCTGGCGGGGGGGGGAATCACACACCTGGCGGGGGGAGGGAATCACACACCTGGCGGGGGGAGGGAATCACACACCTGGCGGGGGGGGAATCACACACCTGGCGGGGGGGGAGGGAATCACACACCTGGCGGGGGGGAGGGAATCACACACCTGGCGGGGGGGGAATCACACACCTGGCGGGGGGGGGAATCCCACACCTGGCGGGGGGGAGTGAATCACACACCTGGCGGGGGGGGGAATCACACACCTGGCGGGGGGAGGGAATCACACACCTGGCGGGGGAGGGAATCACACACCTGGCGGGGGAGGGAATCACACACCTGGCCGGGGGGGGAATCACACACCTGGCGGGGGGAGGGAATCACACACCTGGCGGGGGGAGGGAATCACACACCTGGCGGGGGGGGAATCACACACCTGGCGGGGGGGGAGGGAATCACACACCTGGCGGGGGGGAGGGAATCACACACCTGGCGGGGGGGGAATCACACACCTGGCGGGGGGGGGAATCCCACACCTGGCGGGGGGGAGTGAATCACACACCTGGCGGGGGGAGGGAATCACACACCTGGCGGGGGGGGAATCACACATCTGGCGGGGGGGAGGGAATCACACACCTGGCGGGGGGGAGGGAATCACACACCTGGCGGGGGAGGGAATCACACACCTGGCGGGGGGGGGAGGGAATCACACACCTGGCGGGGGAGGGAATAACACACCTGGCGGGGGGGGAATCACACACCTGGCGGGGGGGAGGGAATCCCACACCTGGCGGGGGGAGGGAATCACACACCTGGCGGGGGGAGGGAATCCCACACCTGGCGGGGGGAGGGAATCACACACCTGGCGGGGGGAGGGAATCACACACCTGGCGGGGGAGGCAATCACACACCTGGCGGGGGGGGAATCACACACCTGGCGGGGGGAGGGAATCACACACCTGGCGGGGGGAGGGAATCACACACCTGGCGGGGGGGGATTCACACATCTGGCGGGGGGAGGGAATCACACACCTGGCGGGGGGGGATTCACACATCTGGCGGGGGGAGGGAATCACACACCTGGCGGGGGGGGAATCACACATCTGGCGGGGGGGAGGGAATCACACACCTGGCGGGGGGGGAATCACACATCTGGCGGGGGGGAGGGAATCACACATCTGGCGGGGGGGAGGGAATCACACACCTGGCGGGGGGGAGGGAATCACACACCTGGCGGGGGAGGGAATCACACACCTGGCGGGGGGGAGGGAATCACACACCTGGCGGGGGGGGAGGGAATCACACACCTGGCGGGGGGGAGGGAATCACACACCTGGCGGGGGGGGGGAATCACACACCTGGCGGGGGAGGGAATCACACACCTGGCGGGGGGAGGGAATCACACACCTGGCGGGGGGGGAGGGAATCACACACCTGGCGGGGGAGGGAATCACACACCTGGCGGGGGGGGGAGGGAATCACACACCTGGCGGGGGGGGATTCACACATCTGGCGGGGGGAGGGAATCACACACCTGGCGGGGGGAGGGAATCACACACCTGGCGGGGGGAGGGAATCACACAGCTGGCGGGGGGGGGAATCACACACCTGGCGGGGGGGGGAATCACACACCTGGCGGGGGGGGGAATCACACAGCTGGCGGGGGGGGGAATCACACAGCTGGCGGGGGGGGGAATCACACACCTGGCGGGGGGAGGGAATCACAGACCTGGCGGGGGGGAATCACACACCTGGCGGGGGGAGGGAATCACACACCTGGCGGGGGGGAGGGAATCACAGACCTGGCGGGGGGAGGGAATCACACACCTGGCGGGGGGGAGGGAATCACAGACCTGGCGGGGGGGAGGGAATCACAGACCTGGCGGGGGGAGGGAATCACACACCTGGCGGGGGGGAGGGAATCACAGACCTGGCGGGGGGGAGGGAATCACAGACCTGGCGGGGGGGAGGGAATCACAGACCTGGCGGGGGGGAGGGAATCACAGACCTGGCGGGGGGGGAATCACACACCTGGCGGGGGGGAGGGAATCACAGACCTGGCGGGGGGAGGGAATCACACACCTGGCGGGGGAGGGAATCACACACCTGGCGGGGGGGGAATCACACACCTGGCGGGGGGGGGAATCACACACCTGGCGGGGGGGGAATCACACACCTGGCGGGGGGAGGGAATCACACACCTGGCGGGGGAGGGAATCACACACCTGGCGGGGGGAGGGAATCCCACACCTGGCGGGGGGGAGGGAATCACACACCTGGCGGGGGGGGGAATCACACACCTGGCGGGGGGAGTGAATCACACACCTGGCGGGGGGGGAGGGAATCACACACCTGGCGGGGGGAGGGAATCCCACACCTGGCGGGGGAGGGAATCACACACCTGGCGGGGGGAGGGAATCACACACCTGGCGGGGGGAGGGAATCCCACACCTGGCGGGGGGGAGGGAATCACACACCTGGCGGGGGGAGTGAATCACACACCTGGCGGGGGGGGGAATCCCACACCTGGCGGGGGAGGGAATCACACACCTGGCGGGGGGAGTGAATCACACACCTGGCGGGGGGAGTGAATCACACACCTGGCGGGGGGAGGGAATCACACACCTGGCGGGGGGGGGAATCCCACACCTGGCGGGGGAGTGAATCACACACCTGGCGGGGGGAGTGAATCACACACCTGGCGGGGGGAGGGAATCACACACCTGGCGGGGGGAGGGAATCCCACACCTGGCGGGGGGAGGGAATCACACACCTGGCGGGGGGGGGGAATCCCACACCTGGCGGGGGGGGGAATCCCACACCTGGCGGGGGGAGGGAATCACACACCTGGCGGGGGGGGGGAATCACACACCTGGCCGGGGGGGGAATCACACACCTGGCGGGGGGGGGGAATCCCACACCTGGCGGGGGAGGGAATCACACACCTGGCGGGGGGGAGGGAATCACACACCTGGCGGGGGGAGGGAATCCCACACCTGGCCGGGGGGGGAATCACACACCTGGCGGGGGGGGGGAATCACACACCTGGCGGGGGGAGGGAATCCCACACCTGGCCGGGGGGGGAATCACACACCTGGCGGGGGAGGGAATCACACACCTGGCGGGGGGGAGGGAATCACACACCTGGCGGGGGGAGGGAATCCCACACCTGGCGGGGGGGGGAATCCCACACCTGGCGGGGGGAGGGAATCACACACCTGGCGGGGGGGGGGGAATCCCACACCTGGCGGGGGGAGGGAATCACACACCTGGCGGGGGGGAGGGAATCACACACCTGGCGGGGGGAGGGAATCACACACCTGGCCGGGGGGGGAATGACACACCTGGCGGGGGGGGGGAATCCCACACCTGGCGGGGGAGGGAATCACACACCTGGCGGGGGGGAGGGAATCACACACCTGGCGGGGGGAGGGAATCCCACACCTGGCGGGGGGGGGAATCCCACACCTGGCGGGGGGAGGGAATCACACACCTGGCGGGGGGGGGGAATCCCACACCTGGCGGGGGGAGGGAATCACACACCTGGCGGGGGGGAGGGAATCACACACCTGGCGGGGGGAGGGAATCACACACCTGGCGGGGGGGGGAATCCCACACCTGGCGGGGGGAGGGAATCACACACCTGGCGGGGGGGGGAGTCCCACACCTGGCGGGGGGGAGGGAATCACACACCTGGCGGGGGGAGGGAATCACACACCTGGCGGGGGGAGGGAATCACACACCTGGCGGGGGGGAGGGAATCACACACCTGGCGGGGGGGAGGGAATCACACACCTGGCGGGGGGAGGGAATCACACACCTGGCGGGGGGAGGGAATCACACACCTGGCGGGGGGGAGGGAATCACACATCTGGCGGGGGGGAGGGAATCACACACCTGGCGGGGGGGAGGGAATCACACACCTGGCGGGGGGGGGAATCCCACACCTGGCGGGGGGGAGGGAATCACACACCTGGCGGGGGGAGGGAATCACACACCTGGCGGGGGGGAGGGAATCACACACCTGGCGGGGGGGAGGGAATCACACATCTGGCGGGGGGGAGGGAATCACACACCTGGCGGGGGGGAGGGAATCACACACCTGGCGGGGGGGGGAATCCCACACCTGGCGGGGGGGAGGGAATCACACACCTGGCGGGGGGGGGAGGGAATCACACACCTGGCGGGGGAGGGAATCACACACCTGGCGGGGGGGGGGAGGGAATCACACACCTGGCGGGGGGGGAATCACACACCTGGCGGGGGGAGGGAATCACACACCTGGCGGGGGGAGGGAATCCCACACCTGGCGGGGGGAGGGAATCACACACCTGGCGGGGGGAGGGAATCACACACCTGGCGGGGGGAGGGAATCACACACCTGGCGGGGGGGGAATCACACACCTGGCGGGGGGGGAATCACACACCTGGCGGGGGAGGGAATCACACACCTGGCGGGGGGGGAGGGAATCACACACCTGGCGGGGGGAGGGAATCACACACCTGGCGGGGGGAGGGAATCACACACCTGGCGGGGGGGAGGGAAACACACACCTGGCGGGGGGAGGGAATCACACACCTGGCGGGGGGGAGGGAATCACACACCTGGCGGGGGGAGGGAATCACACACCTGGCGGGGGGAGGGAATCACACACCTGGCGGGGGGAGGGAATCACACACCTGGCGGGGGGGGAATCACACATCTGGCGGGGGGGAGGGAATCACACACCTGGCGGGGGGGAGGGAATCACACACCTGGCGGGGGAGGGAATCACACATCTGGCGGGGGGGAGGGAGTCACACACCTGGCGGGGGGGAGGGAATCACACACCTGGCGGGGGGAGGGAATCACACACCTGGCGGGGGGAGGGAATCACACACCTGGCGGGGGGGGATTCACACATCTGGCGGGGGGAGGGAATCACACACCTGGCGGGGGGGGAATCACACATCTGGCGGGGGGGAGGGAATCACACACCTGGCGGGGGGGAGGGAATCACACACCTGGCGGGGGAGGGAATCACACACCTGGCGGGGGGGAGGGAATCACACACCTGGCGGGGGGGGAGGGAATCACACACCTGGCGGTGGGGGAGGGAATCACACACCTGGCGGGGGGGGAGGGAATCACACACCTGGCGGGGGGGAGGGAATCACACACCTGGCGGGGGGGGAGGGAATCACACACCTGGCGGGGGAGGGAATCACACACCTGGCGGGGGAGGGAATCACACACCTGGCGGGGGGGGGAGGGAATCACACACCTGGCGGGGGGGGGGAATCACACATCTGGCGGGGGGAGGGAATCACACACCTGGCGGGGGAGGGAATCACACACCTGGCGGGGGGGGGAGGGAATCACACACCTGGCGGGGGGGGGAGGGAATCACACACCTGGGGGGGGGGAATCACACACCTGGCGGGGGGGAGGGAATCCCACACCTGGCGGGGGGAGGGAATCGCACACCTGGCGGGGGGGAGGGAATCACACACCTGGCGGGGGGGGGAATCACACACCTGGCGGGGGGAGGGAATCACACACCTGGCGGGGGGGAGGGAATCACACACCTGGCGGGGGGGGAATCACACACCTGGCGGGGGGGGGAATCCCACACCTGGCGGGGGGAGGGAATCCCACACCTGGCGGGGGGAGGGAATCACACACCTGGCGGGGGGGGAATCACACATCTGGCGGGGGGGAGGGAATCACACACCTGGCGGGGGGGAGGGAATCACACACCTGGCGGGGGAGGGAATCACACACCTGGCGGGGGGGGGAGGGAATCACACACCTGGCGGGGGAGGGAATAACACACCTGGCGGGGGGGGAATCACACACCTGGCGGGGGGGGAATCACACACCTGGCGGGGGGGAGGGAATCACACACCTGGCGGGGGGGGGAATCACACACCTGGCGGGGGGAGGCAATCACACACCTGGCGGGGGGAGGGAATCACACACCTGGCGGGGGAGGGAATCACACACCTGGCGGGGGGAGGGAATCACACAGCTGGCGGGGGGGGGAGGGAATCACACACCTGGCGGGGGGGGGAGGGAATCACACAGCTGGCGGGGGGAGGGAATCACACACCTGGCGGGGGGAGGGAATCACACACCTGGCGGGGGAGGGAATCACACACCTGGCGGGGGGAGGGAATCACACAGCTGGCGGGGGGGGGAGGGAATCACACACCTGGCGGGGGGGGATTCACACATCTGGCGGGGGGAGGGAATCACACACCTGGCGGGGGGAGGGAATCACACACCTGGCGGGGGGAGGGAATCACACACCTGGCGGGGGGGGGAGGGAATCACACACCTGGCGGGGGGGGATTCACACATCTGGCGGGGGGAGGGAATCACACACCTGGCGGGGGAGGGAATCACACACCTGGCGGGGGGGGGAGGGAATCACACACCTGGCGGGGGGGAGGGAATCACACATCTGGCGGGGGGAGGGAATCACACACCTGGCGGGGGGAGGGAATCACACACCTGGCGGGGGGAGGGAATCACACACCTGGCGGGGGGGAGGGAATCACACATCTGGCGGGGGAGGGAATCACACACCTGGCGGGGGGGGGAGGGAATCACACACCTGGCGGGGGAGGGAATCACACACCTGGCGGGGGGGGAATCACACACCTGGCGGGGGGGGAATCACACACCTGGCGGGGGGGAGGGAATCACACACCTGGCGGGGGGAGGGAATCACACACCTGGCGGGGGGAGGGAATCACACACCTGGCGGGGGGGAGGGAATCACACACCTGGCGGGGGGGAGGGAATCACACACCTGGCGGGGGGGAGGGAATCACACACCTGGCGGGGGGGAGGGAATCACACACCTGGCGGGGGGGAGGGAATCACACACCTGGCGGGGGGGAGGGAATCACACACCTGGCGGGGGGAGGGAATCACACACCTGGCGGGGGGAGGGAATCACACACCTGGCGGGGGGAGGGAATCACACACCTGGCGGGGGGGGAATCACACACCTGGCGGGGAGTGAATCACACACCTGGCGGGGGGGGAATCACACACCTGGCGGGGGGGAGGGAATCACACACCTGGCGGGGGGGAGGGAATCACACACCTGGCGGGGGGGGAATCACACACCTGGCGGGGGGAGGGAATCACACACCTGGCGGGGAGGGAATCACACACCTGGCGGGGGGGGAATCACACACCTGGCGGGGGGGAGGGAATCACACACCTGGCGGGGGGAGGGAATCACACACCTGGCGGGGGGGGAATCACACACCTGGCGGGGGGGAGGGAATCACACACCTGGCGGGGGGAGGGAATCACACACCTGGCGGGGGGGGAGGGAATCACAGACCTGGCGGGGGGAGTGAATCACACACCTGGCGGGGGGAGGGAATCACACACCTGGCGGGGAGGGAATCACACACCTGGCGGGGGGAGGGAATCACACACCTGGCGGGGAGGGAATCACACACCTGGCGGGGAGGGAATCACACACCTGGCGGGGGGAGGGAATCACACACCTGGCGGGGGGGGGAATCACACACCTGGCGGGGGGGAGGGAATCACACACCTGGCGGGGGGGGGAATCACACACCTGGCGGGGGGAGGGAATCACACAGCTGGCGGGGGGGGGGAATCACACACCTGGCGGGGGGGGAATCACACAGCTGGCGGGGGGGGGGGAATCACACACCTGGCGGGGGGGGAATCACACACCTGGCGGGGGAGGGAATCACACAGCTGGCGGGGGGGGGGAATCACACACCTGGCGGGGGGGGAATCACACACCTGGCGGGGGGGAGGGAATCACAGACCTGGCGGGGGGGAATCACACACCTGGCGGGGGGAGGGAATCACACACCTGGCGGGGGGAGGGAATCACACACCTGGCGGGGGGAGGGAATCACACACCTGGCGGGGGGGAGGGAATCACACACCTGGCGGGGGGGGGGAATCACACACCTGGCGGGGGGGGGGAATCACACACCTGGCGGGGGGAGGGAATCACACACCTGGCGGGGGGGAGGGAATCACACACCTGGCGGGGGGGGAATCACACACCTGGCGGGGGGGGGGAATCACACACCTGGCGGGGGGGGGAATCACACACCTGGCGGGGGGAGGGAATCACACACCTGGCGGGGGGGAGGGAATCACAGACCTGGCGGGGGGGAGGGAATCACAGACCTGGCGGGGGGAGGGAATCACACACCTGGCGGGGGGGAGGGAATCACAGACCTGGCGGGGGGGAGGGAATCACACACCTGGCGGGGGGGAGGGAATCACAGACCTGGCGGGGGGAGGGAATCACACACCTGGCGGGGGGGAGGGAATCACAGACCTGGCGGGGGGAGGGAATCACACACCTGGCGGGGGGGAGGGAATCACAGACCTGGCGGGGGGGGGGAATCACACACCTGGCGGGGGGGAGGGAATCACACACCTGGCGGGGGGGAGGGAATCACAGACCTGGCGGGGGGGTGGGAATCACACACCTGGCGGGGGGGGAATCACACACCTGGCGGGGGAGGGAATCACACACCTGGCGGGGGGGAGGGAATCACACACCTGGCCGGGGGGGGAATCACACACCTGGCGGGGGGGGGAATCACACACCTGGCGGGGGGGAGGGAATCACACACCTGGCGGGGGGGGAATCACACACCTGGCGGGGGGGGGAATCACACACCTGGCGGGGGGGGGAATCACACACCTGGCGGGGGGGAGGGAATCACACACCTGGCCGGGGGGGAATCACACACCTGGCGGGGGGGAGGGAATCACACACCTGGCGGGGGGGAGGGAATCACACACCTGGCGGGGGGGGAATCACACACCTGGCGGGGGGGAGGGAATCACACACCTGGCGGGGGGGGAATCACACACCTGGCGGGGGGGAGGGAATCACACACCTGGCGGGGGGAGGGAATCACACACCTGGCGGGGGGGGGGAATCACACACCTGGCGGGGGGGGGAATCCCACACCTGGCGGGGGGGAGGGAATCACACACCTGGCGGGGGGAGGGAATCACACACCTGGCGGGGGGGGAATCACACATCTGGCGGGGGGGAGGGAATCACACACCTGGCGGGGGGGAGGGAATCACACACCTGGCGGGGGAGGGAATCACACACCTGGCGGGGGGGAGGGAATCACACACCTGGCGGGGGGGGAGGGAATCACACACCTGGCGGGGGGGGAGGGAATCACACACCTGGCGGGGGGGGAGGGAATCACACACCTGGCGGGGGGGGAGGGAATCACACACCTGGCGGGGGGGGGAATCACACACCTGGCGGGGGGGAGGGAATCACACACCTGGCGGGGGGGAGGGAATCACACACCTGGCGGGGGGGGGGAATCACACACCTGGCGGGGGGGAGGGAATCACACACCTGGCGGGGGGGAGGGAATCACACACCTGGCGGGGGGGGAATCACACACCTGGCGGGGGGGAGGGAATCACACACCTGGCGGGGGGAGGGAATCACACACCTGGCGGGGGGGGGGAATCACACACCTGGCGGGGGGGGGAATCCCACACCTGGCGGGGGGGAGGGAATCACACACCTGGCGGGGGGAGGGAATCACACACCTGGCGGGGGGGGAATCACACATCTGGCGGGGGGGAGGGAATCACACACCTGGCGGGGGGGAGGGAATCACACACCTGGCGGGGGAGGGAATCACACACCTGGCGGGGGGGAGGGAATCACACACCTGGCGGGGGGGGAGGGAATCACACACCTGGCGGGGGGGGAGGGAATCACACACCTGGCGGGGGGGGAGGGAATCACACACCTGGCGGGGGGGGAGGGAATCACACACCTGGCGGGGGGGGGGAATCACACACCTGGCGGGGGGGAGGGAATCACACACCTGGCGGGGGAGGGAATCACACACCTGGCGGGGGGGGATTCACACATCTGGCGGGGGGAGGGAATCACACACCTGGCGGGGGAGGGAATCACACACCTGGCGGGGGGGGGAGGGAATCACACACCTGGCGGGGGGAGGGAATCACACACCTGGCGGGGGGAGGGAATCACACACCTGGCGGGGGGAGGGAATCACACACCTGGCGGGGGGGGAATCACACACCTGGCGGGGGGGAGGGAATCACACACCTGGCGGGGGGAGGGAATCCCACACCTGGCGGGGGGAGGGAATCCCACACCTGGCGGGGGGAGGGAATCCCACACCTGGCGGGGGGAGGGAATCGCACACCTGGCGGGGGGGAGGGAATCACACACCTGGCGGGGGGAGGGAATCACACACCTGGCGGGGGGGAGGCAATCACACACCTGGCGGGGGGGAGGGAATCACACACCTGGCGGGGGGGAGGGAATCACACACCTGGCGGGGGGGAGGGAATCACACACCTGGCGGGGGGGGGAATCACACACCTGGCGGGGGGGAGGGAATCACACATCTGGCGGGGGGGAGGGAATCACACATCTGGCGGGGGGGAGGGAATCACACACCTGGCGGGGGAGGGAATCACACACCTGGCGGGGGGGGGAATCACACACCTGGCGGGGGGAGGGAATCACACACCTGGCGGGGGTGGGGGGAATCACACACCTGGCGGGTGCGGGATTTCGGACAGATGGAGGACGCCGGCAAGTACTGTTGTGTCCGTGTATAATAAGACACAGACTGCAGGAGAAACGGTACAACAGGTGTTTACTCAACGTGGCTTACAGTGGAACTGCCTGTACAGATTACTACTCAGTGCTATATACAGGTGTGGTCACTGCCGGTACTACAGTATACATGAGCTGTAAAAAGTAGTTCCCCCCTTAAAGGTATTAAAAAGTAGTTCCCCCCTTAAAGGTATATACATTACAATTCCTCCCCTTTTAGATTAACAGTACCATAACACTCATTTAACAATTAAATATCAAACTAATTACAATTAACACTTTTAACATGCAACATTTGCTGAAAATAGTCTATTTATATATTCAGTCTTTGGGGAGGCTTCCTGATCCCTTCTGGATAGCGCCTTTCCCGAGTGTCTTGCTCTTGGTGCGGAGGCGATTCTGGCCCCCTGTCGTCGGTTGGTTCATCAGCTTCCGATGCTACTGTTTCTGGGGTAGATGCGACCTGTACGTCGGGTTCATCACCAGGTACGTATGGGCGAGGCATGGGGTTGACTTGTTCCTGTGACTCTAGGATCTGGTCAGCATGGCATCTCACGATGCTCTCCCCAACGTCCACTGTGTACATTAGTGGGCCCTGCCGTGTGCATATCGTTCCTGGCTGTCATTTTTCTGTTCGGTAGTCGCGGGCCAAGACTGGTTGCCCTACATTGAAGCTCCTTGTTGGCTTCTCATGGATGTGCTGGAATTGCTTACTCTCAACATCTCTTCGTACGTTTGGTCTGAGCAAATCCAGGCGAGATCTTAACCTTCGGTTAAAGAACATCACGGCTGGGGCCTGGTTGGTGACTGCATGTGTCGCATTCCGGTAGGCGAACAGGAAATTGTCCACCTTGTGCTGCAGCGGAATGTTGTCATTGTACATAGACTTTATTGCCGCCTTAAAGGTTTGTACGAACCTCTCAGCCAATCCATTTGTGGCTGGATGATACAGGGCGGATGAGTAACGCCTTACCCCATTCTTTTTCAAGAACCTCCGTGTAATAAAATGTGTTTGGCTTGCCTGTATTCGTTTTGCACTCATGTATATTACCCTCCCCCACACGGTGTATAGTTTCACTTCCTCTTTCCTGACTAACCTGGAATGTTCCAGTTCTTGGCTCTTGGCTCCGCCCCTGACTTCTCTTACATAAAGATCCCAGGATCTATATGACTCATTCCTGCGAGCCAGTCAATGTGTTGAGATGTTAGCTCTGATCGTAGTGATTAAAAGCCAACTTGTTAAGGTCTATAACTTCTAGTTTTGTGGACGGTAACCCCTACACGGAGCAGAATTGCTATGGCTGCTAAGCCCCACACTTCGGACATTTTGGGCTACTGTGTGGTAACACTGACTGTAAAAGGCACAGACTACAAGGATTTTAAACTCCTCGTGATGCCAGAACTCTGTGTTAATGTAATCTTGGGCCTGGACTTCCAGTGCCACCACGAAAGTGTCACGCTAGCATATGGCGGGTCCCAGCCGCCACTCACAGTCTGTGGCCTATCAACCTTAAAAATCAGCCCGCCCTCTTTATTCGCTAATCTCGCTCCGAACTGTAGGCCCATAGCGACCAAAAGTAGACGGTACAGTCTGGAAGACAGACTCCTGCGGGAAGGCATTATTGAATGCAGTACCAGTCCGTGGCGTGCCCAAGTAGTCATAGTTAAAAATAGCGAAAAGAAACGGATGGTAATTGACTACAGCCAGACTGTTAATATTTATACCCAGCTGGACGCCTACCCTTTACCCCGCATATCAGAAATGGCCAACCAGATCGCGCAATACCGAGTCTTCTCGACTATCGACCTCAAATCCGCGTATCACCAGCTCCCCATTAGAACGGAGGACCGCCCATACACCGCCTTTGAGGCGAACGGACGCCTCTACCATTTTCTCAGAGTGCCCTTCGGGGTAACAAATGGGGTCTCGGTCTTCCAACGTGAGATGGACCGCATGGTTGACGAGAATAAACTACAAGCCAACTACCCCTATCTGGACAATGTCACTATCTGCGGGCACAACCAGCAAGACCACGATCTAAATCTTGCAAGATTTTTAAAAACTGCCCTAAAGCTGAATCTAACCTACAACGAAGACAAATGTGTCTTCAACACAACCCGTCTCTGTATCCTCGGCTGTGTGGTGGAAGATGGGGTGATTGGACCGGACCCTGACCGATTACGCCCCCTAAAGGAACTGCCCCTGCCACACAATCCCAAAGCTTTAAAAAGGTGCTTGGGATTTTTTTCGTATTATGCCCAATGGGTGCCCAATTACTCTGATAAGGCCCGACCCCTCATTAAATCGACGTCCTTCCCACTATCAGCTGAAGCTCGGGAGGCTTTCACCAGTATCAAACAGGACATTGAAAGGGCTGCACTGTGCAGTGGACGAAAGCATTCCCTTTCAAGTCGAAAGCGATGCGTCAGACTTTGCTTTAGCTGCGACCCTCAATCAGGCTGGGAGACATAGATACATAGATACATAGAAGATAGGAGCAGGAGTAGGCCATTCGGCCCTTCGTGCCTGCTCCGCCATTTAATGAGATCATGGCTGATCCTTTAATTCAGTATCCCGTCCCCGCCTTCTCTCCGTAACCCTTAACCCCTTTTGCCTGTAGAAATATATCTAATTCCCTCTTAAATATATTTAATGAGCTGGCATACACTGCCCTCTGTGGCAATGAGTTCCACAGGTTCACCACTCTCTGAGTGAAGAAATTCCCCCTCATCTCTGTCCTAAATGGTTTAGCCCTTATCCTTAAATTATGTCCTCTAGTTCTGTTCTCACCCGCCAAGGGAAACATTCCTTCTGCATCCAGTCTGTCTAGACCTGTCAGAATTTTATACACTTCTATGAGGTCCCCTCTCAATCTTCTAAACTCCAGTGTGTACATCCCTAAACTACATAGTCTCTCCTCATAGGTCATTCCCGCCATTCCTGGTATCAGCCTGGTGAATCGCCGCTGCACCCCCTCCATGGCAAGAACATCCTTCCTCAGATGAGGCGACCAAAACTGTACACAGTACTCGAGGTGTGGTCTCACCAGTGCCCTGTACAGCTGCAGCAAGGTATCCCTGTTCCTGTATTCTAACCCTTTTGCTATGAAGGCCAGCATACCGTTTGCCTTCTTGACCGCCTGTTGCACCTGCATGCTCGCCTTCAGTGACTGGTGTACAAGAACACCCAGGTCTCTCTGTACTTCCCCCTCTCCCAATCTATTGCCATTTAAATAATAATTTGCCCTCCCGTTCCTGCACCCAAGGTGGATAACTTCGCACTTGTCCACATTATAGTGCATCTGCCATTTATCCGCCCAATCGCCCAGTCTGTCCAAATCGCTCTGGAGCTTCCTGGTCTCTTCCTCTGAGCCCACCCCCCCTCCTAGTTTAGTGTCGTCTGCAAATTTGGAAATGCTGCATCCGACTCCCTGATCCAGGTCATTAATGTAAATTGTGAACAGCTGGGGGCCCAGGACAGATCCCTGTGGTACCCCACTTGTTACTGCCTGCCATTCAGAAAATGAGCCGTTTATTCCAACTCTCTGTTTTCTATCTGACAGCCAGTTCCCTATCCACGCCAAAACTTTCCCCTTTATCCCATGAGCCTCAATTTTCCATGCTAATCTTTTATGTGGGACCTTATCGAAGGCCTTTTGGAAGTCCAGGTACACCACATCTACTGGCTCTCCCCCATCTATTCTACCAGTTACTCCCTCAAAAAATTCCAATAGATTAGTCAAGCACGATTTACCCTTTGTAAATCCATGTTGACTCTGTCCTATCCTGTCCCCATTTGCTAAGTGCTCCGCTATTTCATCCTTAATGATGGACTCCAGCATTTTGCCCACAACTGATGTAAGGCTTACAGGTCTGTAATTACCTGCTTTTTCCCTACCCCCCTTTTTGAATAGTGGGGTAACGTTAGCTACCCTCCAATCCATCGGCACTGTTCCCGAGTCTAATGAATTCTGAAAAATCATCCTTAGTGCATCCGCTATCTCTAGGGCCACCTCCTTCAGTACCCTAGGATGCATGTTATCAGGCCCTGGGGATTTGTCCACCTTCAATCCCTTTAGCTTCCTTAACACCATATCCTTAGAGATATTGATTTGCGTCAGTTCCTCCTTTGCCAATGTCCCTATTTTTCCCAATATCCCAGGGAGGTTTTTTGTGTCTTCCTTCGTAAAGACTGACCCAAAGTATGCATTTAGTTGATCTGCCATTTCCTTATTTCCCATTATATATTCCCCCGTATCTGACTGCAATGGACCAACTTTGGTTTTCACCAGTCTTTTCCTTTTGATATACTTATAAAAGCTTTTGGAGTTAGTTTTTATATTTTCCGCCAGCTTGTTTTCGTAAGCTATTTTGCCCCTCTTGATTATGCCCTTTGCCCTCCTTTGCTCTATCTTAAACTGTTCCCAATCTTCCGCTCTGGCGCTTTTTTTGGCTATTTTATACGCCCTATCTTTGGATTTTATGCTGTCTCTAATTTCCCCTGTTATCCACGGTTGAGTCACCTTTTTAGATTTCCTTTTATGCCAGATTGGTATAAACAATTTTTGCAATTTTGTCATTCTATCTTTAAATGTTTGCCATTGTTTATCTACCTCCAGTCCTCCCAGGAACGTTGTCCAATCAGACCTACTCAGTTCCCGTCTCATGGCATCATAATTCCCCTTGTTTAAATTCAGGACCTTAGTCTCTGAGTCAATTTCTTCGCTCTCCATTTCGAGTGAGAAATCGATCATGTTATGATCGCTCTGACCCAAGGGTCCCCGTACAACAAGATTACTGATTAGTCCCTTCTCATTGCACAGTACCCAGTCCAATATAGCCTGTTCCCGAGTTGGTTCCTCGACATATTGATCCAGATAACCATCCCTCAAACACTCAAGGAATTCCTCCTCCTCATTATTTTTACTGATTAGGCTAGTCCAATCTATATGTAAGTTAAAGTCACCTATGATGACAGCTGTGCTCTTATTGCACGCTTCTCTAATTTCCCTCGTGATGCCCTCCCTAACCTCTATTTTACTATTTGGAGGCCTATATACCACTCCTATTAATGTTTTTCGCCCCTCGCTATTTCTTAGCTCCACCCATATAGATTCTGTATTAACTGAGTTAATATCCTTCCTTTCAATTGCATTTATCCCCTCTTTTACTAGCAATGCTACCCCTCCTCCCTTTCTTTTTTGTCGATCCTTCCTAAATACTGAATACCCCTGTATGTTAAGCTCCCAGCCCTGCTCACCCTGCAACCATGTTTCCGTAATCCCAATTAGATCATAATTATTAACCTCTATTTCCACAGCTAATTCATCTACCTTGTTCCTGATGCTTCTCGCATTAAGGTATAAAACCCTCAGGCTTTTTTTATGCTCACAATTTTTATGAATTAGTTTGGCCCTTCGTTTTTTGTTCCTCACCCTTTTACCATTTATTTCTGTCTGCCTTTCACTTTCCTCTATTTCACTACATAGGTTTCTAGCCCCCTGCCATACTAGTTTAAATGCTCCCGAACTGCTTTATCAAAAATTACCCCGAGAACATCAGTTCCATCTCTGCACAGGTGTAGACCGTCCCTTTTGTATAGGTCACACCTACCACAAAACTGGTTCCAATGCCTCAAAAATTTAAAACCCTCCCTCTTACACCACTGCTCAAGCCACGTATTTAGCCTAACTATCCTGTTCTCTGTACTCTTACTAGCACGTGGCACTGGTAGTAATCCAGAGATTACTACCTTCGAGGTCCTACTTTTTAGCTTGGCTCCTAACTCCCTAAATTCTACTTGTAGGACCTCTTCCCTTTTTTTAGCTACGTCGTTGGTACCAACATGTATCACGACAACTGGCTGTTCCCCCTCCCCCTCCAGAATGTTCTGCACCCGCGCCGAGACATCCTTGACCCTTGCACCAGGGAGGCAACATACCATCCTGGAGTCTCGGTCGCGACCACAGAAACCCCTATCTATTCCCCTTACAATCGAATCCCCTATTACTATAGCCCTGCCACTCTTTTTCCCTCCCTTCTTTGCAACAGAGCCAGTCATGGTGCCATGAGCCTGGCTGCTGGTGCCTTCCCCCGATACGTCACCCCCCCCGACAACAGTACCTAAGACGGTGAACCTGTTGCTAAGGGAGACAACCCCAGGGGATTTCTGCACTACCTTCCTGCCCTTGCTCTGCCTTTTGGTCACCCATGTACTGTCTACGCTGGCCTTAACCTGCGGTGTGACCAACTCACTAAATGTGCTATCCACACCCCTCTCAGAATCGTGGATGCTCCAAAGTGAGTCCATCTGCAGCTCAAGGGCCGTCATGCGGTCCCACATGAGCTGCAGCTGGACACACTTCCCGCACACATAATCGTCAGGGACACAGGAAGCGTCCCTGATTTCCCACATGTTACAGGAGGAGACCTGTGGCCTTCTTCTCCCGAACCCTTCAGGGACCTGAAATCAGGCACTCTTCTGTCGAGCAGGAGGCACAGGCTATAGTGGAGGCAGTGCGGCACTGGAGACACTACCTAGCCGGCAAACGTTTCACCCTGCTCACCGACCAGCGGTCGGTGGCTTTCATGTTTAATAACAAACAAAGGGGGAAAATCAAGAATGACAAAATACTCAGGTGGAGGATCGAACTATCCACGTTCGACTATGATATTATGTACAGGCCGGGAGCCCTTAATGAACCCCCAGACGCCCTATCGCAGGGAATGTGTGCCAGCATTCATACGGACAAATTACAGGGTCTCCACAACGACCTCTGTCACCCAGGAGTCACCCGACTATACCATTTTATAAAGTCCCGCAATCTGCCCCACTCCATCGAGGAGGTCAGGGCAATGACCAGAGCCTGCCGCATCTGTGCGGAATGCAAGCCTCGTTTCTACAGGCCTGACCGTGCACACCTTATCAAAGCCACACGGCCATTCGAGCGCCTAAGTCTGGACTTCAAGGGACCCCTTCCCTCTGCCGACCATAATGTATACTTCCTCAATATCATCGATGAATATTCCCGCTTCCCCTTCGCCATTCCCTGCCCAGACATGACCAGTGCCACGGTCATCAAGTGTCTTGGTAATCTATTCTGCATGTTTGGCATGCCGAACTACATACACAGCGATAGGGGGACGTCATTTATGAGTGACGAACTGCGCCAGTTCTTGCTCTCAAAGGGGATAGCCACTAGCAGAACCACTAGCTACAACCCCCGGGGTAATGGGCAAGTGGAAAGGGAGAATGCTACTGTTTGGAAGGCTGTCACGTTAGCCTTAAAGTCAAAAGGCCTTCCGACCTCCCGCTGGCAGGAAGTCCTCCCAGACGTGCTCCACTCCATAAGGTCTCTGTTATGTACAGCCACTAACGCTACCCCTCACGAAAAGATGTTCGTTTTCCCCCGGAAATCTACCTCGGGCATATCTCTACCCGCGTGGCTGACGTCTCCGGGGACAGTACTATTGCGGAAGCACGTGAGAGGCCATAAAACGGACCCCCTTGTGGAAAAGGTACAGCTCCTCCATGCAAACCCTCAGTACGCCTATATCGAATACTCTGACGGGCGAGAGGACACTGTTTCCATAAAAGACCTCACTCCCTCGGGGAGCGGAGAGAACGATGAGAGACTACCCGAGGAAGACCTACACCAAAAAGAGACAGGACGCCCAGAGGTATCAATACCCAACTTTAACCTGGAGGACACTGCAGATAACCTGGAAGACACTGCGGAGGCCCGGACAGCGGAGGAACCAGAATCCACTCCCCTAGAGGCACCCCAACCGGCTTTGTGCCGATCACTGAGAACTGCAAAACCTCCTGACAGACTCACTTATACCAACTTTTAAGAAACATCACCCCGATGGACTAAATCTAAAGAAGGGGTGAATGTAATGAAATGTGTTTGGCTTGCCTGTATTCGTTTTGCACTCATGTATATTACCCTCCCCCACACGGTGTATAGTTTCACTTCCTCTTTCCTGACTAACCTGGAATGTTCCAGGTCTTGGCTTTTGGCTCCGCCCCTGACTTCTCTTACATAAAGATCCCAGGATCTATATGACTCATTCCTGCGAGCCAGTCAGTGTGTTGAGGTGTTAGCTCTGATCTTAGTGATTAAAAGCCAACTTGTTAAGGTCTATAACTTCTAGTTTTGTGGTTATTGAAGGCACATCACTCCGGAACTCTTCGGACACAAACTGTGGTCCGTTGTCGGAGCAAATCTGTTCTGGCAAGCCATTCCTGGCAAAAATGGTCTGTAGGACTGCAATAGTTTTCTCCGTGGTGGTGGAGGACATTTTGATGACCTCAGGCCATTTCGAGTGCGCATCCACAGCTATTAAAAACATTGAGTCCATGAATGGACCAGCAAAATCAATATGCACCCGTTGCCATGGAGATGAGGGCCACTCCCATGGGTGTAGAGGGGCCTGTGGTGGTGCATTTTGGACTCTCTGGCATCTTGAGCAGCTCTTGGTCAGGTCCTCGATTTGTTTATCGATTCCCGGCCACCACACATAAGCCCTGGCTAGGCTTTTCATTTTTACCCCTCCCAGATGACCCTCATGAAGCTCATTGAGCACTCTATCCCTTAACTTGGGTGGAATTACCACTCGGGATCCACACATCAAGGTCCCCCGGCACATTGACAGCTGTTCTCTCCTTGTCGAGAATGCTGGCAACAGTGAGTCGCCATGTGCTGGCCATCCCTTCACCGTCAAATCATATACCCGAGACAGTGTCGGGTCATTTCGGGTTTCCTTTTCGATACAAGCGTTAGTTACCGGTAGGTATTCAACTATAGTCGAATGGAATATTTCGACAGGATCCACTGCTGGTGCTTCCTCCGCAGTAGGCAGTGGCAGGCGTGATAGCCCATCAGCATTTCCATGCTGTTTCGTGCCCTTATATTCAATCTCATAGTGGTGCGCCCCTAGAAAAAGTGACCATCTTTGTAGTCGTTGCGCAGTCATCACCGGTACGCCCTTCTTCGGATTAAAAATGGAGACAAGAGGCTGGTGATCAGTCAGCAAGGTGAATTTCTGCCCGTGCAGATAGCGATTGGACTTTTTCGCTCCCCACACTAGGCTGAGGGCCTCCCTGTCAATCTGGGCGTAGTTACGCTCGGCTGAGGTTAGTGATCGTGACGCAAAGGCTGTTGGCCTCTCTGAGCTGTCCGAGAATTTGTGCGACAGCACCGCTCCAATGCCGTAGGGTGACGCATCACATGCCAACCGAATTGGTAATGCCGGGTTGTAATGGGCCAATACCTCTTTCGATGTGATTAGTATTTTGCTCTTCTGGAAAGCTCGTCTACATTCGTTACTCCACTTCCATGGCACCCCAGTTTGCAGTAGGGTGTTCAGTGGGTGTAGTATTGTAGACAAATTTGGCAAGAACTTATGGTAGTAGTTTACCAGCCCGAGGAACGACCTCAGTTGTGACACATTTTCCGGTGCTGGAGCCTTGACTACTGCCTCAATCTTCTCTGGGGACTTATGTAACCCCTCTTTATCGATAACGTGGCCACAATACATAGATACATACATAGATACATAGAAGATAGGAGCAGGAGTAGGCCATTCGGCCCTTCGTGCCTGCTCCGCCATTTAATGAGATCATGGCTGATCCTTTAATTCAGTATCCCGTCCCCGCCTTCTCTCCGTAACCCTTAACCCCTTTTGCCCGTAGAAATATATCTAATTCCCTCTTAAATATATTTAATGAGCTGGCGTACACTGCCCTCTGTGGCAATGAGTTCCACAGGTTCACCACTCTCTGAGTGAAGAAATTCCCCCTCATCTCTGTCCTAAATGGTTTAGCCCTTATCCTTAAATTATGTCCTCTAGTTCTGTTTTCACCCGCCAAGGGAAACATTCCTTCTGCATCCAGTCTGTCTAGACCTGTCAGAATTTTATACACTTCTATGAGGTCCCCTCTCAATCTTCTAAACTCCAGTGTGTACATCCCTAAACTACATAGTCTCTCCTCATAGGTCATTCCCGCCATTCCTGGTATCAGCCTGGTGAATCGCCGCTGCATCCCCTCCATGGCAAGAACATCCTTCCTCAGATGAGGCGACCAAAACTGTACACAGTACTCGAGGTGTGGTCTCACCAGTGCCCTGTACAGCTGGGAGATCTGTTTTCTGAAAAACTCGCATTTGGGGCGGTTAGCTCGGAGCCCATATTCCTGCAATGTAGTGAGCACCTGCTCCAGGTTGGCAAGGTGATCACTGTCATTTTCGCCCGTGACCAGGATGTCGTCCAAATAACACTGGGTCCCTGGGATCCCTTGCAGGACTTGTTCCATTGCCCTCTGCCAAATAGCCGGAGCTGATGCTACCCCGAATACCAGCCGGTTGTATTGGTAGAGACCTTTATGGGTGTTGATTGTGAGGTATTTTTTTGATGCTTCTTCTACCTCCATTTGCAGATACGCCTGGGCCAGATCAATCTTAGTGAAGCGTTTCCCTCCAGATAGCGAGGTGAAAATATCTTCAATCCGCGGAAGTGGATATTGTACGGTGTGAAGGACCGGGTTCACTGTTACCTTAAAGTCCCCACAGATGCGAACCCCAGGCGTGCTGCTCAACGACTTTTTTTATCACAGGGACGATGGGTGTAGCCCACTCGCTCCAGTCTACCTTGGACAGTACACCTGAACGTTCCAGACTCTCCAGCTCTGCTTCGACGGCTGGGCGGATCGCATAAGGCCTTAAAAAATTTTGGGCTTGCGTTTTCTTCAATTTTAATCGTCGCTGTCATGCCTTTTAGTGTTCCGAGTCCTTGCTGGAACACTTCTTTCGCGTCAGTTAGGATCTTTGACAGTCGGCCAGGTGTGACGTTGTCATCCTTTTTGTCAGCCACAGTCAGTGCCTGTATGGAATGCCAATCCAGTTGTATTTTCCAGATCCATTCACATCCCAGTAATGGTGGTCCTCCATCTTGCAATACATACAGGTCTAGTTTTGGTGTTTCCTTACCGTTATATATAACGGTCACCCTTATTTTTCCTTTGGGGTAGACTTTTGCCCCGTGTACATCTTCAAAATAATTTTTGTGTCTCTCAAGGGTATGTGTGAGAATAGCCGCTCGTAGTCCCGTCGGTTTATGACTGTTAGGGCTGATCCTGTGTCCAATTCCATCTTTACCTGGACTCCTGCTATCTTGAGAGTGACCCAAATGGTTCGGTGATCCTCTGTTGTGATCACATTATGTAGTTTCAGACAACTCAGTTCCCTGCTTTCGGAGTCGTTATCACTCTTTTGTTTGTCTGAACTATTCTCCGTCATCCTATGTACCTTCTTGTACTTTCCTTTGGTAGGTTTCTTATTGCTGGTTTACTTTCCCGACCTGCAGACTCGTGCTATGTGTCCTACTTTTCCACACTGTCTGCACACTTTGTCTTTGAACCAGCAATCATTCTGGTCTTGTGTTGTTCTGCCGCAGCGATAGCACTTCTCTGTTACATATGACATTTCGTTTGTGCCATATTCTTGCGGTCTCTGTTGTATCTCTGCAGCGCCCCGTGCTGCTGCTTCATATGATACCGCAATGCTGAAAGCCTTTTCCAGCGTAAGGTCCTTTTCAGATAAAAGCCGTTTCTGGGTTCCTTCACTTTGAAGCCCACACACAAACTTGTCCCTTAAGGTATCTGCTAGTCCCGCTCCAAACTGGCAGTGTTTCGATAGTTTGCGCAGTTCTGTTAAATAATCAGTATTGCTTTCATCCTTATGCTGGTTCCGTTTGTGAAACTTGAATCTTTCTGCTATCAGCAGCGGTGTGGGGTTTAAATGTTCCTGTAGTATAGTTACTATGTCTTCAAAACTCTTTTCCATTGGCTTCGTTGGGGTTACTAGATTTCGTAATAAATCATACATCTTTGCACCCATTAAATTTAACAATACCGACGCTTTCGTGTCATCTGACACCTCATTTGCCTTGCAGTACACCTCTATTCGTTCGACATATGTAGTCCAATCTTCGACTTCATTGTCAAATGCGGTGATACTGCCACTCTTCGGGATTTTGGGTGTGGTTTAAAATGGCGTCTCCCAATGGCTTAAAATGGCGTCTCCCGCGCTTTCCTTCCTCCCCCGCTGCTGCCAACGCCGCTCCCGGTGGCTCTCGTGGCAATGGCGGCGCCCTGTAGGTTTCGCGCGCTTCTCCTGCGCTGCTGCCAACGCCGCTCTCGGCGGTCCTCGTGGCAATGGCGGCGCCTCGCGGGTTCCTGCGCGTCTCTCTCTCCCTCTCTTCGACGCTGCTTGGCCCCTGAACACCGGCTGCGCCCTGTGCGCTCTGCCCTCTCTCCCCCGTCGACGCTGCTCGGCCCTTTGCTGTGCCGCTCGGTCGGGCTCTAGCCCGCCGCTGTCCGGGAAGGGTCTGCGCACTACCTGTTGCCAGCCCATTTTGCTGGACCACCTCGACTGGAAAGCCAAGCCTGGCTCTCGACAGCCTCTGCCGCAATTCTCGAGTCTCTGCTGGTTGACTGGGCGGTTGCCCGTGTTCGACGCCCGAGTCTCTGGCCTTGACCTCCAATCCACTGATCTCCAGGAACGAATCCCTGGGAGGTGATGCAGAGTTGCAGGTAGGTTCGAACTTGCCTTCACAGAATCACAGAAACCCCACAGTGCAGATAGAGGCCATTTTGGCCCATCGAGCCTGCACCGACACATATCCCACCCGATCCCCGTAACCCCTACACCAACACATATCCCACCCTATCCCCACGTATTTAAATCCCCCGAACACTAAGGGTCAATTTATCATAGCCAATCAACCTAACCTGCACATCTTTGGACTGTGGGAGGAAACCGGAGCACCCGGAGGAAACCCACGCAAACACGGGGAGAATGTGCAAACTCCACACAGACAGTCGCCGGAGGCCGGATTCGAACCCGGGTCCCTGGCGCTGTGAGGCAACAGTGCTAACCACTACGCCAATGTTGTGTCTGTGTATAATAAGACACAGACTGCAGGAGAAACGGTACAACAGGTGTTTACTCAACGTGGCTCACAGTGGAACTGCCTGTACAGATTACTACTCAGTGCTATATACAGGTGTGGTCACTGCCGGTACTACAGTATACATGAGCTGTAAAAAGTAGTTCCCCCCTTATCTATCTATATATATAAAGCGGCTCTTCTGTCTGTCCCGATGTCTGTCCGTTCTCTATACGTTTGAAAGTTACAGAGCGTACTGACGCGCGCGTCGCCTCAAAAGAAAGCTTGCGATTCCGGACCGGTCATAGGTGTATTTACGTTTCGGCCGGACAAAAACCGCGCCCGCGGTATCCGAAAAACGTTCAGCCTTCCGCTCATTAGCATCTCATTAGCGACCGTGTGACGTCGAGGTCGACCAATCGGACGGCGGGTTCCTTCCTACAGTTGAGTGTCGAGTGACTCGACGATTGACCAATCCTACGCTTCGGTGACCTGACCGGTCGACCAATCGGTGCGTGTGTGGGCGGGCCTTATCCTTCTGAACTGAGGTGAGTGGCCGCCATCTTGATTTTTCACAATTTTTTCCCCACACTTTGTGTGTTAGGGAAGTAAGGTAAATATTTTAATGATGTGTTAGGGAATTAAATAACAATTTAATAGCGGGGGGGAGAGCCTCGGGAAATCGCGGGGGGGGGGGAGAGCCTCGGGAAATCGCGGGGGGGGGAGAGCCTCGGGAAATCGCGGGGGGGGGAGAGCCTCGGGAAATCGCGGGGGGGGGGAGAGCCTCGGGAAATCGCTGGGGGGGGGGAGAGCCTCGGGAAATCGCGGGGGCGGGGGGGGGAGAGCTGATGAGTTTAAAAAAAACAAGAGGCCGCCAGTTGCGCGGCCGCCTTGACGACGGCACACATTCGCACGGCCCCCGTTACCCCGGCAACGGGGCACGCCGGCGGTCTTGCCTGCTCCCCTCGCGCCGCCCGCACTGACCGCGCATGCGCCGCCCGCGAGAGCCCGCTCCCGACGCCGGCCGCCGCTCAGCATTCCCGCTATCGCAACGGCACCGGACCTCAGGCGCTAGGCAGGGGGAGGGGCCGGTGAGAGGGACAGAGGGGAGCAGGGGAGCGAGGGGTGGGCGAGGGGAGGGAGAGAGACAGGGGAGGGAGGGAGACAGGGGAGGGGAGGGAGGGAGACAGGGGAGGGGAGGGAGGGAGAGGAGGGAGAGAGGGGAGGGGAGGGAGGGATAGGACAGGGAGAGGACATGACAGGGAGAGGGGGGACACACAGGGGCAGGGAGACCAAGCGCCCCTAAATTGCCCTCGCAACGCGGGGCTCCCCAGCTAGTAGGTATATACATTACAGGCACCATCTTGTCGGGAACACTGCGGGAAACACCGCTTGCCATTTCAACCACCCACCCCGCCACATTCCTGACGGGCAGGCAGAGTTAATATCTGGCAGTATGTGTAAAATTATGTGTAACATTTAACAGTTTAAAATGAAGTTCATGTTTCTGAAAAACTTTACCAAGAATACTAAGCATATTTTGGTTAAATTCTAAACTTGAAGTTTGGTTTCATTTAAAAACTTTGACAAAATACAGTTCCTTGGAGGAGGGGTTTCTTGTAACTTTTTTGGCAAATGTGTACAGTGCATATATTTCCTGTTTTGCAAAGGACTGATGAGACACAGAGAAGAGAACATTTTATTGCTGTTTAGATGATTTAACAGCTGTAGAAATCATTAGTGGGTTGGATCATAGACAAATATGTTTAGTGTCAGCTGTGGCTCAGTGGGCAGCATTCTCATCTACCGAGTCAGAAGGTTGTGAGTTCAAATCCCCACTCCAAGGGACATGAACACAAGATCTTGTCTGACACTCCAGTGCAGTGCTGAGGGAGTGCTTGCACTGTCGGAGGGTCGGTACTGAGGGAGTGCTTGCACTGTCGGAGGGGCAGTAGTGAGGGAGCTCCGCACTGTCGGAGGGACAGTTCTGAGGGAGTGCTTGCACTGTCGGAGGGGCAGTAGTGAGGGAGCTCCGCACTGTCGGAGGGACAGTACTGAGGGAGCGCCGCACTGTCGGAGGGGCGGTACTGAGAGAGCGCCGCACTGTTGGAGGGGCAGTACTGAGGGAGCGCCGCACTGTCGGAGGGGCAGTACTGAGGGAGCGCTGCACTATCGGCGGGGCAGTACTGAGGGAGCGCTGCACTGTCAGAGGGGCAGTACTGAGGGAGCGCTGCACTGTCGGAGGGGCAGTACTGAGGGAGCGCCGCACTGTCGGAGGGGCAGTACTGAGGGAGCGCCGCACTGTCGGAGTGGCAGTACTGAGGTAGCGCCGCACTGTCAGAGGGGCAGTCTTTCAGACAAGATGTTAAACCGAGGCCCCGTCTGCTCTCTCAGGTGGATGTAAAAGATCCCATGGCACTATTTTGAAGAAGAGCAGGGGGTTTATTCCCAGTGCCCTGGGCCAATATTGATCCCTCAATCAACATCACCAAAACAGACTATCTGGTTATTATCACATTGCTGTTGGTGGGAGCTTGCTGTGCGTAATCGGCTGCCGTGTTTCCTACATTACAACAGGGACCACTCTTCAGAAGTACTTCATTGGCTGTAAAGCTCTTAGTGACGTCCTGAGGTGGTGAAAGGCGCTATAGAAACATAGAAACATAGAAGATAGGAGCAGGAGTAGGCCATTCAGCCCTTCGAGCCTGCTCCGCCATTCAATGAGATCATGGCTGATCATCCAAATTCAGTACCCTGTCCCTGCCTTCTCCCCATATCCCTTGATCCCTTTAGCCTCAAGAAATATATCCAACTCTTTCTTGAATATATTTAATGAACTGGCCTCCACTGCCCTCTGTGGCAGAGAATTCCACAGGTTCACCACTCTCTGGGTGAAGAAATTCCTCCTCATTTCAGTCCTAAATGGCTTACCCCTTATCCTTAGACTATGACCCCTGGTTCTGGACTCCCCGGCCATCAGAAACATCCTTTCTGCATCTAGTCTGTCCAGACCTGCCAGAATTTTATAGGTTTCGATGAGATCCCCTCTCAATCTTCTGAACTCCAGTGAGTATAAGCCCAATTGACACAATCTCTCCTCGTACGTCATTCCTGCCATCCCAGGTATCAGCCTGGTGAATCTTCGCTGCACTCCCTCCATGGCAAGAATGTCCTTCCTCAGGTAAGGCGACCAAAACAGCACACAATACTCAAGGTGCGGTCTCACCAAGGCCCTGTACAACTGCAGCAAGACATCCTTGTTCTTGTACTTGAACCCTCTTGCTACGATGGCCAACATACCATTTGCCTTCTTAACCGTCTGCTGCACCTGCATGCTTACCTTCAGCGACTGGTGCACAAGAACACCCAGGTCTCTTTGCACTTCCCCTTCTCCCAATCTATTGCCATTCAAATAATAATCTGCCTTCCTGTTTTTGCCACCAAAGTGGATAACCTCACATTTATCCACATTATAGTGCATTTGCCATGTTTCTGCCCAATCACCCAACCTGTCCAAATCGTACTGGAGTTTCATGACATCCTCCTCACAGCATACCCTCCCACCCAGCTTTGTGTCGTCTGCAAATTTGGAGATATTACATCCAATTCCCTTGTCCAGATCATTAATATATATTGTGAACAGCTGGGGTCCTAGGACCGATCCTTGCGGTACCCCACTAGTCACTGCCTGCCATTCGGAAAACGACCCGTTTATTCCAACTCTTTGCTTTCAGTCCGCCAACCAGTTCTCTATCCAAGTCAATACCTTGCCCCCAATCCCATGTGCCTTAATTTTGCACGCTAATCTCTTATGCGGGACCTTATCGAAAGCCTTCTGAAACTCCAAATACACCCCATCCACTGGTTCTCCCTTATCTATTTTACCAGTTACATCCTCAAAAAATTCCAGTAGATTAGTCGAGCATGATTTACCTTTTGTAAATCCATGTTGACTTTGTCCGATCCTGTCACTGCTTTCCAAGTGCTCTGCCATTACATCTTTTATAATGGACTCTAGCATTTTCCCCACTACCGATGTCAGGCTTACCGGTCTATAATTCCCCGCTTTTTCTCTGCCACCTTTTTTGAATAGTGGGGTAACATTAGCTACCCTCCATGGGTACTGTTCCAGAGTCTATTGAGTTCTGGAAGATGACCAGCAATGCATCTACTATTTCTAGGGCCACTTCCTTAAGTACCCTGGGATGTAGATTATCAGGCCCTGGGGATTTATCGGCCATCAGTCCCATCAATTTTCCTAACACCATTTCCCTACAAATACTGATTTCTTTCAGTTCCACCCTTTCATCAGACCCTATGTTCCGCGGTATTTCTGGGAGGTTATTTGTGTCCTCCTTTGTGAAGACAGAACCAAAATATGTATTTAGTTGGTCTGCCATTTCTTTGCTCCCCATTATAAATTCCCCCGATCCTGACTGCAAGGGACCAACGCTTGACTTCACCAATCTTTTTCTCTTTACATATCTATAAAAGCTTTTACGGTCAGTTTTTATGTTTCACGCAAGCTTACTCTCATATTCTATTTTCCCTTTCTTAATTAATCCCTTTGTCCTCCTTTGTTGAATCCTAAACTGCTCCCAATCCTCAGGATTATTGCTTTTTCTGGCCAATTTGTATGTCCTCTCCTTGGATCTTATGCTATCCCTAATTTCCCTTGTTAGCCATGGTTGAGTCACCTTTTTTGTTTTATTTTTATGCCAAACTGGGATGAACAACTTCTGTAGTTCATCCATTCGGTCTTTGAATGTTTGCCATTGCCTATCCACCGTCAACCCTTTGAGTGCCATTCCCCAATCAATCCTACCCAACTCGCTCCTCAGACCATCATAGTTTCCTCTATTTAAATTGAGGACCCTAGTTTCTGAGTCAATTACTTCATTCTCCATCTTAATGAAGAATTCGATCATATTATGATCGCTCCGACCCAAGGGGCCTCGTAGAACCAGATTGCTAATTAATCCTTTCTTGTTACATAATACCCAGTCTAAGATGGCCTGATCTCTGGTTGGTTCCTCGACATATTGGTCCAGGAAACCATCCCGTAAACACTCCAGGAATTCCTCCTCCACAGCATTGTTACTAATTTGGTTAGCCCAATCTATATGTAGATTTAAGTCACCCATGATGACTGCTGTGCCCTTATTGCACGCTTCTTTAATTTCCCTTTTAATGCCATCCCCAACCTCCGCCTTACTGTTTGAAGGTCTATATACCACTCCCACTAATGTTTTTTTCCCCTTAGTATTTCTCAATTCTACCCATACAGATTCCACATCATCAGAGCTAATACCCTTCATTACAATTGTGTTAATCCCTTCTTTAACCAGTAATGCTACCCCTCCTCCCTTTCCTTTTTGCCTATCTTTCCTGAATATCGAATACCCCTGGATGTTGAGTTCCCAGTCTTGGCCATCCTTGAGCCACGTTTCCGTAATCCCAACGAAATCATATTGTTTACCTCTATTTGCGCAGCCAATTCATCCACCTTATTACAAATGCTCCTCGCATTAAGACACAAAGCCTTCAGGCTTGTTTTTTTAACGCTCTTAGACCTATTAGAATTATTATTTACTGTGGCCACGTTTGATTTAAACCGTTGATTTCTCTGACTGCCACTTTTGTTTTTCTCCTTCCTATCTTTTGCTTTTATCCTTGTTTCCCTTTCCTCTGTCTCCCTGCTCAGGTTCCCGTCTCCCTGCTCAGGTTCCCGTCTCCCTGCTCAGGTTCCCAACCCCCTGCCATTTTAGTTTAAACCCTCCCCCACAGCACCAGCAAACACTCCCCCTAGGACATCGGTTCCAGCCCTGCCCAGGTGCAGACCGTCCGGTTTGAACTGGTCCCACCTCCCTCAGAACCGGTTCCAATGTCCCAGGAACTTGAATCCCTCCCCCTGGCACCATTTCCTATAGAAATGCAAGTCTTTCTTTCTTTGAGTGCCAATTTCAATTAACAGCATCTTTCTTCAATGATTAGGAATAAATTTAAAGTAATTGCGGCATTCCCAAACTCTGTCATTGAAAACATTTCTGATAATATATGGTTGAAAGTATTCAAGTAATTCTGGCAGAAGGCCTGGCCTTTATCAGTTCGAGTGTTGCATGACTGAGTCTTCGGGCATCTGCCTCAACTTGTAAGAACTTGAATAAATGACAAATTTGTGAAGAATTATGTACCTCTAACTTTCTGACTGCAAATGCAGCTGTCCGATTGTGATTCACTCACAGCTGACACTGTGGAGCCGTTTGTAATATAAAAACAAGGTATTTTTGTACATTAGATTATTTATTATTATATAAATGTTGTCCATAAAGTTTTTCTTTCCTGTGAATGAAATTGCAGAGATGCATTCAAGGGGAAACTAGATAAGTACAAGAGGGAGAAAGGAATAGAAGGATATGCTGATGGGGTGAGATGAAGAGTGGGTGGGAGGAGGCTCGTGTGGAGCAGAAACACCGGCACGGACCCATTGGGCCGAATGGCCGGTTTCTGTGCTGTAAAATTCTATGTAATATATCTTGCTGCTGTGGTAGTACACCGTTTACTTTAGCATTATTGGCACTTTTAGACATCAGAATGGGCTCGACAATTGTTGCCGATGCTGATGCTGGTCGGGTTAATGATAGCAGTGTTATACTATGAAACATTCATCAAGTTAATAGTCAGTTGATAAATATTTGAAATTCGATTTGAAGCAGAGGAAGGTATAGAGAGGTATGGAGAGAGCGGGACAGTGGGATTAGTTTGGGAGTGATACAGGGCTATGGGGAGAGAGCGGGGCCGTGGGATAAGTTTGGGATTGATACAGGGCTATGGGGAGAGAGTGGGACAGTAGGATTAGTTTGGAATTGATACAGGGCTATGGGGAGAGAGCAGGGCAGCGGGGTTAGTTTGGGATTGATACAGGGCTATGGGGAGAGAGCAGGACAGTGGGATTAGTTTGGGATTGATACAGGTCTATGGGGAGAGAGCGGGGCAGTGGGATTAGTTTGGGATTGATACAGGGCTATGGGGAGAGAGCGGGGCAGTGGAATTAGTTTCGGATTGATACAGGGCTATGGGGAGAGAGCGGGACAGTGGAATTAGTTAGGGATTGATACAGGGCTATGGGAGAGAGCGGGGCAGTGGGATTAGTTTGGGATTGATACAGGGCTATGGGAGAGAGCGGGACAGTGGGATAAGTTTGGGATTGATACAGGGCTATGGGGAGAGAGCGGGACAGTGGGATTAGTTTCGGATTGATACAGGGCTATGGGGAGAGAGCGGGACAGTGGGATTAGTTTGGGATTGATACAGGGCTATGGGAGAGAGCAGGGCAGTGGGATTAGTTTGGGATTGATACAGGGCTATGGGAGAGAGCGGGACAGTGGGATAAGTTTGGGATTGATACAGAGCTATGGGGAGAGAGCGGGGCAGTGGGATTAGTTTGGGATTGATACAGGGCTATGGGGAGAGAGCGGTGCGGTGGGGTTAGTTTGGGATTGATACAGGGCTATGGAGAGACAGCGGGGTAGTAGGATTAGTTTTGGATTGATACAGGGCTCTGAGGAGAGGGTGGGATAGTGGGATTCGTTTTAGATTGATACAGGTCTATGGGGAGAGAGCGGGACAGTGGAATTAGTTTGGGATTGATACAGGGCTATGGGTAGACAACGGGGCTGTGGGATTAGTTTTAGATTGATACAGGTCTATGGGGAGAGAGTTGGACAGTGGAATTAGTTTGGGATTGATACAGGGCTATGGGGAGAGAGCGGGACAGTAGGATTAGTTTGGGATTGATACAGGGCTATGGGGAGAGAGCAGGGCGGTGGGGTTAGTTTGGGATTGATACAGGGCTATGGAGAGACAGCGGGGTAGTAGGATTAGTTTTGGATTGATACAGGGCTCTGAGGAGAGGGTGGGATAGTGGGCTTAGTTTTAGATTGATACAGGTCTATGGGTAGAGAGCGGGGCAGTGGGATTAGTTTGGGATTGATACAGTGCTATGGGAGAGAGCGGGGCAGTGGGATTAGTTTGGGATTGAACCAGGGCTATGGGGAGAGAGCGGGGCAGTGGGATAAGTTTGGGAGTGATACCGGTCTATGGAGAGAGAGCGGGACAGTAGGATTAGTTTGGGATTGATACAGGGCTATGGGGAGAGCGGGGCAGTGGGATTATTTTGGTATTGATACAGGGCTATGGGGAGAGAGTGGGACAGTAGGATTAGTTTGGGAGTGATACAGGGCTATGGGGAGAAAGCGGGGCAGTGGGATTAGTTTGGGATTGATACAGGGCTATGGGGATAGAGCGGGACAGTGGGATTAGTTTGAGATTGATACAAGGTTATGGGGATAGAGCGGGACAGTGGGATTAGTTTGAGATTGATACAAGGTTATGGGGATAGAGTGGGACAGTGGCATTAGTTTGGGATTGATACAAGGCTATGGGGAGAGAGTGGGGTTGTGGCATTAGTTTGGGATTGATACAGGGCCATGGGGAGAGAGCGGGACATAGAAACATATGATATACCTATCAATTCATCCAATGAAAAGCGACGAGTTAAGAAAGTAACTATAGGTTTTTATTGGCTAAATAACAGAGCCCACCCTCGTGGGTGATCGGATCCAACAAGGAGGAATACCAGCCAGTCGACCACCTTTATACCTGGGCAGGTAGGTGGAGCCATGGGCGGAGTCAGCAGTGGTCAGCCCAGGTATAACAGCGTGACAAGAAGCGACCTCATATAGTGATACAACAGTGTGAACAGTGATAACCATAGAGTAACGATATAACAGTGATAACTATAGTGTAACGATAGTGAACGACAAAAGTGGTTTACCACATTCACCCCTTGTTTAGATTTGAGTCCGGCGGGGTGATGTGTACTACCAGTTCTGGTATGTCAGTCTGTCCGGAGGCCTCGTAAGCCTTTCCGATCGTCGCAGCGGCGGTGTTGCATTCTCCGGTGGTGATGCTGGTGTCTGCGTGGTCGGCGAGGGCTCGTGGGGTTCCGGCATGCCGTCTACCTGAGCTGGAATCGGGGTTAGGGTTAGTGAGTGGCGGGGGGTGGGGGGTGAAGGTGGTGTCTCTGGAATGCCCGAGGGTGCGAGGTCTCGCAAGGAGACTGTGTCCTCCCGCCCGTCTGGGTATGCCACATAGGCGTACTGAGGGTTGGCGTGCAGGAGGTTCACCCTCTCGACCAGGGGGTCTGTTTTATGGGCCCTCACGTGCTTTCGCAGCAGGACGGGCCCCGGAGAGGTCAGCCAGGTTGGTAGTGTGGTTCCCGTAGTCGACTTCCTGGGGAAAACAAACATTCGTTCATGGGGGGTGGCGTTAATGGCAGTGCAAAGTAGTGACCGGATGGAATGCAGCGCTCCCGGGAGGACTTCCTGCCAGCGGGAGGTTGGGAGGCCCTTAGACTTTAAGGCTAAGAGGACGGCCTTCCATACAGTCGCGTTCTCTCTTTCCACCTGGCCGTTCCCTCGAGGGTTGTAGCTGGTGGTCCTGCTTGCAGCAATACCTCTTGCTAGTAGGAACTGGCGGAGTTCCTCGCTCATGAAGGAGGAGCCCCGGTCACTATGTATATAGTTTGGGAACCCGAACAAGGCGAAGAGGTCGTTCAGGCATTTAATGACCGTGGTACTGGTCATGTCTGGGCAGGGGAAGGCGAAGGGGAAACGGGAGTACTCATCAACAATGTTGAGGAAGTACACATTACGGTCAGAGGACGGGAGGGGCCCCTTAAAATCGATGCTCAAGTGCTCGAAGGGGCGGGTGGCCTTGATCAGGCTTGCTCTGTCCGGCCTAAAGAAATGCGGTTTGCACTCGGCACAGGTCTGGCAGTTCCTGGTCATGGTCCTGACCTCCTCGATGGAGTAGGGCAGGTTGCGGGCCTTAATGAAGTGGTAAAGTCTGGTGACTCCGGGGTGGCAGAGGTCGTTGTGGAGGGTCTGAAGTCTATCAATTTGCGCGTTGGCGCATGTAATTCGTGATAGAGCATCAGGGGGTTCGTTCAGCTTACCTGGCCGGTACAAGATATCATAATCATAGGTGGAGAGTTCGATTCTCCACCTCAAGATCTTGTCGTTCTTGATTTTACCCCTCAGCTTGTTATTAAACATAAAAGCGACCGAACGCTGGTCGGTGAGGAGGGTAAATCGTTTGCCTGCCAGGTAGTGCCTCCAGCGTCGTACAGCCTCCACAATCGCCTGGGCCTCCTTCTCGACTGACGAGTGTCGGATCTCAGGGCCCTGTAGGGTCCTTGAGAAGAAGGCCACCGGTCTCCCCTCCTGGTTAAGGGTAGCGGCTAGGGCGAAGTCGGATGCATCGCTCTCCACTTGGAAGGGGATGGACTCATCCACCGCGTGCATTGTGGCCTTAGCAATGTCTCCCTTAATGAGGGAGAAGGCAGCGCACGCTTCCTCCGTAAGGGGGAAGGATGTGGACTTCATGAGGGGTCTGGCTTTGTCCGCATAATTGGGCACCCATTGGGCATAGTAGGCGAAGAGCCCCAGGGTTCTCTTCAGTGCCTTTGGGCAGTGGGGGAGGGGTAACTCCATGAGGGGGCGCATTCTTTCGGAGTTGGGGCCGATGAGTCCGTCCTCTACTACGCAGCCGAGGATGGCAAGGCGTGAGGTGTTAAACACACATTTCTCCTTATTGTAGGTGAGGTTCAGCCGTTGGGCCGTACGGAGGAATCTCTCCAGATTAACATCATGGTCCTGCCGGTCGCGGCCGCAGATGGTGACGTTATCTAGATAGGGGAACGTGGCGTGCAGCCCGTTCTGGTCAACCATCCGGTCCATCTCCCTTTGGAAGACCGAAACCCCGTTGGTGACGCCGAAGGGAACCCTAAGGAAGTGGTAGAGGCGGCCATTCGCCTCGAAGGCGGTATACTGGCGGTCCTCAAGGCGGATAGGGAGTTGGTGGTAGGCCGACTTAAGGTCGATGGTAGAGAATACTCGGTATTGTGCAATCTGATTGACCATATCAGATATGCGGGGAAGGGGGTATGCGTCCAGCTGGGTGTACCGGTTTATGGTCTGGCTGTAGTCGATGACCAGGCGGTTTTTATTGCCGGTCTTAACGACCACGACCTGGGCACGCCAGGGGCTGCTGCTCCCCTCGATGATGCCCTCCTTCAGGAGACGCTGCACCTCAGAGCTAATGAAGGCTCTGTCCCCGGCGCTGTACCGCCTGCTCTTGGTAGCGACGGGTTTGCAGTCGGGGGTGAGGTTAGCGAACAGGGAAGGTGGCGGGACCTTGAGGGTGGATAGGCCGCAGGTGTTACGCGGTGGGCGGTTTAAAGGCTGCTGGTTGTCGACTGTGAGCGGGGGGAGGGGTCCGCCGTATGCTAGAGTGACGCTTTGGAGGTGGGATTGGAAGTCCAGCCCTAGTAGGACGGCAGCGCAGAGCTGGGGGAGGACGAGGAGTTTAAAATTTTTATACTCCATGCCCTTAACCGACAGGGTCACGACACAGTAGCCGCTGATGTCTGTGGCATGGGACCTCGATGCCATCGAGATCCGGTTGCGCATTGGCCGGACAGTGAGGGAGTAGTGGCTCACCGTGTCTGGGTGGATGAAACTCTCCGTGCTTCCGCTGTCGAACAGGCAGGTCGTGGCGCGGCCATTTACTTTGATGTCCATCATGGACTTGGACAGGTGGTGCGGGCGGGCTTGGTCCAGTGTGACGGAGGCTAGTGTGTGGCTCAGCGAGCTGCCGTAGTCTGCGGGTGAGGCAGTGGTCGAGTCCAGAGGCGAGGTGGCGGTCGAGCGTGGAGGGTAAAATGGCGGCGCCCACGAGGTTGGACAAAATGGCGGAGAAGATGGCTGCCCCCACAACTCACATGAGGCACTGCTGGTGTCGGTTGCCTGGATCAAAGATGGCTGCCCCCATGACTCACACGTGGGGATGCTGGCATCTGTGGCCTTGATGGAAGATGGCCGCCCCCACAACTCGCATGAGGCACTGCTGGCCTCTGTTGATCTCTGTTGGCCTCTGCAGGCCTTAGCAAAGTGGCCTTTCTTCAGGCAGCTTGAGCACGTCGCGTTTCTCGCTGGGCAGCGCGCCCTAGGATGTTTCGCCTGGCCGCAGAAGAAGCAGCCGGCGGCCCGATCGCGGGGGTCCGAAGTCGCAGCCGGTACCGGGGGTGGCGGTCCCGATCGGGTCCGGGACGCCGACGCAGAGGTAGGTCCCAGGGGCGGCGCTGCGAGGGGTATCGCGGTCGGGGTCGGTCCCGAGTCCCAGGGTCGCAAATTACTGTACCTGGAGTACGCCTCGAGGTCCCGATGGGCCACTTCTAGGGAGCGAGCGAGGGCTGCAGCTGTGTTCAGGTCAAGGTCCTTTGCTTCAAGAAGTCTTTGCCGTGCGTAGTCGGACCGCAGGCCTTTCACGAAGGCATCGCGGACATTATCTTCAGTATTTTCTGCCGCTGATACCGCTTTAAAGTCACAGTCCCTGCCGAGTGCTTGTAGCGCCCGTAAAAATTCATCTACCGACTCTCCTGGCTGTTGCGGGCGGGATCTTAGGAGGTGTCTGGCATACATGGAGTTTACCGGGCTCCGGTACTGTTGTTTCAGCAGGTTGATGGCAGCTTCGTATGTTTTAAGGTCCCAGATGAGTGCGAATACTTTAGGGCTCACTTGGGCGGTCAGAACTCTTAGCATGGATTTCTGAGGCACGCCGGATTCTCCCAGGTAGGATTCGAAACAGCTCAGCCAGTGTTCGAAGTCGAGGGCTGAGTTTGCTGCCTGTGGGTTTAGATCCAGGTACGGTGGTCGGAGGGCTCGCAGCCAGGCTGGCTGCTGTGGCTGTTGTAGCTGGGCGTCTGGCTGGTCGCTTGGCTGGTCGTTTGACTGGTCGTTTGACTGCTCAAGTGTCGACATTTTAAAATTTAGCCAATAAAATTGATATACCTATCAATTCATCCAATGAAAAGCGACGAGTTAAGAAAGTAACTATAGGTTTTTATTGGCTAAATAACAGAGCCCACCCTCGTGGGTGATCGGATCCAACAAGGAGGAATACCAGCCAGTCGACCACCTTTATACCTGGGCAGGTAGGTGGAGCCATGGGCAGAGTCAGCAGTGGTCAGCCCAGGTATAACAGCGTGACAAGAGGCGACCTCGTATAGTGATACAACAGTGTGAACAGTGATAACCATAGAGTAACGATATAACAGTGATAACTATAGTGTAACGATAGTGAACGACAAAAGTGGTTTACCACAACATAGACATAGAAACATAGAAGATAGGAGCAGGATTAGGCCATTCAGCCCCTCAAGCCTGCTCCGCCATCAATGCGATCATGGCTGATCATCCAAATTCAGTACCCTGTCCCTGCTTTCTCCCCATATCCCTTGATCCCTTTAGCCTTAAGAAATATATCCAACTCCTTCTTGAATATATTTAATGAATTGGCCTCTACTGCCTTCTGTGGTAGAGAATTCCACAGGTTCACCACTCTCTGGGTGAAGAAATTCCTCCTCATTTCTGTCCTAAATAGCTTAGCCCTTATCCTTAGACTGTGACCCCTGGTTCTGGATTCCCCGATAATCTGGAACATCCTTCCTGCATCTAGTCTGTCTAGTCCTGTTAGAATTTTATAAGTTTCAATGAGATCCCCTCTCATTCTTCTAAACTCCAGCGAGTACAAGCCCAATCGACCCAATCTCTCCTCATACGTCATTCCTGCCATCCCAGGTATCAGCCTGGTGAATCTTCGCTGCACTCCCTCCATGGCAAGAACATCCTTCCTCAGATATGGTGACCAAAACTGCACACAATACTCAAGATGTGGTCTCACCAAGGCCCTGTACAACTGCAGCAAGACATCCTTGTTCCTGTACTCAAACCCTCTCGCTACGAAAGCCAACATACCATTTGCCTTGTTAACCACCTGCTGCACCTGCATGCTTACCTTCAACGACTGGTGCACAAGGACACCCAGGTCTCGTTGCACTTCCCCTTCTCCCACTCTATTGCCATTCAGATAATAATCTGCCTTCCTGTTTTTGACACCAAAGTGGATAACCTCGCATTTATCCACGTTATATTGCATCTGCCATGCTTCTGCCCAATCACCCAACCTGTCCAAATCATCCTGGAGTTTCTCGGCATCCTCCTCACAGCACACACACGCCCACCCAGCTTTGCGTCGTCTGCAAACTTGGAGATATTACATCTAGCTCCATTGTCTAGATTATTAATATATATTGTGAATAGCTGGGGTCCAAGGACCGATCCCTGCGGTACCCCACTAGCCACTGCCTGCCACTCGGAAAAAGACCCATTTATTCCAACTCTTTGCTTTCTGTCTGCCAACCAGTTCTCTATCCAAGTCAATACCTTGCCCCCAATCCCATGTGCCTTAACTTTACACGCTAATCTCTTATGCGGGACCTTATCGAAAGCCTTTTGAAAGTCCAAATACACCACATCCACTGGTTCTCCCTTATCTATTTTACCAGTTACATCCTCCAAAAATTCCAGTAGATTAGTTTGGGATTTATACAAGGCTATGGGGAGAGAGCGGGGTTGTGGCATTAGTTTGGGATTGATACGGGGCTATGGGGAGAGAGCGGGGTTGTGGCATTAGTTTGGGATTGATACAGGGCTATGGGGAGAGAGCGGGGTAGTGGGATTAGTTTGGGATTGATACAGGGCTATTGGGAGAGAGCGGGACAGTGGGATTAGTTTGGGATTGATACAGGGCTATTGGGAGAGAGCGGGGCAGTGGAATTAGTTTGGAATTGATAGAGGGCTATGGAGATAGAGCGGGACAGTGGGATTAGTTTGGAATTGATAGAGGGCTATGGAGATAGAGCGGGACAGTGGGATTAGTTTGGAATTGATACAAGGTTATAGGGAGAGAGCAGGACAGTGGGATTCGTTTGGAATTCATACAAGGCTATGGGGAGAGAGTGGGGCTGTGGGATTAGTTTGGGATTGATACAGGACTATGGGGAGAGAGCGGGGCAGTGGGATTAGTTTGGGATTGATACAGGGCTATGGGGAGATAGCGGGGCAATGGGATTACTTTGAGATTTATAGAGGGCTATGGGGCGAGAGCGGGGCAGTGGGAATAGTTTGGGATTGATACAGGGTTATGGGGAGGGAGCGGGACAGTGGGATTAGTTTGGGATTGATACAAGGTTATGGGGAGAGAGCGGGACAGTGGGATTAGTTTGGGATTGATACAAGGCTATGGGGAGAGAGCAGGACAGTGGGATTAGTTTGGGATTGATACAAGGCTATGGGGAGAGAGCAGGACAGTGGGATTAGTTTGGGATTGATACAAGGCTATGGGGAGAGAGTGGGGCTGTGGGATTAGTTTGGGATTGATACGGGGCTATGGGGAGAGCGCGGGGCAGTGGGATTAGTTTGGGATTGATACAGGGCTATGGGGAGAGCGCGGGGCAGTGGGATTAGTTTGGGATTGATACAGGGCAGTGGGGAGAGAGCGAAGCAGTGGGGTTAGTTTGAGATTTATACAAGGCTATGGGGAGAGAGCAGGGCAGTGGGATTAGAATTGCAACAGCCTTCAGAGTATAGGAAATTTAACCCCGTACACAAGGTAACATGATCAAACATCATGGAGAAAGTTACAGGACAGTTTAAACAGATTTGTGTTACATTTTTTTAAAGGAAGTAATTGTGACAAACATAAAATGCTAGCATGGAGTGCTGAAATGATATTCTGCATGTTAAACCCAAAGAGCCATGTACAGTACGGGGTACAACGTTCATCTCTCACACACTCTTCCCCAACGTATTCAGTCTCGTGAGGGAGGCAAATAACCAAGTGTAAATTTCTCCTTGACCCCGAAAGATAATCAAGCAAACTCTCCTAGATATCAGTCTGCTTTGCAGTCTACACGAGTCAGTCCTGACCAGCAGAATTTCTCAGATGGCTTTCCCATGATTCCAAAAGGATGGGGTCATAGTTTTGCAAAGTATCTGATGATTTGCGTTTATACTTATCCCTATAGCCATGAGATGTTTAAGTAATCAAAGAATCTCACAGCACAGAAGGAGGCCATTCGGCCCATCATGCCTGTGCCGGCTCTTTGAACGAGCTCTCCAATTAGTGCCACTCCCCCCTGCTCTTTCCCCACAGCCCTGCAAATTTATCCTGTGTCTCAATTTATTTTTTTACTGAGCCTTTTGTGAGGTGACTGTGTGGCTGCTGTGGATGAAGGCGGTTGGAGTTGTGTTTGAGATCAGGATCCTGAATGCTTGATACTTTTAAAAAATGTAGTAAATCTCCAGGCCATTATTCTTCATTTTACTTTCCCCAGCCGTCATGTGAGAGCTCATTTTATGTTTTTTGTTAAATTATTATTACCGACTCCCTTATGTCCCCCTCGAGGTCTCCAGTGGTTAGATAAAGATCAGAGCCATGTATTTAATCTTTCTTTCAAGTTAAGCAAGCTGCAGAAAATACAATGTGCAAGATATTTAGAAAATCCTTGTTTTCTGGCAGTCTCAATCCAGTCTGAATTGGACTTGTAGCAGAAAATGATCCCTATTTTGGCACTTAAGAACATAAGAACATAAGAAATAGGAGCAGGAGTAGGCCAATTGGCCCCTCGAGCCTGCTCCGCCATTCAATAAGATCATGGCTGATCCGATCCTAACCTCAAATCTACTTTCACTCTCCATCCCACCCGAACCCATGTGATCTCCCGGGAGAGGCGAAAAACCAGATAAAAAACCCAATGGCCAATTTGGGATAAAAAATCTGGGAAATTCCTCTCTGACCCATCTAGGCGATCGAAACTCGTCCAGGAGATCACTCTGTCCCTGTATTTCCTGCAGTACTTACCTTCTGTAAGAGGTGATCTCCACCCCAGCCAGGAACAGGCCCAATTTACCCTTGAAGGACTCCTAGCTGGCAGCCTGTTCCCGAGGTCTCCACTAATCCCTGTGAATAGAACCATCTCCTGAAATCTAACACAGAATTAGAACACAAGAAATAGGAGCAGGACCAGGCTACACGGCCCCTGGGCCCGCTCCGCCACCCACAGGGCCATGACCGATCTGAACCTAGACTCATGTCCGATTTCCTGCCCGCTCCCCTTAACCCCTAATTCCCTTTACTTCTAGGAAACTGTCTATTTCTGTTTTAAATTTATTTAATGATGTAGCTTCCACAGCTTTCTGGGGCAGCAAATTCCACAAACCTACCACCCTCTGAGTGAAGAAGTTTCTCCTCATCTCAGTTTTGAAAGAGCAGCCCCTTATTCTAAGATTATGCCCCCTAGTTCTAGTTTCACCCATCATTGGGAACATCCTCCCCGCATCCACCCGAGCAAGCCCCTTCACAATCTTATATGTTTCAATAAGATCGCCTCTCATTCTTCTGAACTCCAATGAGTAGAGTCCCAATCTACTCAACCTCTCCTCATATGTCCATCCCCTCATCCCCGGGATTAACCGAGTGAACCTTCTTTGTACTGCCTCGAGAGCAAGTATGTCCTTTCTTAAGTATGGACACCAAAACTGTACGCAGTATTCCAGGTGCGGTCTCACCAATACCAATACTGAAAGCTATTGTTTACAGAATCCTGTGCAGCCCGTTGAACTGAATGCCTGAATTCCCAATTTAAAAAAAATTAATTCACGGGATGTGGGCGTCGCCAGCAAGGCCAGCATTTATTGCCCATCCGTAGTTGCCCTGAGAAGGTGGTGGGGAGCCGCCTTCTTGAACCGCTGCGGTCTTGATAAAACTGAGTGACTCGCTGGGCCATTTCACAGGGCAGTTAAAAGTCAACCATTTGCTGTGGGTCTGGAGTCACATACAGGCCAGACCGGGTTAGGACGGCAGATTTCCTTCCCTAAAGGACATTAGTGAACCAGAAGGATTTTTACAACAATCCAGTAGTTTCATGGTCATCATTACTGATACAGGTACACTATCCCTTATTCGAAAGCCTTGGGACCAGCTGAGTTTCGGTTTGCGGAATTTTTCGGATTTCAGAAGGTATTATTATAAGACTGGGAAATTTGTATTTAATATATTTTAAAAGTTCAGGCTACCTCTTGCGACTGTTCCGTGTCTCATTCCCCTTCCTGCTTCTCTGGAAAGCCGGATATCGGCTGACTCCTACTAAGCTGGCCCGCAAATCAGGTCGGGGGTCGGGTGTGGGGGGGAGAAAAGAATATCGGACGGGCCGCGGTTCGGGTCGGGGGATTCCGGGGGGGGCGGTCGGTGGGGGGGGGGGTGCCGGGGGTCGTGGGGGGGGAGCTCCGGGGGGGAGAAAAGAATATGGGACGGGCCGCGGTTCGGGTCGGGGGTCGGGTCGGGGGGAGAAAAGAATATCGGACGGGCCGCTGCAGCTATCGGACGGGCCGCTGTATTGTTGGGTTCACTCTCCCGGTACCTCCTTCACACTGCCCGGCTTGGCCTGCAATCTCCTACCCAGGAGGGTACTCTGTGACCCTCTGCCCTGCTCAGCGTAAGTCGTGCGCCACTCTGGTCATGTCGTGCACACGACTTACGCTGAACGAAAAAACTTTCGGTTTTTAGAGGTTTTCGGTTTTCGGAAGAAGGATAGTCTACCTGTACTAGCTTTTATAACCCAGATTTATTTAATTAATTGAATTTAAATTCCCCAGCTGCCGTGGTGGAATTTGAACTCATGTCTCATGGATCATTAGTCCAGGCCTCTGGATTACTAGTCCAGTAACATAACCATTATGCTACCGTACCCCAGGTCCCAACAGATAAAGTGCCATGGCAGGAGTGTGAATCTATAAAATATACTCTTAAAACTGCAATCTGATTGAGGGAGGGCAAAGGATGGCCAGTATAGAAAATGGCAAATTCACACCCTGGTGCAGTTGGGGTGCTTGTCTGAGGATTGGGATGAGGCACATTGTTGGGATGGAATAGAGGAATCTTTGCTCTGCCTCTAATCATGCTATACCTGAGCTCGGAGCACTTAATGATGACAGCCGCTGCTCAAAATTGGAAAATGTCCCCAGCGCTGGCATCCCTCATCTTGATGAGCATAAAATTCACAAAAACAACACCCATAAAATATGAAACAATCTTGGTTTAATGGGGTGATCGTAAAGCAGTCATATTAATCATATCCAGTTTGCCTTGCAATCCAATGCTTACTTGCAAACTCACAGAAACAGTGGGCAGGTATTAGTAGACGTTTCCAAGCAGACACTATCGGGGGCAATTTTAACCTAACGCACCCATCAGGAAACTGACGGGATGGAGTGTAACGCAAACCCTCTGAGTGTTTTAACCCCTCACTGGGGGATTTCACTCCCTGATCCCAGTACTGACCCTCACTGGGAATCCTCACTCCCTGATCCCAGTACTGACCCTCACTGGGGGGTCCTCATTCCCTGATCCCAGTACTGACCCTCACTGGGGGTCCTCACTCCCTGATCCCAGTACTGACCCTCACTGGGGGTCCTCATTCCCTGATTCCAGTACTGACCCTCACTGGGGGTCCTCACTCTCTGATCCCAGTACTGACCCTCACTGGGGGGTCCTCACTCTCTGATCCCAGTACTGACCCTCACTGGGGGGTCTCACTCCCTGATTCCAGTACTGACCCTCACTGGGGGTCCTCACTCCCTGATCCCAGTACTGACCCTCACTGGGGGGTCTCACTCCCTGATTCCAGTACTGACCCTCACTGGGGGGTCCTCACTCCCTGATCCCAGTACTGACCCTCACTGGGGGTCCTCACTCCCTGATCCCAGTACTGACCCTCACTGGGGGGTCTCACTCCCTGATTCCAGTACTGACCCTCACTGGGGGTCCTCACTCCCTGATCCCAGTACTGACCCTCACTGGGGGGTCTCACTCCCTGATTCCAGTACTGACCCTCACTGGGGGGTCCTCACTCTCTGATCCCAGTACTGACCCTCACTGGGGGGTCTCACTCCCTGATTCCAGTACTGACCCTCACTGGGGGGTCCTCACTCCCTGATCCCAGTACTGACCCTCACTGGGGGTCCTCACTCTCTGATCCCAGTACTGACCCTCACTGGGGGGTCTCACTCCCTGATTCCAGTACTGACCCTCACTGGGGGTCCTCACTCTCTGATCCCAGTACTGACCCTCACTGGGGGGTCTCACTCCCTGATTCCAGTACTGACCCTCACTGGGGGGTCTCACTCCCTGATTCCAGTACTGACCCTCACTGGGGGGTCTCACTCCCTGATTCCAGTACTGACCCTCACTGGGGGTCCTCACTCTCTGATCCCAGTACTGACCCTCACTGGGGGGTCTCACTCCCTGATTCCAGTACTGACCCTCACTGGGGGTCCTCACTCTCTGATCCCAGTACTGACCCTCACTGGGGGGTCTCACTCCCTGATTCCAGTACTGACCCTCACTGGGGGGTCTCACTCTCTGACCCCAGTACTGACCCTCACTGGGGGTCCTCACTCTCTGATCCCAGTACTGACCCTCACTGGGGGTCCTCACTCCCTGATCCCAGTACTGACCCTCACTGGGGGGTCTCACTCCCTGATTCCAGTACTGACCCTCACTGGGGGTCCTCACTCCCTGATCCCAGTACTGACCCTCACTGGGGGGTCTCACTCCCTGATTCCAGTACTGACCCTCACTGGGGGGTCCTCACTCTCTGATCCCAGTACTGACCCTCACTGGGGGGTCTCACTCCCTGATTCCAGTACTGACCCTCACTGGGGGGTCCTCACTCCCTGATCCCAGTACTGACCCTCACTGGGGGTCCTCACTCTCTGATCCCAGTACTGACCCTCACTGGGGGGTCTCACTCCCTGATTCCAGTACTGACCCTCACTGGGGGTCCTCACTCTCTGATCCCAGTACTGACCCTCACTGGGGGGTCTCACTCCCTGATTCCAGTACTGACCCTCACTGGGGGGTCTCACTCCCTGATTCCAGTACTGACCCTCACTGGGGGGTCTCACTCCCTGATTCCAGTACTGACCCTCACTGGGGGTCCTCACTCTCTGATCCCAGTACTGACCCTCACTGGGGGGTCTCACTCCCTGATTCCAGTACTGACCCTCACTGGGGGTCCTCACTCTCTGATCCCAGTACTGACCCTCACTGGGGGGTCTCACTCCCTGATTCCAGTACTGACCCTCACTGGGGGGTCTCACTCTCTGACCCCAGTACTGACCCTCACTGGGGGTCCTCACTCTCTGATCCCAGTACTGACCCTCACTGGGGGGTCTCACTCCCTGATTCCAGTACTGACCCTCACTGGGGGGTCTCACTCCCTGATTCCAGTACTGACCCTCACTGGGGATCCTCACTCTCTGATCCCAGTACTGACCCTCACTGGGGATCCTCACTCCCTGATCCCAGTACTGACCCTCACTGGGGGTCCTCACTCCCTGATCCCAGTACTGACCCTCACTGGGGGTCCTCACTCTCTGATCCCAGTACTGACCCTCACTGGGGATCCTCACTCTCTGACCCCAGTACTGACCCTCACTGGGGATCCTCACTCTCTGATCCCAGTACTGACCCTCACTGGGGGTCCTCACTCTCTGATCCCAGTACTGACCCTCACTGGGGGTCCTCACTCTCTGATCCCAGTACTGACCCTCACTGGGGATCCTCACTCTCTGACCCCAGTACTGACCCTCACTGGGGGTCCTCACTCTCTGATCCCAGTACTGACCCTCACTGGGGGTCCTCACTCTCTGACCCCAGTACTGACCCTCACTGGGGGTCCTCACTCTCTGATCCCAGTACTGACCCTCACTGGGGGTCCTCACTCTCTGATCCCAGTACTGACCCTCACTGGGGGTCCTCACTCCCTGATCCCAGTACTGACCCTCACTGGGGGTCCTCACTCTCTGATCCCAGTACTGACCCTCACTGGGAATCCTCACTCCCTGATCCCAGTACTGACCCTCACTGGGGGTCCTCACTCCCTGATTCCAGTACTGACCCTCACTGGGGGTCCTCACTCTCTGACCCCAGTACTGACCCTCACTGGGGGTCCTCACTCCCTGATCCCAGTACTGACCCTCACTGGGGGTCCTCACTCTCTGATCCCAGTACTGACCCTCACTGGGGGTCCTCACTCTCTGACCCCAGTACTGACCCTCACTGGGAATCCTCACTCCCTGATCCCAGTACTGACCCTCACTGGGGGTCCTCACTCTCTGATCCCAGTACTGACCCTCACTGGGGGTCCTCACTCCCTGATCCCAGTACTGACCCTCACTGGGGGTCCTCACTCTCTGATCCCAGTACTGACCCTCACTGGGGGGTCCTCACTCCCTGATCCCAGTACTGACCCTCACTGGGGATCCTCACTCTCTGATCCCAGTACTGACCCTCACTGGGGGGTCCTCACTCTCTGATCCCAGTACTGACCCTCACTGGGGGTCCTCACTCTCTGACCCCAGTACTGACCCTCACTGGGAATCCTCACTCCCTGATCCCAGTACTGACCCTCACTGGGGGTCCTCACTCTCTGATCCCAGTACTGACCCTCACTGGGGGTCCTCACTCCCTGATCCCAGTACTGACCCTCACTGGGGGTCCTCACTCCCTGATCCCAGTACTGACCCTCACTGGGGGTCCTCACTCTCTGATCCCAGTACTGACCCTCACTGGGGATCCTCACTCTCTGACCCCAGTACTGACCCTCACTGGGGGCCCTCACTCCCTGATCCCAGTACTGACCCTCACTGGGAATCCTCACTCCCTGATCCCAGTACTGACCCTCACTGGGGATCCTCACTCTCTGACCCCAGTACTGACCCTCACTGGGGGTCCTCACTCCCTGATCCCAGTACTGACCCTCACTGGGGATCCTCACTCTCTGACCCCAGTACTGACCCTCACTGGGGGTCCTCACTCTCTGATCCCAGTACTGACCCTCACTGGGGGTCCTCACTCTCTGATCCCAGTACTGACCCTCACTGGGGATCCTCACTCTCTGACCCCAGTACTGACCCTCACTGGGAATCCTCACTCCCTGATCCCAGTACTGACCCTCACTGGGGGTCCTCACTCCCTGATCCCAGTACTGACCCTCACTGGGGGTCCTCACTCTCTGATCCCAGTACTGACCCTCACTGGGGATCCTCACTCTCTGACCCCAGTACTGACCCTCACTGGGGGCCCTCACTCCCTGATCCCAGTACTGACCCTCACTGGGAATCCTCACTCCCTGATCCCAGTACTGACCCTCACTGGGGATCCTCACTCTCTGACCCCAGTACTGACCCTCACTGGGGGTCCTCACTCCCTGATCCCAGTACTGACCCTCACTGGGGATCCTCACTCTCTGACCCCAGTACTGACCCTCACTGGGGGTCCTCACTCCCTGATCCCAGTACTGACCCTCACTGGGGGGTCCTCACTCCCTGATCCCAGTACTGACCCTCACTGGGAATCCTCACTCCCTGATCCCAGTACCGACCCTCACTGGGGATCCTCACTCTCTGACCCCAGTACTGACCCTCACTGGGAATCCTCACTCCCTGATCCCAGTACTGACCCTCACTGGGGATCCTCACTCTCTGACCCCAGTACTGACCCTCACTGGGGGTCCTCACTCCCTGATCCCAGTACTGACCCTCACTGGGGGTCCTCACTCCCTGATTCCAGTACTGACCCTCACTGGGAATCCTCACTCCCTGATCCCAGTACTGACCCTCACTGGGGGGTCCTCACTCCCTGATCCCAGTACTGACCCTCACTGGGAATCCTCACTCTCTGACCCCAGTACTGACCCTCACTGGGGATCCTCACTCCCTGATCCCAGTACTGACCCTCACTGGGGGGTCTCACTCCCTGATTCCAGTACTGACCCTCACTGGGGGGTCTCACTCTCTGACCCCAGTACTGACCCTCACTGGGGGTCCTCACTCCCTGATCCCAGTACTGACCCTCACTGGGGGTCCTCACTCCCTGATCCCAGTACTGACCCTCACTGGGAATCCTCACTCCCTGATCCCAGTACCGACCCTCACTGGGGGTCCTCACTCCCTGATCCCAGTACTGACCCTCACTGGGAATCCTCACTCTCTGATCCCAGTACTGACCCTCACTGGGAATCCTCACTCTCTGATCCCAGTACTGACCCTCACTGGGAATCCTCACTCTCTGATCCCAGTACTGACCCTCACTGGGGATCCTCACTCCCTGATCCCAGTACTGACCCTCACTGGGGATCCTCACTCCCTGATCCCAGTACTGACCCTCACTGGGGGTCCTCACTCCCTGATCCCAGTACTGACCCTCACTGGGAATCCTCACTCTCTGATCCCAGTACTGACCCTCACTGGGGATCCTCACTCCCTGATCCCAGTACTGACCCTCACTGGGGGTCCTCACTCCCTGATCCCAGTACTGACCCTCACTGGGGGTCCTCACTCCCTGATCCCAGTACTGACCCTCACTGGGGGGTCCTCACTCCCTGATCCCAGTACTGACCCTCACTGGGAATCCTCACTCTCTGATCCCAGTACTGACCCTCACTGGGGATCCTCACTCCCTGATCCCAGTACTGACCCTCACTGGGGGTCCTCACTCTCTGATCCCAGTACTGACCCTCACTGGGAATCCTCACTCTCTGATCCCAGTACTGACCCTCACTGGGGATCCTCACTCCCTGATCCCAGTACTGACCCTCACTGGGGGTCCTCACTCCCTGATCCCAGTACTGACCCTCACTGGGGGTCCTCACTCCCTGATCCCAGTACTGACCCTCACTGGGGGTCCTCACTCCCTGATCCCAGTACTGACCCTCACTGGGGGTCCTCACTCCCTGATCCCAGTACTGACCCTCACTGGGGGTCCTCACTCCCTGATCCCAGTACTGACCCTCACTGGGGATCCTCACTCCCTGATCCCAGTACTGACCCTCACTGGGGATCCTCACTCCCTGATCCCAGTACTGACCCTCACTGGGGGTCCTCACTCCCTGATCCCAGTACTGACCCTCACTGGGGGTCCTCACTCCCTGATCCCAGTACTGACCCTCACTGGGGGGTCCTCACTCCCTGATCCCAGTACTGACCCTCACTGGGAATCCTCACTCTCTGATCCCAGTACTGACCCTCACTGGGGATCCTCACTCCCTGATCCCAGTACTGACCCTCACTGGGGGTCCTCACTCTCTGATCCCAGTACTGACCCTCACTGGGAATCCTCACTCCCTGATTCCAGTACTGACCCTCACTGGGGGTCCTCACTCCCTGATCCCAGTACTGACCCTCACTGGGGGTCCTCACTCTCTGATCCCAGTACTGACCCTCACTGGGGATCCTCACTCTCTGATCCCAGTACTGACCCTCACTGGGGGTCCTCACTCCCTGATCCCAGTACTGACCCTCACTGGGGGTCCTCACTCCCTGATCCCAGTACTGACCCTCACTGGGGGTCCTCACTCCCTGATCCCAGTACTGACCCTCACTGGGGGTCCTCACTCCCTGATCCCAGTACTGACCCTCACTGGGGGTCCTCACTCCCTGATCCCAGTACTGACCCTCACTGGGGGGTCTCACTCCCTGATCCCAGTACTGACCCTCACTGGGGGTCCTCACTCTCTGATCCCAGTACTGACCCTCACTGGGGGTCCTCACTCACTGATCCCAGTACTGACCCTCACTGGGGGGTCTCACTCCCTGATCCCAGTACTGACCCTCACTGGGGATCCTCACTCTCTGATCCCAGTACTGACCCTCACTGGGGATCCTCACTCCCTGATCCCAGTACTGACCCTCACTGGGGGTCCTCACTCTCTGATCCCAGTACTGACCCTCACTGGGGGTCCTCACTCACTGATCCCAGTACTGACCCTCACTGGGGGGTCTCACTCCCTGATCCCAGTACTGACCCTCACTGGGGATCCTCACTCCCTGATCCCAGTACTGACCCTCACTGGGGGTCCTCACTCCCTGATCCCAGTACTGACCCTCACTGGGGATCCTCACTCCCTGATCCCAGTACTGACCCTCACTGGGGATCCTCACTCTCTGATCCCAGTACTGACCCTCACTGGGGGGTCCTCACTCCCTGATCCCAGTACTGACCCTCACTGGGGGTCCTCACTCTCTGATCCCAGTACTGACCCTCACTGGGGATCCTCACTCTCTGATCCCAGTACTGACACTCACTGGGGGGTCCTCACTCCCTGATCTGTGCCTGAATTTGCTCTCTATTGAGTTAATATTGGGCGGGGTGTAAACCAGCGTTTCCCCCCGATCCCATGGGATTCCCGCCTGACGAGTTAGGTTAACATTACCTCCGCTAGGAGGGTGCAGCAGATAACTAAACTCTACCGTGTCAGCCGTGGCTCAGTGGGCAGCACCCTCACCTCTGTGTCAGAAGGTTGTGGGTTTAAGTCCCACTCCAGAGACTTGAGCACAAAAATTTCGGCTGACGCTCCCGTGCAGTACTGATGGAGTGCTGCACTGTTGGAGGTGCCGTCTTTCAGATGAGACGTTAAACCGAGGCCCTGTCTTCCCTCTCAGGTGGATGTAAACGATCCCGTGGCACTATGTGGAAGAAGAGCAGGGGAGTTCTCCCCGGTGTCCTGGGCCAATGTTTATCCCTCAATCAACATCACTAAAACAGATGATCTGGTCATTATCACATTGCTGTGTGTGGGAGCTTGCTGTGCGCAAATTGGCTGTTGTATTTCCTACAATACAACAGTGACTACACTTCAAAAATACTTCATTGACAGTAAAGTGCTTTGGAACGTCTGGTGGTCGTGTAAGGCACTTTAGAAATGCAATTCATTCTTTCTAACTTTTTTTTTACCAAAAAATGCCCTAAATAATTCCTTTCCATTAGAGATTCTGATAATAACCCTTTTCTTTAATCCTCTACATGTATTGTGTTCTTGAAGCGAAACTTTCCAAACTCCTGAAAAACTTGGTTAGGTAGCCTGATTGAAAGCAGATGCAGTAACGGTCGGCCAAGGCTTCAGCATTGTTTTTATGAAATACAGCTACTTTGGCACTTACTCGCTGCTGTTTTGTAGATCACGCTGCTGCTGATTGCTGTGAGCTGAGGCACAAGTATCATTTCTACACTGTCCCCAAACTACCAACCCTGCGTTCAGCCCGAGACTGTAGCTTGTCTCTGCCGATGATGGGCATCCTCCCTCTCGGCTGAAATTCACAGTGAGGCTGATGTAAACTTGGTCAAAATGCCTTGGTGGTCTTCTCTGCTGATGGTATGGTGATATCAACAATGGCGTCACAGTGTAAGATATCCTCTGGTCACTCTGTGCAGCGACATGGCAAATACTTCTTGTGTGAGGACGTCCTCTGTTCACTAGGAAGCGGAAGAGAATTCCAAGCTCCTTGGAATAGCCCCTCCTGTTCACTGATCCAGTGATCCCTGCTGGGAAAGAGCCAGACCGTGATGCCTCTCCGCCAATACTGACCGTCTAGGCTTCTCCAACCTGCGGAACTGGTGGAGCCGTACCCCAGAATTAGTACATTCACCGGAGGAAGGAAAGACAGCTGTGGGGGCGGGGGGGCAGTGGAATGTGAAAATAAAAAGGATTTTTGCAAAGTATTAGCACAACAGTTCCGTATGTTTGGACATTCGCACATCACGAGGCTGCGTGCCATTACATCTGCTGCAGTCACAAGGGGAGTAATTCCAGAGGTGAATATGCAGCTGATTTGTGCTGAGCTGAAATTGTTCCCACATGAAACCCAAGCCCAGTGTGGCGTTCTTTCACGCCAAGCTGGATTTGGAGCACAGCATTCGCACGACCTAAAAAGCAAAATTCTAAGCTCTATGATGCTTTAGTGGTTTTACCATCAACTGCATAAATATCAATAGGGTATTAAAGTCACGCTACAAGCTGTCAAATGAGTTCTTCTGCCAGTTAAAGCATCCCCCTGTTATACTACAGCTCCTATAAAGATTGCATTGAGTTCCAGTCGTGATGAGCTCCAGTGAATTTGATCTCTCAGGGTTTATATTGGCTGCTGCCCAGGTTCAGTTGGAAGTGTAGACGGTATTAAATTACCAGCCCGTTGCCTTCACTGAGCTTTCTTTTCCTACAGACAACAACTGGAGATTTCCATCAGGTGATTATACTGGGTCATTGTAATTCCCTTGCTTCAGAGTTGAGACCTCGAGAAGTCGAATCTTTTAATTCCAAACTAGAAATGGAGTAGCTCACCCCGTACTGTTTACTCTTCGCAATCCCGTACAAATTAGCTTCAAATTCAGAAAGAGATAGATTTCCAGCCATTGTATGAGCAGGACTATAGACACAATAAACCCACCCTGTGTAATCTGCTGCTAGCAACAGCAATGCCAAGTAGTATGTGCTTAGTGGGGTCTAACCTCATGTGCAAACATGCACATTAACGCCATAAACAAAACGTCTTACCATTATGAAGTGACCAGTTTAACTCATTAGGCAGCCACAGATCAAACAACATTGTTGTGGAGCAAGATTCAATTCATACCCTTAGTCAGATTTAATTCTGTCGGATAGAATATATCCATCACTAATGTTCCCTGTCATTTTTTGGGGGGCCACGCGCCCCCTTTAACAGGCTGCGCGGCCTGTTCAAAATTCCGCGCATGCGCTTTTTTTTCCAATTTAAAAACCGGCTCGCTGGCTGTGTGGGACCCCTGGAGCGGCGCGTGGCCGTGCCGCTTAAAGGGAAACATTGTCCAACACTGGTTAGGCCTCAGCTGGAGTATTGGCCCAGAAATTCGGGTCGGGGGCTTCCCGCGGGTGCCAGCCCCCGACCTGCACTTACCTACCGCGCCGGCCGTTGAGCTGTGGGCCCGCGTGGGATTCTGATCCTGGGCCTCCTCCAACTGCCGGCGCGCAGTGCTTGCGTATCCCAGGGCGCAGTTAGTTCGATGCGTCCCCTGGGATCACATGGGCCATGGAGAGCCAATGGTAGCAGGGAATGCTTCATTCATAAGTTTGACAGGAAGGCCTGTCAAACCTATAAATACTATAAGCCCCAAAACATCACTAAATCTTCAAATAAATTTTAAAAAACATCACATTTTTAAAATAAACTATAAATTACATGAAATAACTATTCTGAACAATAATAGAAATTTTTGAAAAAAATAATTTTATTTTCTAACGGGACTAAAAATAAACTTACCTTTCTTTAAAGTATTTAAAAATAATAAACCTGTGGAAAAAGTGTTTTAATTTTAATTAATTCACCACTTACCTTGTAAAAAGCAGGCCTTGTGACTGCTTTTTACATGTCTAACTTCTGGAGACTTACCTTCCCGGGAAAACCTGCAAAAAAAACGTGTTCGATGCGCATGCACTGCCTCTCCTGCGCACGCGTTCCACCTCTTAACCCCTTCTTTCAGGGGAACGGAAGTGCCGGTTTCCCGCGCATGCGCAGTGCATGGACGAAACCGGCACTTCCATTGGGCTTACGGATGAACACCCCATGCGTACTCACCCGTGGAGACCTGAATTTCTGGGCCATGGTGTTCAATTCTGGTCACCACACTTTAGGAAGAATGTCAAAGCCTTGGAGAGGGTGCAGAGGAAATTTACCAGAATTGTACCGGGAGTGAGGCACTTCAATTATGTGGAGAGACTGGAGAAGCTGGGATTGTTCTCCTTGGAGCAGAGAAGGTTAAGGGAAGATTTAATAGAGATGTTCAAAATCATGAAGGGTTTTGATAGAGTAGATAGGGAGAAACTGATTCTATTGGCAGGAGGGTCAGCGACCAGAGGACACAGATTTAAGATAATTGGCAAAAGAACCAGAGGGGAGATGAGGAGAGATATTGTTACACAGCGAGTTGCTGTGATCTGGAATGCGCTGCCTGAAAGGGCGGTGGAAGCAGATTCAATAGTAACTTTCAAAAGAGAATTGGATAAATAATTGAAAAGGAAAAACATTGCAGGGCTGTGGGGAGAAAGCAGGAAAATGGGACTAATCGGAGAGCTCTTTCAAAGAGCCGGCACAGGCACGATGGGCCGAATGGCCTCCTCCTGCGCTGTATCGTTCTATGATTCTAACATGAGCTTCTGACTTGGAGTTTCACACATCGGACGTACACACTGGGAATTGAGGCGCTGAGGTGAACAGGCCTCACAGGGCTTCCCATCTAATATAACGGATGGAAAATCTTGTCGGACTTGCCAACCCAAACTCCCAATTGCTCGTGTGTGAAGCTCTATCCCAGGAACATGATTCCATAAAATTTACCCATGTATCACTGCAGTACAAACCAGTAGTTTGAATCATCATGTTCAGTTGTCCACTCTTTAACCTATACCTCATCCTATATAGCTCCAGCAGGCAATTTCATGTTATTTCTAGAGCTCTTTGACCCCTCTGCGACCTTTGATCAAATGAATTACATCGAATTTACAGCACAGAAACAGACCATTCGGCCCAACTGTTCTGTGCTGGTTTTTATGCTCCACACAAGCTGCCTCCCGCCCTACTTCATCTAACCCTATCAACATATCCCGCTATTACTGTCTCCCTCATGTGCTCATCTATGTAGTAGCGAGTTCCACATTCTCACCACTCTCTGAGTTTCCTATTGGGTTTATTAGTGACTACCTTATATTTATGGCCCCTAGTTTTGGACTACCCCCACAAGTGGAAACATCTTCTCTATGTCTACCCCTACCATACTCTTTCATAATTTTAAAGACCTCTATTAGGTCCGCTCTCAGCCTTCTCCTTTTCTAGAGAAAAGAGCCCCAGCCTGCTCAGTCGTTCTTGGTAATTATAACCTCTCAATTCTGGTATTATCCTTGTAAATAATTTTAGCACTCCCTCCAGTGCCTCCTCCATCATCTCTCTGTGGTCCACCTTTGTGCTATTGCCATCTCATTGCTCCATTGCTATCTGTCCCAGCACAGCCCAGAAACCTTTCCTGGAATTACTCAACATGGTGTAACCTCAAAATTAGAGCCAGGCCGTTCACACAAAGGGTGGTGGAAATCTGGAACTCTCTCCTACAAAAAGCTGTTGAGGTTGGGGGGGGTCAATTGAAAATGTCAAAACCGAGATTGATAGATTTTTGTTGGGTAAGGGTATTAAGGGTTATAGAACCAAGGCGGGTAAATGGATTAAAGATACAGACCAGAAATGATCTAATTGAATGACTTGTTTTGTAGTCTTCCTTGAAAACAAGTGCCACGTTAGCTTGTTTATAATCCAGTAGAGCCTCCTCTGTATTCATTGACTCTCTCTTAATGATTGTCATGCTGGTGCAGCAGTAGCTGATACTGAGATTCAGAATCACAGAATCACAGAAACCCCACAGTGCAGATAGAGGCCATTTCGGCCCATCGAGCCTGCACCGACACATATCCCACCCGATCCCCGTAACCCCTACACATATCCCACCCTATCCCCGTAACCCCATGTATTTAATCCCCCTAACACTAAGGGTCAATTTTATCATAGCCAATCAACCTAACCTGCACATCTTTGGACTGTGGGAGGAAACCGGAGCACCCGGAGTAAACCCACGCAAACACGGGGAGAATGTGCAAACTCCATAAAGGATATTGTCGAGGCAGAGGTGGGATGGGAGCTTTGCCCTGCATTTAATCTGTATTGCGCCTGACCCAGGAGTAACTGGTATTGATGTTTGTTGCAAAAAGTGCAAATTGTTCCGATCTTCAGAATGAATAAGAATCAAAGTATTGGCTGAAAGATTGTCATCGTGCATAGCTATTTGATGTATGTGCAGATAGGCTACAATACTGGGAGATCTCCACTAGGTGACAGTGTACATTTCAGTCTCAAATAACATTGTCACCTGAACAAGATTGCAAATCTTGGCTGGATGTTGGAGAGAATGAGAATACTCTCTGTGGGAGAGATTTCTTTTTGCACTGCTCAGAGTAAAGAAAGAAAAAAAACCCTACATTTATATAACACCTTAATCTGTCTTTTGAAGCTGAGCTTTTGACCTCATATTCTCTCCATCACAAAGACCGCCTACTTCCACCTCTGCCTTCGCCCCTACATCAGCTCATCTGCTGTTGAACCCTTCGTTCATGCCTTTGTCATCTCCAGACTTAACTACAGGAAACTCTCAATTTACCGGCACCTAAATAACCGGAAATCTCTGTTAACCGGCAAAATTCAGGAGTAGGTTCAGGTAAGTTTTACTTCATATTAGTGGCTGTAGCTGGATCTGTGGCCATGTAACCGTATTTCCTGCACCTGTTGCTATGCAACAGGGACGCCTGGACCTGTGGCCGTGTACGGGGCTCTCGTACCTTTTACTATACCTCTCTGTAATCCGGACTTTTTGATAAACCGGCATCACGTCGGTGCCGGATAAAAAAGAGTTTCCTGTACTCCACTGCCCTCCTGGCTGATCTCATGAACTTCAGCTCATCCAAAGCTCTGCTGCCCGTACACGATCCCACATCAAGTCCCACACACCCATCAGCTTTGTCCTTGCTGACCTAGATTGCCTCCCAGTCCCTGAGAGCTCCATATTTAAAATTCTCATTCCTCATGTTTAAATCCCTTTAATGCCTCATCCCTGCCTATCTCTGTAACACCTCTTGTGCATCTCCGCTCAACCCCACCATTGCAGCCTTCCCATCAGCCGCCTAGGCCCTAAACTCTGGAATTCCCTCCCTAAACCTCTCCGCCTCTCCACCTCCCTCTCCTCCTTTAACACCCTTCTTAAAACCCACCTCTTGTCACCTCTCCTAATATTGCCTTCTTTGGCTCAGCATCCATTTTTTGATTGCACTTCTGTGAGGTGCCGTGGGATATTTTTCCACATTAAAGGCACTTTATCAATGCAAATTGATGTTGTTGCAGAATAATTTCACACCACTTCACATACCTTGAATTATTTTGAAGTTTGTTTGACTGTTATGCAGGCAAAATCAGCAGCCATATAATTTGAGGGAAATCATTAATAGGTCATTCACGAAGGTGCAAAATCCTAAGGTGCTTTTACCTCATAAGCGTTGCTAGTGGGCCCGATTTTAACTCCAGGTGGCTTCCCCTCTCAGGCCCGAGTTAAGATTACAGTCGGGTTGCAGTGATGTCATCGGGCCGCAGCATGTATATGTAAAGAAGGACCCTGTTGGCTCCGGGCGGGTGTCCTTGCTGCCTGCTCAGGAGAGCCGGTTAAAATCGCAGATGTTGCGATCATGGCGGCTTTCGGACAGGTACGAGCTAGGCCCAGGTTTCTGCTGAGTAAGTAGGGTTAAGGTCGCCCCCGACGCTGTGCCATCAACACAATATAAACAATCTGACCTCGACTCATCTGATGACATTTTTTCTTGGGTCTTCTCATCTGCTATTGCAACACCTGCCAGAATCAGTCTTCATGGTCCTGAGTGGCCACTAACAAGTCTGTAGACCAAAATATAAAAATAGGAGAGTGCTGCAGAGAGGTAGCACGTGACGTAAGAAAACTACTGAGAGCTTGGTCTGAGTATAAAACAAGGCTTTAATCAACTGTTTCACAACCATGAGCTCTAGTTACATCACTAGTTCCTGGTTACAGAAACATCCTGAGCAAGCTGGGCCCACACCCGAGTATTTATACTGTCCCTGGACGGCGCCACCAGCTGGCCACCCAGTGTTATCTCATGAGTCATTTCTACATGAATGGTAAGATTCATGACAGCATGTTTGGCTCTCTCCCAGAACCCAACCCACATCAAGCTTTAGGGCGTTGAGAGGGCACACAGGTGATCTGATTCAAGTACAGGTAGACTACCTTTTATCCGAACTTCCGAAAACTGAAACCCTCTAAAAAGCGAAGGTTTTTTCGTTCAGCGTAAGTCGTGCGCACGACATGACCAGAGTGGCGCACGACCCCGACCCGCGCGGACGACCCCCCGCCGACCCCCCCGCGGACCCCCGCCAACCCCGACTCCCGCGGATCCCCGCCGACCTCCCCGCCGACCCCGACTCCCGCCGACCCCCCCGCGGACCCCCGTCGACCCCGACGACCCCCCCCGCCGACCCCCCCGTGGACCCCTGACGACCCCCACCCCCGACCCCCCGCCGACCCCACCGCGGACCCCTGCCGACCCACCCCCGACAAATTTCCCAGTCTTATAAAATACCTTCCGAAATCCGAAATTTTCCAAAAACCGAAACACGGCTGGTCCCGAGGTTTTCGGATAAAGGATAGTCTACCTGTAATTAGAATGTGGAACTCGCTGCCACAGGGAGTGGTTGAGGCGAATAGTATCGATGCCTTTAAGGGGAAGCTGGATAAACACATGAGGGAGAAAGGAATCGAAGGTTGTGCTGAGAGGGTGAGATGAAGTAAGGTGGGAGGAGGCTGGTGTGGAGCATAAACACCGGCACGGGCCAATGGGCTGAATGGCCTGTTTCTGTGGTGTACAGACTATGTAGTTCACCTAGATGGGCGAGGAAACTAACTTGAAAGAGTAGAAAATCGAGGGGAGATTTTGAAACCAGTAAGTTGTATATATGATGTGACTAATATGATGGGTGCATTGTACGGTGGGGCTTACATTCACATTCATGAGAATTACCAAATAACATATAATATGTGTCAGCCGTGGCTCAGTGGGCAGCACCCTCGCCTCTGAGTGAGAGGGTCGTGGGTTCAAGTCCCACTCCAGAGACTCGAGCACATAAAGCTAGGCTGAGGGAGTGCTGCACTGTTGGAGATGCCATCTTTCGGATGAAACTGAGGTCCCATTTGCTCTCTCAGGTGGACGTAAAAGATCCCATGGCAGTATTTCGAAGAAGATCAGGAGATCCTTGGGGCCAATATTTATCCCTCAACCCACATCACTAAAACAGATTATCTGGTTACCATCACATTACTGTTTGTGGGAGCTTGCTGTGCGCAAATTGACTGCCACATTTTCCACATTACAACAGTGACTCCACTTCAAAAAGTACTTCATTGGCTGTAAAGCGCTTTGAGACGTCCGGTGGTCGTGAAAGGCGCTATAGAAATGCAAGTCTTTCTTTATATAATTTTGAAAAATGGGGTCAAATTCCTGTTTAATGAGACTGTTGCTATACCAGTTAATCCACAAGATGGAGCCAGCCTTGTGCAGAGTTGGCGATAAGGAAAAAAAGTCAATGAGACGAGCTGTCACCAGAACATGTTACAACCTACATTCCACAAAAGATGATCCATTCCAATCTATCAAAAGCTGCTTCAGCATTTAAAAGTGCAAACTATTGCTGGACTTTAGAAATCTGGCCAGAGTCCAATTTTTATTGATGCAGGCAGGTGGGAAATAATTTTACCCTTGTGAACCCCACTCCCTTCACCCCACCATTGACGGCCGTGCCTTCAGCTGCCTCGGCCCTAAGCTCTGGAATTCCCTCCCTAAACAGGCAGCGGTACTAAATGAGTACTTTGCTTCTGTCTTCACTGAAGACGAGGATGCTGCTAATGTCACAGTAAAGGAGGAGGTAGTTGAGATATTGGATGGGATAAAAATAGATAAAGAGGATGTACTTAAAAGGTTGGCAGCGCTCAAAGTAGAAAAGTCACCCGGTCCGGATGGGATGTATCCTAGGTTGCTGAGGGAAGTAAGGGTGGAAATTGTGGAGGCTCTGGGCACAATCTTCCAATCCTCCTTGGATATGTTCAAAAAAGGGGAGAGGGATAAACCCGGCAACTACAGGCCAGTCAGCCTAATGTCGGTGGTGGGGAAACTTTTAGAGACAATAATCCGGGACAAAAATTAATTGGCACTTGGAAAAATATGGGTTAATAAATGAAAGCCAGCACGGATTTTTTAATGGCAAATTGTGATTGACAAACTTGATTGAGTTCTTTGATAAAGCAACGGAGAGGGTTGATGAGGGTAGTGCGGTTGATGTGTATATGGACTTTCAAAAGGTGTTTGATAATAGACTTGTTAGCAAAATTGAAGCCCATGGGATTAAAAGGGCAGCTTGGATGCAAAATTGGCTAACGGACAGAAAGCAGAGCGTAGTGGTGAACGGTTGTTTTTCAGACTAGAGGGGAGTGTACAGTGGTGTTCCCCAGGGGTCGGTATTAGGACCACTGCTCTTTTTGATATATATTAAGGACCTGGGCTTGGGTATACAGGGCATAATTTCAAAATTTGAAGATGACACAAAACTCAGAAATGTACATAGACTGGAGAAATGGGCAGACACATGACAGATGGAATTTAATGTAAAGAAGTGTGCAGTAATTCATTTTGGTAGGAAGAATGAAGAGAGACAATATAAACTAAATAGTACAATTTTAAAAAGGGTGCAGGAAGAAGATGCAAAAAACCTTCCGGAAATAGTGGAGAACCAAGGGTCTAGCGAGAATGAGGAACTGAAAGAAATTCGTATTAGTAAAAAAAATAGTACTGTACTGGAGAAATTAATTAAACTGAAAGCAGATAAATCCCCTGGACCTGATAGCTTACCTCCTAGGGTTTTAAAAGAGGTGGCTATAGAGATAGTGGATGCGTTGGTTGTCATCTTCCAAAATTCCATAGATTCTAGAATGGTTCCCGCAGATTGGAAGGTAGCAAATGTAACCCCACTATTTAAGAAAGGAGGGAGAGAGAAAACGGGGAACTACAGACCAGTTAGCCTGACATCAATAGTAGGGAAAATGCTAGAATCTATTATTAAGGACGTGGTAACAGGGCACTTAGCAAATAATAATAGGTTTGGGCAGAGTCAACACGGATTTATGAAAGGGAAATAGTGTTTGACAAATCTGTTAAGATTTTTTGAGGTTGTAACTAGCAGAATAGATAAGGGGGAACCAGTGGATGTGGTGTATTTGGATTTTCAGAAGGCATTAGATAAGGTGCCACACAAGAGGTTATTAAACAAAATTAGGGCTCATGGAATTGGGGGTAATATACTGCATGGATTGAGGATTGGTTAACGGACAGAAAACAGAGAGTAGGAATAAACAGGGCATTTTCGGGTACCACAAGGATCAGTGCTTGGGCCTCAGCTAGTCACAATCTACATCAATGATTTGGATGAGGGGACCAAATGTAATATATCCAAGTTTGCTGATGATACAAAGCTTGGTGGGAATGTAAATTGTGAGGAGAATGCAAAGAGGCTTCAAGGGGATATAGACAGGCTAAGTGAGTGGGCAACAACATGGCAAATGGAATATAATGTGGTGAAATGTGAAGTTATCCACTTTGGTAGGAAAAATAGAAAAGCAGAGTATTTTTTAAATGGTGAGAGATTGGGAAATGTTAGTGTCCAGAGGGATCTGGGTGTCCTTGTACACGAATCACTGAAAGTTAACATGCAGGTACAACAAGCAATTAGGAAAGCAAATGGTATGTTGGCCTTTATTACAAGAGGATTTGAGTATAAGAGTAAAGACGTCTTACTGCAATTATATAGGGCCCTGGTGAGACCACCCCTGGAGTATTGTGTACAGTTTTGGTCTCCTTACCTGTAGGGGGTTTTGGTTTGGGGTTTTTGTCTGGTCAGTCAGTCGTGTGCCTGAGCTGCCCCAGCCCCGTGCGGTTCGAATCGCTTCCCCTTTGGTTCTGAGCACCGGACTTATTTACAAGTAGCAATATAGACAAACGAGACCAGTGGTTCGGTGCAAAGAAAACCAATGTTTATTAAAATAGAGAACAATTACTATACAGAGAAAATCACTATGGATGCAGCACAATTACACTTAACGGGGAGGAGAAACGGACACATCGAGGGAAAATGACTAGAATGACACGTTAGCAATTCCCCTTAACTCCCACCCTTTACACCTATCTAGGTTATCTTGTGATGGGCCAGAAAATTGATGCTCACCAGTCTAGGATGTTGAAATGCCTGCTCCGTGCCCTGTTGCCTGCCGATGTCTTAGGTTTTCACCGCCCCAAAGCAGAGATACCCCAGTAATTTAAATGTAACTGCGGGTATTCTACTTCCCTGGATGGGCTCTTTGTCGACGGTCCTTTTTGCTGGGTTGATGGTAAGGCAGGGCACCGGAGGCGAGGCAGGAGAGAGAGAGAGAGAGAGAGATATACGGCTTCCCGAGGGACTAGTTATACCCTTCCCGGTAGCCCTTATCTCCCGCCAGATCAGCTCATTTCTTTTGTCTAATCTGGACGTATTGAAACTTATACAAAAGGTACTGATCTGGGCCCATCGACCTGGATGGCCGGAAATCGGTTTTACTGATCTCATCAGTGTTCCCCTTTGTCCAACTGGTTTCGTGATGGGGCCATTCCAGTCTGAATGCCCCGTTGATCGTTTGTAAACAGTGTTGATGTTCTCTAAACGAAGGCCTGAATGCTGCTGAGCTTGTCCCACTACATATTCAATAGGCCCTGACTGCTGTTGATTGTTTGTGCAAACAACCTTGATGGCTTTTAATCAGAGGCCCGAATGCCACTGGGTTTGCTTCTAATGCATAAATGCAGAAGGTCTGTCTGCATTCGAGTTCTGGAAAGTTCCTTCTCACAGTCATCAGAATACAAGCTGTCAGTCCAAACTGAAACTTACAGGCTTTTGCCATGAGGCTGACCGCAGCCATCTTGTTGTGCCCTGGATTTTAAACTCAGTCCAACCAGGGTTTCTTTAATAAACCAAAGTAAATCTTCGGGGGGAGACATGAAATTTGCAAATCCTTTCATACATAAGGAAGGATATACTTGCCATAGAAGGAGTGCAACGAAGGTTCACCAGACTGGTTCCTGGGATGGGGGGATTGTCCTATGAGGAGAGATTGAGTAGACTAGGCCTATATTCTCTAGAGTTTAGAAGAATGAGAGGTGATCTCATTGAAACATACAACATTTTTACAGGGCTTGACAGGGTAGATGCAGGGAGGATGTTTCCCCTGGCTGGGGAGTCTAGAACCAGGGGTCACAGTCTCAGAATAAGGGGTCGGCCATTTAGGACTGAGATGAGGAGAAATTTCTTCACTCAGAGGGTGGTGAATCTTTGGAATTCTCTACCCCAGAGGGCTGTGGAGGCTCAGTCGTTGAGTATATTCAAGACAGAGATTGATAGATTTTTGGATATTAAGGGAATCAAGGGATATGGGGATAGTGCAGGAAAGTGGAGATAAGGTAGAAGATCAGCCATGATCTTATTGAATGGCGGAGCAGACTCGAGGGGCCGAATGGCTGTCTCCTGCTCCTATTTCTTATGTTCTTATGTAGGAACAGACCTGGGTGTATGTACAAAATCTTTGAAGGTGGCAGGACAAGTTGAGAAGGCTGTTAAAAAAGCATGTGGGATCCTTGGCTTCATAAATAGAGGCATAGAGTACAAAAGCAAGGAAGTTCTGCTAAACCTTTATAAAACACTGGTTAGGCCTCAGTTGGAGTGTTCAATTCTAGGCACCGCACTTTAGGAAGAATGTCAAAGCATTAGAGAGGGTGCAGAGGAGAGAGGAATGCTACCAGGGAGGAGGGACTTCAGTTATGTGGAGAGACTGGAGAAGCTAATATTTGTTCCCAAGATAAAGAAAGAGAAAAGAGAATAAAAGAAACTAGATATAAAACCATCATAACCAACAGACACGATGGGCAGAATGGCCTCCTTCTGTGCCGTAAATCTCTAGGATTCTATGGATTAGAGGAACAGACTGAGTTGGATTAGAGGAATAGACTGAGTTGGATTAGAGGAATAGACTGAGTTGGATTAGAGGAATAGACTGAGCTGGATTAGAGGAATGGACTGAGTTGGATTAGAGGAACAGACTGAGTTGGATTAGAGGAACAGACTGAGTTGGATTAGAGGAACAGACTGAGTTGGATTAGAGGAATAGACTGAGTTGGATTAGAGGAACAGACTGAGTTGGATTAGAGGAATAGACTGAGTTGGATTAGAGGAACAGACTGAGTTGGATTAGAGGAACAGACTGAGTTGGATTAGAGGAATAGACTGAGTTGGATTAGAGGAATAGACTGAGCTGGATTAGAGGAACAGACTGAGTTGGATTAGAGGAACAGACTGAGTTGGATTAGAGGAATAGACTGAGTTGGATTAGAGGAATAGACTGAGCTGGATTAGAGGAATGGACTGAGTTGGATTAGAGGAACAGACTGAGTTGGATTAGAGGAATAGACTGAGTTGGATTAGAGGAATAGACTGAGCTGGATTAGAGGAACAGACTGAGTTGGATTAGAGGAATAGACTGAGTTGGATTAGAGGAACAGACTGAGTTGGATTAGAGGAACAGACTGAGTTGGATTAGAGGAATAGACTGAGTTGGATTAGAGGAATAGACTGAGTTGGATTAGAGGAATAGACTGAGTTGGATTAGAGGAATAGACTGAGTTGGATTAGAGGAATAGACTGAGTTGGATTAGAGGAATAGACTGAGTTGGATTAGAGGAATGAACTGAGTTGGATTAGAGGAATAGACTGAGTTGGATTAGAGGAATAGACTGAGTTGGATTAGAGGAATAGACTGAGCTGGATTAGAGGAACAGACTGAGCTGGATTAGAGGAATAGACTGAGCTGGATTAGAGGAATGGACTGAGTTGGATTAGAGGAACAGACTGAGTTGGATTAGAGGAATAGACTGAGTTGGATTAGAGGAATAGACTGAGCTGGATTAGAGGAATGGACTGAGTTGGATTAGAGGAACAGACTGAGTTGGATTAGAGGAATAGACTGAGTTGGATTAGAGGAACAGACTGAGTTGGATTAGAGGAACAGACTGAGTTGGATTAGAGGAATAGACTGAGTTGGATTAGAGGAATAGACTGAGTTGGATTAGAGGAATAGACTGAGTTGGATTAGAGGAATAGACTGAGTTGGATTAGAGGAATAGACTGAGTTGGATTAGAGGAATAGACTGAGTTGGATTAGAGGAATGAACTGAGTTGGATTAGAGGAATAGACTGAGTTGGATTAGAGGAATAGACTGAGTTGGATTAGAGGAACAGACTGAGTTGGATTAGAGGAACAGACTGAGTTGGATTAGAGGAATAGATTGAGTTGGATTAGAGGAATAGATTGAGTTGGATTAGAGGAACAGACTGAGTTGGATTAGAGGAACAGACTGAGTTGGATTAGAGGAATAGACTGAGTTGGATTAGAGGAATAGATTGAGTTGGATTAGAGGAATAGACTGAGTTGGATTAGAGGAACAGACTGAGTTGGATTAGAGGAATAGACTGAGTTGGATTAGAGGAATAGATTGAGTTGGATTAGAGGAACAGACTGAGTTGGATTAGAGGAATAGACTGAGTTGGATTAGAGGAATAGACTGAGTTGGATTAGAGGAATAGACTGAGTTGGATTAGAGGAATAGACTGAGTTGGATTAGAGGAACAGACTGAGTTGGATTAGAGGAATAGACTGAGTTGGATTAGAGGAATAGATTGAGTTGGATTAGAGGAACAGACTGAGTTGGATTAGAGGAATAGACTGAGTTGACCTGTACAAGAAGGATATGATATTCAAGCTGGTACATTACGAAGAGGCAGCTTAATGAGGTTACACAAGTACTGTTAAGTCATTTCTGGCTAGTGTAGGTTCAAACTACAATCTCGTGAGTAAAGAGATTGTCAAGGGACGGCGGAGAGACTTGCGATAATAAACGATAAATGCTATTTTTAATCACCAAATGTTGCTTCCAGTGACACAAAGAAAGACTTGCCTTTCTATAGCGCCGTTCACCCAACCTCAGGACGTCCCAAACCGTTTTACAGCCAATGAAGTACTTTTGAAGTGTTGTATTGTAGGAAACACGGAAGCCAAATTTGTCCACAGCAAGCTCTTACAAACAGAGCGTGATAATGACCAGATAATCTGTGTTTTAGTGATGTTAGTTGAGCAGTAAACATTGGTCAGATAGTGGTTTAGGAACCAATTGCCGTCACAGTGATCCACTTCAATTGGGATGAACCCCAAAAAGTGGATAAGAACAATATCAAAAAATGAGTCAGGAGATAAATAAATGTCCCTTCCATTGCTTATTGGGCTGAATTTTTATTTATAGTTGTTCCATTAATTACCTTGCTGACAGTTCAAAGCTCCACAATACCAGAAAGTAAACTTTATTCTGAACTAACATGAATGTAACCACAACAACTACACCTTCATTTATATAGCACTTTTAACATAATAAAACATCCTAAGGGGCTTCACAGGAGCAATTTGACACCGAGTCACATAAGGAGATATTAGGACAGGTGAACAAAAGCTTGGTCAAAGAGGTTGGTTTTAAGGAGCGTCTTAAAGGAGGCAAGAGGAGAGAGAGGCGGAAAGGTTTAGGGAGGGAATTCCAGAGCTTAGGTCCTCAGCAGCTGAAGGCACGGCCGCCAATGGTGGAGCGATTAAAATCAGGGATACGCAAGAGGCCAGAATTGGAGGGGCGCAGAGATCTCGGAGGGCTGTAGGGCTGGAGGAGGTTACAGAGATAGGGAGGGGTGAGGCCATGGAGGGATTTGAAAACAAGGATGAGAATTTTTAAATTGAGGCGTTGCCGGACTGGGTGCCAATGTAGGTCAGTGAGCACAGGGGTGATGGGCGAACGGGACTTGGTGCGAGTCAGGATATAGGCAGCAGAGTTTTGGATGACCTCAAGTTTACGGAGGGTGGAAAGTGGGAGGCCGGCCAGGAGTGCGTTGGAATAGTTGAGTCTGGAGGTAACCACACCAAATAAATATTCATTCCCCCTTACTTGCAATAATTTTGGTGAGGTTTAATACACGTCTTTTGTGAACAGAATAAATTCCCTCCCTCCTGGAAACCAATGTGTGGTATTGCCTCGTCATCTCAACATGCAACGGCAGCGAGTTTGGGCTCATTCCTCCTACAGTGAGACCCAAATCTCAGTCCTGCTGTGGTGGGGAATGTGGCAAATGGAGGCAGGCATCTCCGCACAAGAAGGGAGATGAGATCACATGAAGACTTGATATCATCGCCAAAATACAGTTACTACGGTAATTAATATTTGAGCACAATACCTATGCCATTGTATGATTTGGGCTGCCCGTAAATCCATCGCTGCGGGAGATGTTTCAATTTGCAATGCTAACGAGCATTTGCCATTTCTCAAAGTAACACATGCCTCATCCAGTAAATATCTGACATTCCTTTCAGGTAGCTAGCGATCCTAGCAGTTGAGATGTGTGAAAAAAAACCTGTTTTTATTCAAACACAACCAAAATAGGCACCAACATGTAATATCTCTCCAATATTTTAGTCATAATTATGATTTTTTTCAAGTAAAATATAAATTGCCCATTTGTACTGACATTGTTGGGCATTTTTCCACTCTGCTTTAAACCAAAAATCTGGATTGTGAATGAGTTGCCCAGAGTATGTTTCATTCTGACTTTTGATAAAACATCGGTTATTACTTTCTTAATAACGAAGGAAACATATAAATCAGCCTTGGCATCATATGTCCCTTACATTTCTACAACAGCATTATAAGTTCACTATGCCTTTGACAAGAAATAGCATTTTGTGTTGTTCTCGGTAGAAAAGGGAGTGTCCGTACGCAGGATATGAGTCGATGGAGTAATGAGGTGCTTGCTGGTTCGTGTTGGGTCGTGGAAACACGCCCTCAACTATGTTGTGCAACTCAGGCAGTGACCAACAGCCTAGTCATTTGAATGAAGGAGGGGAATTATTTCTTAGACCTTTGGTAATGTGTCTAATAAAGATCTAATAATGACTCAGTGGGCCGGTAAAATTAACGTTGTGTTAACGGCGCACGCCATTATTAATGTACAAATCCTAGCAAGTTCAGTGGATGAAGAGCTTCGCTGTGAGTTGTGAATCTCCAGAACTTGCTGGTTTGCTGTTTGCTTCGTGCAAATGGCATCGCGCCCTCCGCCTCCCCGTTATTATTAAGAACTTGTTAGACTTTCACATTAATTGTCCATTAAATGGGGTAGAGGAGCAAAGAGATCTAGGGGCACACATACACAAATCATTAAAAGTAGCAAGACAAATTAATGTGTATCGAACCTTGGTCAGCCCACACTTGGAGTTACTGTGTACAGTTCTGGTCTCCATATTACAAAAAGGATATAGAGGCACTGGAGAAGGTGCAAAAAGATTTACAAGGATGATTCCAGAACTGAGAGGTTATAACTATCAGGAAAGATTGAACAGGCTGAGGCTCTTTTCTCTAGAGAAGAGAAGGCTGAGGGGTGACCTGATAGAGGTCTTTAAAATTGTGAAGGGGTTTCGATAGGGTCGACGTGGAGAAGATGTTTCCACTTGTGGGGGAGACCAGAACTAGGGGTCATAAACAATGTTTCCGCTAAGCTGTGCGGCCGTGCAGCAGTCTGGAGGTCCCGCGCAGGTCGCTCACCGGCTTTTTAATGGAAGTAACCGCACATGCACAAAAAAATTGAATGCGCCGCACAGCCAGTTAAAGGGCCCACGCACCCAAAAAAAATTACAGGGAACATTGGTCATCAATATAAGACAGTCACTAATAAATCCAATAGGGAATTCAGGAGAAACTTCTTTACCCAGAGAGTGGTGAGAATGTGGAACTCGCTACCACAGGGAGTGGTCGAGGCGAATAGTATAGATACATTTAAGGGGAAGCTGGATAAACACATGAGGGAGAAAGGAATAGAAGGATATATTGATGGGATTAGATGAAGAAAGTTGGGAGCAGGCTGGTGTGGAGCATAAACAGCGGCACGGACCAGTTGGGCCGAATGGCCTGTTTCTGTGCTGTAAATTCCATGTAACTTGTTGGAATTATCTTTGATGTTCAAGTTGCATGAGGTCTGGAGAATCTGCCTTTGCACCAGAATCCGCTGCAAACATGTTGTACAACTTACAACATTAAGTGCAACCCACAATGTATTCCATCATTATGGAAGTATATTCAGTGCCCTCACCCCACCACTAAGAACACCCCCCCTAACAGCACTGTGGGAGCACCTTCACCACACGGACTGCAGAGGTTCAAGAAGGCGGCTCACCACCACCTTCTCAAGGGGCAATTAGGGATGGGCAATAAATGCTGGCTTTGCCAGCGACGCCCACATCCCATAAAAGGAATTAAAAAAAGAGAATGTGAAAGATGCCTGTCCCTCAGTGAATAATGCACAACATGGAATTTACTTTTTAGAAATTACTCAGGAATGAGACCCTTTGTTTATTTTGCTAACACATTTGCATTGTTCAAAATGCATTTGCATCAGTGTACTGTAAAGGAGGGGGCAGAAATAGCCTTGATGCAATGTCTAACTAAATAGTATTGATTTTTATATGACACACTTGGTACAGTAAATATTCACCGGATCTAGCATGATTTCATTCCCATAAAATCATGCTGGAGCAGGATCCCTCCTGTTCTTAAAGGAGGAGAGAGTCGGAGAGATTTAGGGAGGGAATTCCGGAATTTAGGGCCTCGATAGCTGAAGGCACGGCCGCCAATGATGAAGCGATGAAACAGAACAAAATGAAATGAAAAATACAATAATGAGAATGAAAACATTCCTATGACATTAAAAACATTGAGAATGTGGAACTCGCTACCACAGGGAGTGGTTGAAGTGAATAGTATAGATACATTCAAGGGGAAGCTAGATATGCATTGACGGAGAAGGGAATACATAGATACATAGATACATAGAAGATAGGAGCAGGAGTAGGCCATTCGGCCCTTCGTGCCTGCTCCGCCATTCGATGAGATCATGGCTGATCCTTTAATTCAGTATCCCGTCCCCGCCTTCTCTCCGTAACCCTTAACCCCTTTTGCCCGTAGAAATATATCTAATTCCCTCTTAAATATATTTAATGAGCTGGCGTACACTGCCCTCTGTGGCAATGAGTTCCACAGGTTCACCACTCTCTGAGTGAAGAAATTCCCCCTCATCTCTGTCCTAAATGGTTTAGCCCTTATCCTTAAATTATGTCCTCTAGTTCTGTTCTCACCCGCCAAGGGAAACATTCCTTCTGCATCCAGTCTGTCTAGACCTGTCAGAATTTTATACACTTCTATGAGGTCCCCTCTCAATCTTCTAAACTCCAGTGTGTACATCCCTAAACTGCATAGTCTCTCCTCATAGGTCATTCCCGCCATTCCTGGTATCAGCCTGGTGAATCGCCGCTGCACCCCCTCCATGGCAAGAACATCCTTCCTCAGATGAGGCGACCAAAACTGTACACAGTACTCGAGGTGTGGTCTCACCAGTGCCCTGTACAGCTGCAGCAAGGTATCCCTGTTCCTGTATTCTAACCCTTTTGCTATGAAGGCCAGCATACCGTTTGCCTTCTTGACCGCCTGTTGCACCTGCATGCTCGCCTTCAGTGACTGGTGTACAAGAACACCCAGGTCTCTCTGTACTTCCCCCTCTCCCAATCTATTGCCATTTAAATAATAATTTGCCCACCCGTTCCTGCACCCAAGGTGGATAACTTCGCACTTGTCCACATTATAGTGCATCTGCCATTTATCCGCCCAATCGCCCAGTCTGTCCAAATCGCTCTGGAGCTTCCTGGTCTCTTCCTCTGAGCCCACCCCCCCTCCTAGTTTAGTGTCGTCTGCAAATTTGGAAATGCTGCATCCGACTCCCTGATCCAGGTCATTAATGTAAATTGTGAACAGCTGGGGGCCCAGGACAGATCCCTGTGGTACCCCACTTGTTACTGCCTGCCATTCAGAAAATGAGCCGTTTATTCCAACTCTCTGTTTTCTATCAGCATAAACCCTCTAAATAGAGGGTTTATGCTGATAGATTTAATGAGGAAAGACGGGAGGAGGCTCGAATGGAGCATAAACGCCGGCATGGACTGGTTGGGTCGAATGGCCTGTTTCTGTGCCGTATATCCTGTGTAATCCTATGTAATTAAATGAGGACTAGGATAGTACAATATATGGATTGGTGAATGGTTATAAGACCATGAATTGATTCAGAATTATACATTTCCTACACCTCTAGAAAACTGGTCAAAGTATGAAATAGGTATGAACCATCTTCTTTACTTGAAATGGCAGCACACTTTAAATTAATGTACAAAAGAGATTTGTGTTAAAACACAGCCACAGGATAGTCGGGCTTTGAGAGGATGTGGCATAAATTTACACCAACTAACTGTACAGATGTGCTGAAGATCTGTGTTACGACCTAACAGTGATTGACATGCATACCTTAAACAGAGACTTAACTTAGAAAGGTTTGCACTCGTGTGGTGTCAATTGCAAGTAGGTGCTTGAATGATAATGAAATCAACCCGCTGTCCTGACTGAGCATGTGCACCGTTGGAATGTACAGTTAGATCCTCCTGGGCACATAGATGCACTTAGGGTCGAGGAAAAAAATAACTTAATGGGCCTACTGCCTGTCACAGTTATGTTAAGTGGTTTTTTTGAACAAGAATCATAGAATGTAACAGCACAGAAGGAGGCCATTCGGCCCATCGTGCCTGTGCCGGCTCTTTGAAAAAGCTCTCCAATTAGTCCCACTCCCCCTGCTCTTTCCCCATAGCTCTGCAAATTTTTCCTTTTCAAATATTTATCCAATTCCCCTTTTGAAAGTCACTGTTGAATCTGCTTCCACCACCCTTTCAGGCAGCGCGTTCCAGATCACAACAACTCGTTGCGTGAAAACATTCTCCTCGGCTCCCCCCTGGCTTTTTTGCCAATTATCTTAAATCTGTTTCCTCTGGTTACTGACCCTCCTGCCAGTGGAAACAGTTTCTCCTTATTTACTCTTATCAAAACCCTTCATGATTTTGAACGCCCCTATCAAATCTTCCCTTAGCCTTCTCTGCTCTAAGGAGAACAACCCCAGCTTCTCCAGTCTCTCCACTTGCTTTGATGCTTTGGAACTCCCAGATGTGATATAAAATTTACTCTTCAAATACTCTTGAGAAAAATCAGTATTCCGTGAAACCGAAAGAATATGACTATAAGTGTAAAAGACAGTAAAAATGAATGAATGTTCTGTACTATTAATAGCAGTTTGAAAATAGAGTCGATAGTTCCAGAAGTAGGGCTGTAAATTTGACAGACACGGGCAGGTCAGCACGAGTGGATCTATTACACTAGGATATGTCACTGGCAGTTGTAAAATAAGATTTCTATTTCTACAGCTGTGAGACCAATCAGACAGGTAACTCACGAGCAAGAAAGGCACACATCAATATAACCGGTCTGTGGGTAGAAACAGCCCATCATGTTATAGCTGGCTGTTATAAACATCTTACATTATGGGCCGGATCGTGCCGGGAAAATTAACGGGTGTGTTTACGATGCACGCCGTTATTAACGCGCAAATCGTCCAGCAGGTTCAGGGGATGAAGAGATACGCCGTGAGTTGTGAATCTCCAGAACCTGCTGCTCGATTTACGCCGCTACTTTGCACAAATAGCATCTCGCCCTTTGCCTCCCCGTTATTTTTAAGAAGTTGCTGAATTTTCACATTAATTGCCCGTTAAACTGCCGAAGAAAGTTAGAGTCAAATCAGGTGTAGAATAATTAAGAGCGTAAGAACATTTTTAACAACGTGATAATTGTTAATGCAATGCCAAGTAATCTCTCCGGCCCAGAAAGGGAACAATTTTAACTGTTGAGTCTCATTCCTGCAGGAAGTCAGTTCTTCATAGAGATTTTAAAAATGTCAAATTTTAAATTTAAAATTCTTTTTTCTTACTTTTCCTTTCTGTCTCTTTCTCTCTCACTCTTAATCCAATCTTTCTTTCCCTCTCTTTATTTCTCTTTCTGTGCCTGAATTGATTCTAATTCACCCGATTTCCTTCTCCGTCGTTCCTCTGTTTCTTTCTCAATCCTTAAATCTCATTGGTGAAGGAGATAGATTGTTGGTCCTGTCATTCACCGAGGTCCCGGATGCCCCGTTGCCCTCGCTGCTTCTTTATCAGCTTACAATACAATACAAATCGCTTTATTGGCATGATAAGGTAGGGGGCTATAGTAGGGGGTGATTTACAGCCAAATACAGAGGGGAAAACAAGTCAGCTGGGAAGGCAAAGCAAATATGTGAAGGCAAAAGAGAATATGGCAGGGCTGGAAGGCATTTATTTTAATGCAAGGAGTCTTGCAAATAAGGTGGATGAACTGAAGTTGTTGTTGAACACATGGGAGTACGATATTGTTGCTATCACGGAGACATGGTTGAGGGAGGGTCAGGACTGGCAGCTCAATATTCCGGGGTATAGAATCTTCAGGCGAGACAGAGGGGGGTGTAAAAGGGGAGGGGGTGTTGCAATATTAATTAAGGAGTCAATTACTGCTGTAAGGAGGGATGATATATTAGCGGGTTCCTCTAATGAGGCCATATGGGTAGAACTTAAAAACAAAAAGGGGGCAAGCACTTTGCTGGGAGTGTACTATAGGCCCCCAAACAGTCAGGGGGAGATAGAGGAACAGATATGTAGACAAATCTCAGAAAAGTGCGAAAATAATAGGGTAATAATAGTGGGGGATTTCAACTTCCCCAATATAAATTGGGATAGTCAGAGTGTGAAAGGCTTAGAGGGTGCAGAATTCTTAAAGTGCATCCAGGAGAGCTTTTTGAGCCAACATGTAGAAAGTCCTACAAGAGAGGGGGCGGTACTGGACCTAATTCTGGGGAATGTAGCCGGGCAAGTGGTGGAAGTGTCAGTAGGAGAGCATTTTGGCGACAGTGACCACAATTCGGTGAGATTTAAGGTGGTCATGGAAAAAGACAAAGACGGCCCGGAAATAAGGGTTCTAAATTGGGGGAAGGCCGATTTTAATATGATAAGGCAGGATCTGGCCAAATTGGACTGGGAGCAGCTACTTATAGGAAAATCCGCATCAAAACAGTGGGGGACTTTCAGAAGGGAAATAGAGAGAGTACAACGCCAACATGTTCCTGTAAAGGTCAAGGGTGGGACCAACAAGCAAAGGGAACCTTGGATGACAAGGGATATACAAAAATGCATTAGAAATAAAAGGGGGGCTTTTGGCAGTTACAAAAGACTAAAGACGGAAGAAGCCCTAGAGGAGTATAAAAAATGCAGGGGCATACTTAAAAAAGAAATTAGGAGGGCGAGGAGGGGCCATGAAATAACACTGGCGAGCAAAATAAAGGAAAATCCTAAGATGTTTTATAAGTATATTAAGGGCAAGAGGATAACCAGGGAAAGGGTAGGGCCCATTAGGGACCAAAGTGGCAATCTGTGTGTAGAGCCAGATGATGTAGGCGGGGTTTTAAATGAATTTTTTGCATCTGTGTTCACTATGGAGAAAGACGATGCAGACATAGAAATCGGGCAAGGGGGCTGTGACATACTTGAACATATTAGCATCGAGAGGGAGGAGGTGCTAGCGGTTTTAGCAGGCCAAAAAGTGGATAAATCCCCAGGCCCAGACGAGATGTATCCCAGGCTGCTGTGGGAGGCAAAGGAGGAGATTGCAGGGGCTCTGACACAAATTTTCAGAACCTCTCTGGCCACAGGGGATGTACCAGAGGACTGGAGAACAGCTAACGTAGTACCATTATTCAAGAAGGGTAGCAGGGATAAACCAGGGAATTACAGGCCAGTGAGCCTAACATCTGTGGTAGGGAAATTATTGGAAAAAATTCTGAGGGACAAAATTAGTCTCCACTTGGAGAGGCAAGGATTAATCGGGGATAGTCAGCATGGCTTTGTCAAGGGTAAATCATGTCTGACCAATCTGATTGAATTTTTCGAGGGGGTGACTAGGGGGGTGGATGAGGGAAATGCTGTGGATGTGGTTTACATGGACTTCAGTAAAGCTTTTGACAAAGTCCCGCATAGGAGACTGGTCAAGAAGGTAAGAGCCCATGGGATCCAGGGTGCCTTGGCGCGTTGGATCCTAAACTGGCTGAGTGGCAGGAGGCAGAGGGTGATGGTCGAAGGTTGCTTTTGTGACTGGAAGCCTGTGTCCAGTGGGGTACCTCAGGGATCGGTGCTGGGTCCCTTGTTGTTTGTGATCTACATAAATGATTTGGATGAGAATGTAAAAGGTATGATCAGTAAGTTCGCAGATGACACGAAAATTGGTGGGGTGGTAAATTGTGAGGAGGAAAGCCTCAGGCTACAGGACGATATAAACGGGTTGGTCAGATGGGCGGAAAAGTGGCAAATGGAATTTAACCCTGAAAAGTGCGAGGTGATGCATTTTGGACGGACAAATAAGGCAAGGGAATACACAATGAGTGGTAGGACCCTAGGAAGTACAGAGGGTCAGAGGGACCTTGGTGTACATGTACATAGATCCCTGAAGGCAGCGGAACAGGTAGATAAGGTGGTTAAAAAGGCATATGGGATACTTGCCTTCATTAGCCGAGGCATAGAATATAAGAGCAGGGAGGTTATGATGGAACTGTACAAAACGCTGGTGAGGCCACAGCTGGAGTACTGTGTGCAGTTCTGGTCGCCTCACTATAGGAAGGATGTGATTGCTTTGGAGAGGGTGCAGAGAAGATTCACCAGGATGTTACCTGGGATGGAGCGCCTCAGCTATGAAGAGAGGCTGGACAGGCTGGGGTTGTTTTCCTTGGAGCAAAGAAGGCTGAGGGGGGACCTGATTGAGGTGTACAAAATGATGAGGGGCATAGATAGGGTAGACAAAGAGGAACTTTTCCCCTTAGTAGGGGGGTCAATAACAAGGGGGCATAGATTCAGGGTAAGGGGCAGGAGATTTAGAGGGGATTTGAGGAGGAACTTTTTCACCCAGAGGGTGGTTGGAATGTGGAACTCAATGCCTGAAAGGGTGGTAGAGGCAGGAACCCTCACAACATTCAAGAAGCATTTGGATGAGCACTTGAAATGCCATTGCATACAAGGCTATGGACCAAATGCTGGAAAATGGGATTAGACTGGACAGGGATGGATGGGCGGCGCAGACACGATGGGCCGAAGGGCCTCTTTCTGTGCTGTAAAACTCTATGACTCTATTATGTTGCCAAAGCATTAAAATACATTTATGGTTGAACACATAAAGGCGGTTCCATTCATACAGTGTATAAACAGGTATATCCCTGAGTTTATAAATATACATTCGCTTGCACTCCTAGCAAGTTTCAGCGCAAACTATATTTGCGCTGAAGGGTGCAGGAAGAAGTCTAACTAACATCGAGATGCCGCAAGATGTCACGCTCCAGCAAGATATGGCTCATTATTTTTGAAGGAATCTTACCCTCCTATAATACATTCTTCCCCCATCCCTACTGCGCTGTCTGTGCTCTTTACCCCACCCCCCGAGTTCCTGACCTCCTCGCCCCTCCCCTCTGACATTCTCTCCCCCCCCTTCGATCGTCTCTCTCTCTCTCTTTGATTGCCTCTCTTCCCCCTTCTCTCTTTCTCTCCCCCTCCTCTCTCTCTCAACCCTTCTCTCTCTCCCCCTCACTCTCCCTCTCTCTCTCTCCCCCTCCAATTCCCACTCTCTCCCCCTCCCCCTCTCTCCCCTCTTCTTTCACTCCCCCCTCCTCTCTCTCCCTCCCTTCTCTCACTCTCCCCCGCTTTTCACTCTCTCTCCCCCTCCTCTCACTCTCTCTCCCCCTCTCTCTCTCCCCTCCTCTCACTCTCCCTCCTCTCCCCCTTTCCTCTCCCCCCTCTAATCCTCTCTCTCTCTCCCCTCCGATCCCCTCTTTCTCTCCCCTCCGATTCCCTTTTTCTCTCCCCACTCCGATTCCCTCTCTCCTTTCGATCCTCTCTCTCCCCCCACCCTGCCCCCCCCAGCCACTAATGGATCCAGAGGGGAGAGAATGTGGGGGGTGGCAGAAGGTCTTAACCCACGAGGGTGAGCCCTACCTGTTCTATGTGAGCTCTGATCTGTCTGGAGCCTGGCAGTGATAATGGCTCAAATTACACATTGTAAAGTAATTGATTACTTAGGCAGGCAGGATCTAATTACACATTCCAAAGAAACTGCTGGGTGTGTCTTGCCTTCCAAGGGACCAATCAGAAATCAGGTCTTGTCTTCCAAGGTGACCAAACAGAAATTTGGTGTTGGAAATAAACGCGACCGCTGTAAAGTGCCCAATCGAAAGATGAGGTGCTGTTCCTCGAGCTTGTGTTGAGTTTCATTGGAACCGTGTAAGAGGCCTAGGACAGAGTGGCAGTGGGATGACGAATTAAAGTGGAGAAATAAAGATTTTTTGAATTAGCTTGAATGTCAATTGCAGCTTTATATTGCAAGCGGTACCAAGGGCTATTTAATAAATAAACTCCTTGGTCCCTCGACAGTGCTGTGATATAATTGTGTAGAGAATACTGGAGTAGTAAAAGAATGAAAACCACTGATTCTCCGCATCTTCTGTAAAGGACACAGCGATATTAGAATATTTACTGATACAGCAAGTCATCTCTCACAGAGTGCAACCTTGTATTTACCTTCATTGAGGCATCTGGACAACCTAAATCAACATGATCATCCTATTAGACAAATGATCCAACAGCCGTTACTTCTAAACTTATACATATTCAGCTGGCTGCTTTTCTGAATATCAATATGAATACTGGCACAAAAAGAGCTCTCAGGGGATGCTCTGCAAATGATGCTGGCAAAGCACATGCTCAGAAAGGTCATCCTAGTACATTGAAAACCAATTCCCTGGAAAATCCATTAATTCAAAGTATGTGTGCAGTTAAAGGAGGCAAAGACAGGAATGGATCAACATACAATTCTGGAATGATGATAAACATCGCAAGCAATTTAGGGAAAGGAAGAAAGACTTGCATTTCTGTAGCGCCTTTCACCACCGGACGTCCCAAAGCACTTTACAGCCAATGAAGTACTTTTTGAAGTGTAGTCACTGTTGTAATGTAGGAAACGCGGCAGCCAATTTGCGCACAGCAAGCTCCCACACACAGCAATGTGATAATGATTATTTCCTCTGGTGGGGGGAGTCCAGAACGAGGGGGAACAACCTTTACAATTAGAGCCAGGCCATTCAGGGGTGATGTCAGGAAGCATTTCTTCACACAAAGGGTAGTGGAAATTGGGAACTCTCTTCCCCGAAAAGCTGTTGAGGCTGGGGGTCAACTGAAAATTTCAAAACTGAGATTGAGAGATTTTTGTTAGGCAAGGGTATTAAGAGGATACGGAACCACGGAGTTGTTACAGGTCAATCCTGATCTAATTGAATTGCGGAACAGGCTCAAGGGGCTGAATGGCCTACTCTTAATCTTATATTCCTAATCTGTTTTAGGTTGAGGGGTAAATATTGGCCAAGACACTGGGGAGAACTCCCCTGCTCTTCTTTGAAATAATGCCACGGGACCCTTTACATCCACCTGAGAGGGCAGACAGGGCTTTGGTTTCTCATTTTATCCAAACAAAGGCACCTCCAATAGTGCAGTGCTCCCTCAGTACCGGCACTGGAATATCAAACCAGATTATGCACTCAAGTCTCGGGAGTGCGACTCGAACCTACAACCTTCTGACTTGCCAGCCACTTTTTAAAAAATTATATATTATTTATTGAACATTAAAAACATTTGTAACATCAAGATCATTCCATTGTATCATACAAATCCATTCCACCGCTCTGCACAGCCATTCCTCTGCCACATATTAACATCAAAACTTGAAGTTTAATTTGTCTCCCATAACATATATTAATCTATTGTACTTTAAAAATTGATCATAAAATACTATCTTTAAATTCCTTTCTGAATAAAACATCCACATAGCCTTATAATGATCTTTAAGCTTATATTTAAAATACTCTTTTAGATTTATTCTCCTCCCCTTAATAAACAGAGCATTCCTTCTTTGCACAATCGCGAATCTAGCCAACTGAACATTAAATTAATCGCTGCTCCGCTAGACTCGGCCAGACTCTCCTGCAATCCCCATCTCAATATTGAGTCCCACGGGATTCCCATTCTTGCTCTTTGGTCCCCACCCAGCAAAAAAACCTCACACAACTGTCGAACTTAAAATCCTTTAACTGCGGACATAACACCAGTAAATGGGACAGAGTCTCATCATGTGTCCCACACACTGGGCAAGTTGCCACTTCCACTCGTCCAACCTTACATAAGACCGTCATGGTAAAAATCCGGTTATGAGACAATTTGAAATCCAGTTCAATCAACTCTGGACATTTAAAATTCTCCCACACTCCCTTCCAAATCCTGTTGAAGTCCAGCTGTGGGTATATACCCTGCCAAAACTCCTGACCAGCAGGTGTCTTGAATCTCCATTCTCTAAATACCCCATAGAAATCTCGAGTATGACAGTTGTCAAGTTGGACCAACTCATCCCCTTTCTCCAGCAGAAAGCTTGGAAAAGCAGGACGCACTTTATTTCCTTTGGAGATTTGCGCATTTATTTCTTCCATCCAATCCTGTGGCATTGCCCTCACCATCTTCTCATACATGATCCCTATTGCTTTTTCCTCTACCTCCTGATCCTCCTCCCAAACCATGTCCCTCACGACTGCTTCCGGCAACCAACTTGGAATTACCTCATATAATACATCTTTCACACGTATAATACCAGCTTCTATAAAAGCTTGATTAAATAATACCTCTCCTTCAATGTTGACCCACCTGTTCAAAAATAAAGGCTATTCTAAAAATTCCTCAGCACCCTTGGACATAAACTGCACACTTTTAAAAAATTGGGCCCAAGTCTCTACAACCCCCTTATAAAACCTAGGGAAAGGTTTAATCGATTTCAAAAACATATTATTGTATTCCATATACAAAAGCCCCTGCCCTCCTACCCACTTTGTTTTTAAAAATGCTCAAAACAACTCTTCCAAAAACTTGTATTTGACTTCTGAAGAAATCTCTTCACCCATTTGATTCTAAAGGATTTTTTCTTCAAATCAGTATCTGGGAAATTGAGTCCTCCTTGATTTCTCCGTCCAATGATGGTATTGTAAGCAACCAAAGCTGGTTTCCCTTCCCATAAAAACCTCACACAAGCCTCTCGGATGGGCTTTTCCGCCCACTCAGGAACATCCTCCACCGTCAATAAGTATCATAGTTTAGATAGCAGGAGAGCAGACACCACTGTTGCTCTTCCTTGCACTTTCAACCACCTTCTTTCCCATCTTCCCAAAATCTTTTTAATTTTCATAACCTTCGGTTCCCAATTTAATCAATCCACTTCATCCCTGTCCTTCTTGCACCCCATATGCACCCCCAGAACTTCCAAAACTTCCACCACCTTAAAGGGGCTTTCCTCCAACCATTCCCCCCTACCCCTTCCTGCAACCAGGCATTGGGACTTACTATAATTCACTCTGGCTCCTGAAGCTCTACAATATTCCTCCACTACATCCATAGCTTTCCTCACTGACTCCCCATTTCTCAATGTTAAGGTTGTGTCATCTGCATATTGGTGTATCACCGACACCAGCCCAGAACTGGGAACCACAATCTTGACTACGCCTTGTTCCTTCCGCATCATGTAACCTAATGGTTCTGCTACCAATGTGTACAACAATGGGGACGGGGAACAACCCTGTCTTACTGACCTCTGTTTCAGAAAATACTTGGATAAAAAACCATTACATTTAAGACAGCTAAATATGTTTGAATAAAAAATCCTTATCCACTCAATGAAATTTTTCCCGAAACCAAATGCTTCCAAAACCATCATTAAAAATTCATGAAAGATCCTATCAAAGGCTTTCTCTTGATCTATTTTTAACACATAAGCCTCCCTCCCACGCTCTTCCATGAGCTCTATTGCATCTTGGATTGAGACCACAGAGTCTGCGATGTCCTGGCCTACGACTCCATAGGACTGAGAGGGCAAAACTATCTGTGGCATCACTTCCTTCATATGATTTGCCATAACCCTCACCAAGATCTTATAATCCACATTTAATAATATGATGGGCCTTCAATTCTTTAGATCCCTTCTATCCCATTTATTTTTATAAGCTAAGCTTATGATACCTCTCCTCATAGATGACCAATGGACTTAAAGGGCTGGATTTTATGAATGGATTCGAGTACAGGAGCAAGGATTCGAGTACAGGAACAAGGATGTCTTGCTGCAGTTGTACAGGGCCTGGGTGAGACCACACCTGGAGTATTGTGTGCAGTTTTGGTCGCCTTATCTGAGGAAGGACGTTCTTGCCATGGAGGGAGTGCAGCGAAGATTCACCAGACTGATACCTGGGATGGCAGGAATGACGTATGAGGAGAGATTGGGTCGATTGGGCTTGTACTCGCTGGAGTTTAGAAGAATGAGAGGGGATCTCATTGAAACTTATAAAATTCTAACAGGACTAGACAGACTAGACGCAGGAAGGATGTTCCTGATGGCCGGGGAGTCCAGAACCAGGGGTCACAGTCTAAGGATAAGGGGTAAGCCATTTAAGACTGAGATGAGGAGGAATTTCTTCACCCAGAGAGTGGTGAACCTGTGGAATTCTCTACCACACAAGGCAGTTGAGGCCAATTCATTAAATATATTCAAGAAGGAGTTGGATATATTTCTTAAGGCTAAAGGGAGCAAGGGATATGGAGAGAAAGCAGGGACAGGGTGACATAAGAAAACTACTAGGCTCTTAGTCTGAGTATTAAACAAGGCTTTAATCAACTGTTTTTCAACATGGAGATCTAGTTGTGTCCTTTACTGGTTCCTGTTAAAGAATGTCCTGAGCAAGCTGGACCCATGCCCGAGTATTTATACTCTTCCTGGACAGCGCCACCAGCAGGCCGCCCAGTATCATTTCATAAGTCATTTCCACATGAATGACAAGGTTCATGTCACAGGGTACTGAATTTGGATGATCAGCCATGATCTCATTAAATGGCGGAACAGGCTTGAGGGGCCGAATGGTATACTCCTGCTCCTATCTTCTATGTTTCTATGTTTCTAACACATTAATATGTTGCATTATCAAAGAAAGCAATGTAACATCAGCAGATTTATGTCACTCAAAGTTTCCCTTCTGCATTAGGACCTACGTAGCTCATCGAAGGCCAGTTGTCACACACATTCAGAAACCATGAAACCTACTCCCAGGCAACATAGAACCTGTGTGGGTCCCAGCTTTTTAGTTTTGGACCCTGTCTGCTGCTCTGAGCATGACTGAGTCAGCAGGAACAGAAAGAGACCGAGACTGAAGGAGCAGCGAGCAGTAGTTGTGAGGGACAGGGAAAGGTGGAGCATGCTGAAAGAATAATGAATCGGTGGTGATAGCGGGTAGGGCATGTAGTGGGGGGGGGGGAGCGAGAGGCAATCAGCAGCAGCTCAGTGGAAAACAGAGAAGCCACTGTGATTAAGTCTCCCAGCGTTGGCTGGGCTATGTTATGGGATGAGGATCCCCACATTTGCAGCACATGTATGTGTGAAAGGATCATAGAACCATAGAAAGCTACAGCACGGAAGGAGGCCATTTCGGCCCATCGTGTCCGCGCCGGCCAACAAAGAGCTATCCAGCCTAATCCCACTTCCCAGCTCTTGGTCCGTAGCCCTGCAGGTTAGAGCATCCCAAGTGCACATCCAAGTACTTTTTAAATGTGGTTCGGGTTCCTGCCTCTACCACCCTTTCAGGCAGTGAGTTCCAGACCCCCACAACCCTCTGGGTGAAGAAATTTCCCCTCAAATCCCCTCTAAACCTTCCACCAATTACTTTAAATCTGTGCCCCCTAGTTTTTGACCCCTCTGCTAAGGGAAATAGGTCCTTTCTATCCTCCTTATCTATGCCCCTCATAATTTTATACACCTCAATAAGGTTTCCCCTCAGCCTCCTCTGTTCCAAGGAAAACAGACCCAGCCTATCCAGTCTTTCCTCATAGCTAAGATTCTCTACTCCCGGCAACATCCTTGTAAATCTCCTCTGTACCCTCTCTAGTGCAATCACATCTTTCCTGTAATGTGGTGACCAGAACTGCACGCAGTACTCTAGCTGAGGCCTAACTAGTGTTTTATACAGTTGAAGCATAACCCCCCTGCTCTTGTATTCTATGCCACAGCTAATAAAGGTAAGCATTCCGTATGCCTTCTTAACCACCTTATCTACCTGGCCTGCTACCTTCAGGGATCTGTGGACATGCACTCCAAGGTCCCTTTGTTCCTCTACACTTCTCAGTGTCCTACCATTTAATGTGTATTCCCTTTCCTTGTTAGCCCTCCCCAAATGCATTACCTCACACTTCTCCGGATTGAATTCCATTTGCCACTGTTCTGCCCACCTGACCAATTTTTTGATATCTTCCTGCAGTCTACAGCTTCCTTCTTCAGTATCAACCACACAACCACACAGGATATTGAAAATAGATTGTCATTTAAATGTATACGCTTTAAAGGAAAGCTCAATGCATTTAAGGGAAAGCTAGATAAGTACAAGAGGGATAAAGGAATAGAAGGATATGCTGATAGGGTGAGAGGAAGTAAGGTGGGAGGAGGCTCGTGTGGAGCCACTTGGCCCAACTGGCACAGACCAGTTGGGCCAAGTGGCCTGTTTCTGTGCTGTAAAAATTATGTAATTCTATGTATAACTCTATGTACAATTCTCATCCATGTTTTCAAATCCCTCCGTTGCCTCGCCCCTCCCTATCTCTGTAATCTCCTCCAGCCTCACAACCCTCTCAGATCTCTGCACTCCTCCAATTCTGGCCTCTTGCGCATCCCTGATTTTATTCGCTCCACCATTGGCGGCCGTGCCTTCAGCTGCCTGGGCCCTAAACTCTGGAATTCCCTCCCTAAACCTCTCCGCCTCTCTCTCCTCCTTTAAGACGCTCCTTAAAACCGACCTCTTTGACCAAGCTTTTTGTCAACTGATCTAATATCCCCTTATGTGGCTCGGTGTCAAATCTTGTTTGATAATCGCTCCTGTCAAACGCCTCGGGACATTTTACAACGTTAAAGACGCTATAGAAATACAAGTTGTTGTTGTATAAATCAAAACTTATTACTTTCCATTGCTCCAGTGTTACACAGATTACACATCACGCTAAACTATCATATTTCATTTGTAAACTTGTGTTGCCTTACTTTATTATTGCCAGCAACCAAGTGTTTATCTTACACTTCTCATTATAATTTAATTATCTGTAACCTCAAATTTAATGGCAGCCTTCAGCCCACAGAACTGCTAATTAATGTTATTAAACACTGCTCTCTTAACATGCTTGGGAGTTTTTCCTACTGTTGCATTGCCTGCATCAACTATTCCTAATTAAAGAGTAATTTAGTCCTATATTTCCTACGCAATATTTATATAAATTTCTTTTCCTGCACCATTGGCTAATTTAATATTCCCTTCCCCCCCTTTTAAAAAAATCAGTCAATTTGTGAGACACAATCTGTTACTTCTGAAAACATTGTTATGATTTTGAGTTCCTTTGCATCATTTTCTTGTTCAATAGCCTGATGACACATTTTATAAACAGACCACAGCCCCGTGTAATCGGAAATCTTCATTGTTTTGCTTTCTGCACTTGCCGAGTACAAGGATCTGAAATTAGCAATTGCTCCAATTGTGGTACTGCTACTGGTTTAAGCATTGTCTTGGGCTATGCTCCTGCATGCACTTCATACAGATGGAAAGTACAACATACAGAGCGGAGATCTGACAGGTTAAATCAACTAATCGAGTTTACTGACAAAATCAGGTATAAAGATATAAAATGCAGCAAGTTACAACAACAAGTTACATTTAAATAGCACCTTTAACGTGGCTGCAGGGTGGGCAAGGCTGGGAACTTAACATCCAGGGATATACAATATTTAGGAAGGATCGGCAAAAAGGTAGGGGAGGTGGGGTAGCATTGCTGGTAAAGGAGGGGATTAATGCAATGGAAAGGAAGGATATTAACTCGGATGAAACGGAATCTGTATGGGTAGAAATGAGAAATAGCAAGGGGAGGAAAACGTTAGTGGGTGTGATATATAGGCCTCCAAATAGTAATATGGAGGTGAGGGAAGGCATAAAAAGGGAAATTAGAGAAGCGTGCGATAAGAGCACAGCTGTCATCATGGGTGACTTTAATTTACATATTGATTGGACTACCCAAATTAGTAAAAATTCTGAGGAGGAGGAATTCCTGGAATGTTTTCGGGACGGTTATCTGGACCAATATGTCGAGGAGCCGACTCGAGATCAGGCCATTTTAGACTGGGTATTGTGCAATGAGAAGGGACTTATCAACAATCTTCTTGTACGAGGCCCCTTGGGTCAGAGCGATCATAATATGATCGAGCTCTCAGTCGAGATGGAGAGTGAGGAAATTGAATCAGAGACTAAGGTCCAGAACTTAAATAAAGGGAATTACGAGGGTATGAGACGGGAATTGGGTAAGATTGATTAGGTGGTGTTTCTGGGGGGATTGACAGTGGATAGACAATGGCAAGCATTCAAAGATAGAATGGAAGAATTCCAGAACATGTTTATACCGGTTTGGCATAAAAATAAACCTAAAAAGGTGGCTCAACCGTGGATAACGAGGGAAATTAGGGACAGCATAAAATCAAAAAAAAGGGCATATCAACTGGCAAAAAAAAGCACCAGACCGGAAGATTGGGGGCAGTACAGGATACAGCAAAAGAGGACAAAGGGATTAATCAGGAAGGGGAAAATAGAATACGAAAGTAAACTTGCAGCAAACATAAAGACAGACTGCAAAAGCTTTTATCGGTATATCAGGAGGAAAAGACTGGTAAAATCCCAAGTCGGTCCCTTGCAGTCCGATTCGGGAGAATATATAATGGAGAATAAGGAAATGGCAGACCAATTAAACTCATACTTTGGTTCTGTATTCACAAAGGAGGACACAAATAACCTCCCAGGAATATCGGCAAACATAGGGACTAATGAGAGGGAGGAGCTGACAGAAATTAGTATCTCTAGGGATATGGTGTTGGGTAAGTTGAGGGGACTGAAGGCCGACAAATCCCCGGGGCCTGATAAACTACATCCTAGGGTACTTAAGGAGGTGGCCCTGGAGATAGCAGATGCTCTAAGGATCATCTTCCGGAACTCCATTGACTCGGGAACAGTACCCGTGGATTGGAGGGTAGCTAATGTTACCCCAATATTTAAAAAGGGGGGTAGAGAGAAAGCAGGGAATTATAGACCAGTAAGCCTTACATCGGTTGTGGGCAAAATGCTAGAGTCCATTATTAAGGATAAAATAGCGGAGCACTTGACAAATGGGGAAAGGATCGGACAGAGTCAACATGGATTTACAAAGGGTAAATCGTGTTTGACTAATCTGCTGGAATTTTTTGAGGAAGTAACTGGTAAAATAGATGGGGGAGAGCCAGTGGATGTGGTGTACCTTGACTTCCAGAAAGCCTTCGATAAGGTTCCACACAAAAGATTATCATGCAAAATTAAGGCTCATGGGATTGGGGGCAAAGTATTAACGTGGATAGAGAACTGGCTGGCGGATAGAAAACAGAGAGTTGGAATAAACGGCTCGTTTTCGGAGTGGCAGGCAGTGACCAGCGGGGTGCCGCAAGGATCTGTCCTGGGACCCCAGCTGTTCACAATATATATAAATGATCTGGATCAGGGAATTGGATGCAATATTTCCAAATTCGCTGACGACACTAAACTAGGAGGAGGGGTGGGCTCTGATGAGGATGTCAGGAGGCTACAGTGCGATTTGGACAGGTTGGGGGAATGGGCGGATACGTGGCAGATGCACTATAATGTGGATAAATGCGAGGTTATCCACTTTGGGGGTAAAAACAGGAGGGTAGATTATTATCTAAATGGCAATAGATTGGGAGATGGGGAAGTGCAGAGGGACCTGGGTGTTCTTGTGCACCAGTCACTGAAGGAGAGCATGCAGGTGCAACAGGCGATTAAGAAGGCAAATGGTATGTTGGCCTTCATATCAAGGGGGTTCGAGTATAGGAATAGGGATACCTTACTACAGCTGTACAAGGTGCTGGTGAGACCGCATCTGGAGTATTGTGTACAGTTTTGGTCGCCCCATCTGCGGAAGGATGTTCTTGCCATGGAAAGAGTGCAGCGGCGATTCACCAGGCTGATACCTGGAATGGCGGGAATGACCTACGAGGAGAGATTGAATAGTTTGGGCTTGTACTCACTGGAGTTTAGAAGATTGAGAGGGGATCTCATCGAAACATATAAAATTATGGCAGGCCTGGACAGGCTGAATTCAGAGAGAATGTTTCCAATGGCAGGGGAGCACAGAACCAGGGGCCACAGTCTAAAAATAGCGGGCAAATCATTTAAAACAGAGATGAGGAAGAATTTCTTCACTCAAAGAGTGGTGAGCCTGTGGAATTCCCTGCCACAGAGGGCTGTGAAGGCTAATTCAATAAATATTTTCAAGAGAGAATTGGATATATTTCTGAAGGCTAAGGGGATTAAGGGTTACGGAGAAAAGGCGGGGACGGGGTACTGAACTGGTAAGATCAGCTAAGATCTCAGACGAAGATCAGCCATGATCTCATTGAATGGCGGAGCAGGCTCGAAGGGCCGAATGGCCTACTCCTGTTCCTATCTCTATGTTTCTATGTTAACATAGTAAAACATCCTGCGCTCCACATGAGGGTTATCAACCAAGCCATATAAGGAGTTATTAATACAAATGCAAAATACTGCAGCTGCTGGAAATCAGAAATAAAAACAAAAAATGCTGGAAATACTCAGCAGGTCAGGCAGCATCTGTGGAGAGAGAAACAGAGTTAACGTTTCAGGTCGATGACCTTTCGTCAGCACTCACGACCTGAAACGTTAGCTCTGTTTCTCTTGCCACAGATGCTGCCTGTCCTGCTGAGTATTTCCAGTATTTTCTGTTTTTATTAAGGAGATATTAGGACAGGCGACCAAAAGCTTGGTCAAAGAGGTAGGTTTTAAGGAGCGTCCTAAAGGAGGAGGGCAGAGAGGCGGAGAGGTTTAGGGAGAGAATTCCAGAGCTTAGAGCCCAGGCAGCTGAAGGCACGGCTGCCAATGGTGGAGCGATTATAATCAGGGCTGGGCAAGAGGCCAGGATTGGAGGAGGGCAGAGATCTAGGAGGGCTGGCGGAGGTAGAGAGGGGGCGAGGCCCTGGAGGGATTTCTAAACAAGGATGAGTTATTTAAAATAGATGCGTTGCCTCTAATATGTTCGTCTAATATTAGAGTACAAGGCAACCATGATGTATAGCGCCAAATTTCTAAGCACCCTCACCACCCATTCTCCACAAGCTGGAGCAAACTTTTAGAATAAAAACAGCAGGGGTAAATTTTCACTTCCAGTGCAGGCGGAAAACTGGCGGTTGGAGTTTATGCTCCACATGAGCCTTCTCCCGCCCCTCTTCATCTCACCCTATCAGCATATCCTTCTATTCCTTTCTCCCTCATGTGTTTGTCCAGCTTCCCCTTAAATCCATCTATACTATTCGCCTCAACCACTCCCTGTGGTAGCGAGTTCCACATTCTCACCACTCTCTGGGTAAAGAAGTTTCTCCTGAATTCCCTATTGGATTTTTTAGTGACTGTCTGGCTGGGGCATCTAGAACCAGGGGTCACAGTCTCAGAATAAGGGGTCAGCCATTTAGATGAGGAGAAATTCGACTGGGATGGGGAGATATTCCTTCACTCAGAGGGTGGTGAATCTTTGCAATTCTCTACCCCAGAGGGCTATGGAGGCTCAGTCGTTGAGTATATTCAAGACTGAGATCGATAGATTTTTGAACATTAAGGGAATCAAGGGATATGGGGCGAGTGCAGGAAAGTGGAGATGAGGTAGAAAATCAGCCATGATCTTATTGAATGGCTCGAAATGCTAAATGGCCGACTCCTGCTCCTATTTCTTATGTTCTTATGTCTTATATTTATGGCCTCTAGTTCTGGTCTCGCCCACAAGTGGAAACATCTTCTCTATGTCCACCCTATCAAACCCTTTCATAATCTTGAAGACCTCTATCAGGTCACCCCTCAGCCTTCTCTTTTCTCGAGAAAAGAGCCCCAACCCGTTCAATTTTCCCTGTTGGGTATAACCTCTCAGTTCTGGCATCATTCTAGTAAATCTTTTTTGTACCTGATCCAGTGCCTCTATATCCTTTTTATAATATAGAGACCTGAACTGTTCACAGTACTCCAGGTGTGATCTAACCATGGTTCTATACAAGTTTAACACAACTTATATGCTTTTCAATTCTGGCCCTCTCGAAATGAACTCCAGTGCTTTGTTTGCTTTTTTTATGGCCTTATTAACCTGCGTCGCTACTTTTAGTGATCTGTGTATCTGTAGCCCCAGATCCCCCTGTTCCTCTACCCCATTTAGACACTTATTTCCCAAGGGGTGTGTGGCCTCCTTATTCTTCCTCCCAAAATGTATGACCTCACACTTATCTCTATTGAAGTTCATTTGCTAATTACACGCCCATTTGTAAGTTTATTAATGTCTTCCTGTATTTTGTCGCAGTCCTCCTTGTTAAACAAAAAACAGTCGATTTGTGAGACACAGTCTGTTACTCCTGAAAACATTGTTATGATTTTGAGTTCCTTTGCATCATTTTCTTGTTCAATAGCCTGATGACACATTTTACAAAACAGGCCACAGCCCCGTACAATCGGAAATCTTCATTGTTTTGCTTTCTGCACTTGCCGAGTGCAAGGATCTGAAATTAGCAATTGCTCCAATTGTGGTACTGCTACTGGTTTAAGCATTGTCTTGAGCTATGCTCCTGCATGCACTTCACATAGATGGAAAGTACAACATACAGAGCGGAGATCTGACAGGTTAAATCAACTAATCGAGTTTACTGACAAAATCAGGTATAAAGATATAAAATGCAGCAAGTTACTGCAACAGCTTGTATTTATATAGCGCCTTTAACATAGTAAAACCTCCCAAGGTGCTTCACAGGAATGATTGTCAAACAAAATTTGACACTGAGCCACATAAGGAGATATTAGGACATCCCCGATTTGGTGTCGTCAGCAAATTTTGAAATTGTATTTCCGATATATAATGGGTGGCTGGCCCGCAACTGCCAGCTTACTGCCCAAGCACAAAGAAGAAATTGGCCACGGTATCTTGGGATAAAACAACACCTTGAAAGCTGGCACAACTGAACGGATTGTTAGCATCCCATTTTATCATGTCCTTCAGGAAGCGAGTCTCATATATAGACTGTGAGCCACAGACCGACAGAGCTCTTTAATCTGAATAGTCTCCAATTCTTTAATCACTGAAAACAAGTGGTACAAAAAAATAATGAAAAAGGCTAACGGAATGTTGGCCTTTCAAGGGGGCTGGAATACAATGGGTGGAAGTGATGCTACAGTTGTATAAAGATCTGCGTTCAGTTCTGGGCATCGCACCTCAGGAAGGATATATTGGCCTTGGAGGGGGGTGCAATGCTGATTCACCAGAATGATATTGGGGCTTAAAGTGCTAAGTTATGAGGACAGGTTGCATAGACTAGGCTTGTATTCCTTTGAGTATAGAAGATTAAGGGGTGATCTAATTGAGGTGTTTTAAGATGATTAAAGGATTTGCTAGGATAGAGAGAGAGAAACTATTTCCTCTGGTGGGGGGAGTCCAGAACAAGGGGGCATAACCTTAAAATTAGAGCCAGGCCGTTCAGGGATTGTGATGTCAGGAAGCATTTCTTCGCACAAAGGGTAGTGGAAATCTGGAACTCTTTCCCCCAAAAAGCTTTTGAGACTGGGGGCCAATTGAAAATTTCAAAACTAAGACCAGAGCTCACCAATACTGTCAGGAATGTAACAAGTGTCACCTTCGTAAGAGGCAGCTGCCATCCAGAAACCGAGAATTTCTAATTGAATCATCCCATTCCTGGGCAATAGGTTGTTCACACCCAGCTTGAAAAAACAGTAGTTGGTTTGTGAATTAGAATAATTTGAACTTTAATCTTGGTTTCAGTTCAAAAACCTCAGGAAAACTCAGATATAACAAATGATCAAAGAACATATTACAATCACAAAAACTAACCCTTTCAGATTTGCAAATGGATCTAAAGATTTTTTATTGCAGGTGCTGTTGTGTTAATATTAATGAATATACATGTGTCTTCTTAACAGCTCTTTCATGTGGCTTATATTCTTATCAAGTTTGCTAACTCTCCGCGTCCTGACCTTTGGGCCCTTGAGAGATCGGTTGACTTTGGAAGATCCTACAACCCGTGGCAGTACTTTGCTCGTAAGTCTCACCATTTTTAAATCTCAGGATTTTAGTTTGTTTTCTTGTTGCTTTTACAAATTGGAAGGTTCTTCAAGTTTGAACTCAAGCTTCTTTTCTCAATATAGAATCCTACCCGTAAAACCGCTTTAAAATACGAGAGGAGATGAGGAGAATTTTTTTTTACGCAGCACGTTGTTACGTTCTGGAAATGCGCTGGCTGAAAGGGCGGTGGAAGCAGATTCAGTAATAACTTTCAAAAGGGAATTAGATAAATACTTAAAAAGGAGAAATTTGCGAGACTATGGAGACAGAGCGGGGGCGGGCGGGGGGGGGAGTGGGACTAATTGGAGAGCTCTTTCAAAGAGCCGGCACAGGCACGATGGGCCGAATGGCCTCCTTCTGTGCTGTGAGATTCTATGATTCTATATAATCCTGCAATAGATTTGGTTTTTGTGTGTACATGTTTAGAAAATTTCACAAAAAAAGACATCTCTCCAAGATTGTTAGAACTGGAGGAGGCAGATCATGTTATCAGACCCTGATACTGTAGAAGCCTCTTAAAGTGAATTTGCACAATTACTAGCAAAAACTTCCCATTAGCTGATTTATTCCTGTTAAACTAACATTGTATACGCTAATCACATTTTCCCTTTAAAAGATCATTAACATGATAAGGAGGAAACTCCGCCTCTTTATTTTTCATCTTCGGTTTCCATTGTTTCTAATAATTTCTTATTAACAGTAAAATAGCTGATTGTTGTTTATGAGAGCTTGCTGTGCATACATTGGCTGGTGCATTTCCCGACGTTACAACAGTGACAACACTTCAAATGTGCTTCATTGGCTGTGAAGCACTTTGGGACGTCCTGAGGTCGTCGAAAGGTGCTATATAAATGCAAGTTATTTTCTTTCTTTCTGCAAGGTAAAAGAATGTAAATGAATTTGATTAGTTACTGCATTCTAGACAACTATTTAAAAAAATCAGTAGTACAGTGACAGAGAAAGCTGTAGTTATTTTTAATTATACAAGGACCTTTAAATGTGGATATTTTCCCAATTTTTTTATCGGCAATGATCTCCAGTTATTGAATTGGCAGACAAAATGACTATTATGTATATTTGCAGCTGGTTAGACCTAGGAAATGTTGGAGTTGGATAGTGCAGCTAACGCACTGGAAGCCTTGATAGTACAGAGGAAGGAGAATTGGCCCTTTGTTGCAGTCTATCTCTCCTGTTTCGGTTTATTAGCAACTAGACATGTTTCAGCACACTTTCCATCATCAGTAGGGCACAGAACGCTGATTTATAACTCTGATTTGAACAGTATTAGCATTGTTTTCATATTAGAGTTGGACATCTGCTAAATGATGGTCCGTTCCAACCTCTATTAATGCTCAAGTTAGAGAATCTCTCCATGATGTTAATGAAGTCGGACAAAAGGCTGTTGATTATTTTTCAATAAATGTGCATTGATTACATCACATTCTTTAATGCTTTAGCGTAGACATTGTTAAGGCATATGGTAATAAATGGATAGGAAGTTACTTAAGGGACAGAAAACAGCAATTTATGGTCAATGGATTTTTTGGGACGCCTCTTTTAAGTTTCTCCTTTACCTTCTCTGCTCTAAGGAGAACAATCCCAGCTTCTCCAGTCTCTGCACGTAACTGAACTCCCTCATCCCCGGTACCATCCTGGTAAATCGCCTTTGCACCCTCTCCAAGGCGTTGACACCCTTCCTAAAGTGTGGTGCCCAGAATTGGACACAATACTCTACCTGAGGTCTAATCAGCATTTTATAAACATTGAGCATAACTTCCTTGCTTTTGTACTCTATGCCTTTATTTATAAAGCCAAGAATCCCGTGTGCTTTATTAACAGCCTTCTCAACTTGTCCTGCCACCTTCATAGATTTTTCATTAGAAGAAAGAGGTTAAGAGGAGATCTAGAATTAGAATTATTGGGCCAGAAATTAGGATCGGGTGCTTGCCGCGCGTGCAAGCCCCCGATGTGCACTTACCCGGCGTGCCGACATCTGAAGCCTGGGCCTGCTTGGAATTCCTGTCACTGTCCCGGTTCAGATGTCGGCGCGATGTGCTTGCCTGATCCAGCGGCGTAGTTAGTGCGATGTGCCGGCTGGGATCAGGTGAGCACTCTGCAGCCAATCAGGGGAGGGGAAACTTCATTCATGAGTTTGATAGTAAAGACTGTCAAACTCATGAAAAGTACGGGCGCCCAAAAGACTAGTTTAACTTTAAATAAAATTTTAAAAAACATCCCAATAATTAAATAAACTATAAATAACTTTTAAAAACTATTTTAAACAATTAATAAAATTTTTGAAAAAAATAATTTTTTACAAAATCGGGTCTAAAAATAAACTTACCTTACTGTAAAGTCCTTAAAAACAATAAAGCTGTGGAAAAAATGTAATAATTTTAAATAATAGACCACTTACCTTCAAGAATCCACTCCTTACACCTTTTTATATGTCTAAAAAGCTCAGGCCCTTGCACACGCGCAAACCTGTCAAAAAGAAGGAAGTTCAACGCTGTGCATGCTGAAATCCGGCACTTCCAACGGGCCCACGCATGAGTACTCACGCGTTGGGACCGGAATTACTGGCCCATATAGAATATACAGCACAGAAATAGGCCATTCGGACCAACTACAGGAAACTTTGTGTTATCCGGAGGCTAAATGTCCAGCAAGCTCGAGCCACCGGCAAAAATCAGGAGCCGTTTTTTTTCTTTTCGTTGCTTTTTTCTCAACAGTCAAGCTCTGCAAGGTCTGTAGCTAAGCAACAGCTTCAGCTAGAGACGCTACAGAGATGCTTGCCAACTGTTTAGAAGCTGTTGCTAAGCAACAGGGTTTGTTGATTCACACGGAGCTGAAAATCTCCATATGTTTCAACATTAGCGCTGGAGTGTCCGGCAGTTTTGAGGGAACGGCAACAGCTCGGTCCCGTCGGTGCTGTTAAGTATGTGTATTGTATTGAACAATTAACACAAAGACTCAAACGTATAACTCAAACAGGTCTTTACTGGTTGGAGGTAGGGACTGCACATAGGTCTTTACTTCATGCCCACAGGCGGGAACTGAGGGGAGATCAGTACCCACAGTACTACTTATACCCCATGGCCAGGAGTGGTACTGCGTATCACTACGCCCTACAAGTAGTGCAGTCCTGTCCATAGGTTCAAAGTAGCACACATATTACATACACAACATTCCTCCCTTCTTAGCTTTACAGTCATCTCCCCATTTAACATAACGTAATAACCTATATACATATATAACTTCAGGTTTACATAACAGAATAACATAGATACATAGATAACTTCATGTCAAAACAGATCACAGATTCAGTCTCTGCGGAAAACAGTTCACAGATTCAATCTCTGTGGTGTAGTCGGTTCACGTTGCTGGAGTGACTCATTCAATAGTCCTTCCATGGATTTAACAGTTTGAACTTCCAAACTGAATTGGCTCCGTTCGGAGGGACCACGTGTGTGATCTGGTAGAGGTAATAATGGTTCAGATGGGTCATCTTCTGTTTCGACTTTTCCTTTTCTGCTTCTTGGAGACTCTCTGGGCTCCACTGTCAGCTGCCAGCTGCATGCGCAGTTCCTCCTTCTCTTTCTCCTTTTTCCGTAGTAGAGCCACCTTCTCCCGATGTTCCGTAGACTTTCGGTGCTTCTCCATGATTTCTGTATGGTGGGAGTCGAAGTTACAAGTTGGGCAGGACAGGACATAGTAATATTCGGTGTCGTCCTGATCTAGGCCAGCGAGAGGGTCGTCTATTTCCTCCATACCCAGCTGGACGTTAGCCAGCTCTTGTTCCAAATCCAGACATCTTTCCTGAAGAGACTTCTTCATGTGTACCTCTGCATCCAGCTTTTTCTGGGCTTTCAGCAAGTCGTTTACTAATGACCTCATTTGAGATTTTACTACTTCAACTTCTTTTGGAGATTGATTGATCGGACTATTCAATCCCTCTACCGGAGCAGCTGTTTCAGCGGTCTGTTGTTCTACGTTGACGTGAGTCAGCGTACTTTTGGCATCCAAGGGCTGCTCTGTTGCAGTCATCTCAGTCTGTGTTGCCACCTCAGCTCTTCCAATAACCTTTGAGAGCTCCGAACCCCTTTCGTTTGAATATTGAAGTTCGTGTTCAAGTTTTTCCCATTTCAGAGTCCTGTCCTTCAGCATATGCAGGAGTTGGCTGACCGTTAACTCCTCTGACATCAGACGTTTTGTGTGCTCCTGCTCCATTTTCTCCATCAGCTGCTTCTGTTGTCTTTCCAGATTCTCCAACTCTATATCAAAGAACTCTTTCGTTGCATTCAACTCTTGCTCAAAACGGCGAAGCATTTGTTCTAATTGCTGTTGTAGTTTGAAATGGAGTTGAGTTCGAGCCCGGTGTCCCTCAGAAATGGGCACATCAGTAGACTTGCCAGACTCAGAATCCACAGTTAAACTATGTTGTTGTTGCTCAGTGGAATTCTGTGCTGAAACTTTGTCTTTTGCACCTGAGTTGGGCTTACCATCATCCGTTCCAGAGTCTGGGCCGACTATCTTCACCGAGTTCTCACTCGTTATTGTTTGTAGGAAATGCCAGTCCATATTCATTTTCCTAATCCACTCCCGTCCTAGTAGTGGAGGACCTCCTTCAGATATCACATATAAGTCCATTATTTGACTGTCTTCGCCCTTGTGGACCACTGCAACCTCTATTTTCCCGATGGGGTACACTCTTTGCCCCGTGTATGTTTTCAATATAATCCCCGTATCCTGTAGGGGAATATGTTGGAATAACTTTCCGTAATCTTTCTTATTTATGACCGTCAATGCCGATCCAGTGTCCAATTCCAGTTTTACTTGGACTCCTTCTATCTGAAGAGTGACCCAAATTGTCTGGAGGTCTGCACCCTTACCAGCGTTGAGTACTCTTAAGCTAGCCAGTTCATTACAGCTTAAGCTAGCCAGTTCATTACTGCTAGCGTCTGAATCGGACTCCTGTTCGGTCACCTTGTGTACCTTTGCGTATTTTCCTTGCGGTGACTTCTTGTTGCTGGTCTTCTTCCCTGACCTGCATACTCTAGCTATATGTCCAAGCCTACCACAAGTTCTACATTCTTGGTTTTTAAACCAACACTGGTTCTGATCATGCGTTGTCTTTCCACAACGATAACATTTGCCAGAACTCACACCCAATTTGTGTGCACTGAGCTCCGGTGACCGTAGCTGCATTACTGCCGTGCCTCTCGCTGCGGCTTCGTGTGCTGCTGCCATAGTGACCGCCTTCTCAAGCGTCAGCTCATTCTCCTCGAGCAGTCGCTTTTGTGTATCCTGTTTAAATAAACCACACACAAATTTGTCTCGTAGTGCATCTGTCAGTCCCGTTCCAAACTGGCAATATTTCGCTAATTTACGCAATTCCAGCAAATATTCAGCATTGCTTTCATGCTGTAGCTGCCTTCTGTCGTAAAATTTAAATCGTTCCGCTAGCATCAGCGGCGTGGGGTTTAGATGATCTTTCAGGACAGTAACAATCTCATCGAACGTCTTATCCGCCGGTTCATCTGGTGATAACAGGTGTTTCAATTGCCCGTATGTCTTCGCACCCATTAAATTTAATAATGTTAGAGCTTTATCTTGGTCACGAATTTTATTGGCCTTACAATAATTTTTTACTCTTTCAACATATATGGCCCAATCTTCGAGGTCACTATCAAAGGTGCTAATATTCCCGTGTTTAGGCATTGTAGATTTGCAATTTCTCAGATTTTATTTTCTTTACTTGTTATCAAAGATGGCGGCTTCCCGCTCTTGCCGTTGTCCTCCGCCCACAAAATGGCGGTTTTCCCGCGCTTGGCGGTCTTCACCCGTCCCCTGACGCCGTCTCCCTTCAGCCCCCGAGTGCGGCCCTTATCTTCGCCGCGATCGATAGCCCGCGCTGTGCACCGCGGCTCTCGCACCTTGAGCTTCTGCAGCCGCCGCGCCTTTCAGTCCCAGTGCGGCCCTTATCTTTGGTCCCGATCGCTGGCCCGCGCTGCGCCTCGCACTTGAAGCGGCTCCCGGCCTCTGGCTCACCCGCTCGCGCGGCTCTTGCTCGCTCCCTCCCGGCCTCTGGCTCACCCGCTCGCGCGGCTCTTGCTCGCTCCCTCCCGGGCTCTGGCTTACCCACGAGGTTATGGAGGCTTCAGGGTCCTAATGCCTGTCGCTGGAAGCTGTCAGGATTTCTGCTGCCCTTCAGTTTTGAGTGGGGTGTTGAGGATTGAAACCTCTCTTCAACGCCCTGTCTTTGGACGAAGCCGCCGTGGAATAACTGCCGCAGGGTAAGAACCTGACTCGTCGCCAGTGTTAAGTATGTGTATTGTATTGAACAATTAACACAAAGACTCAAACGTATAACTCAAACAGGTCTTTACTGGTTGGAGGTAGGGACTGCACGTAGGTCTTTACTTCATGCCCACAGGCGGGAACTGAGGGGAGATCAGTACCCACAGTACTACTTATACCCCATGGCCAGGAATGGTACTGCGTATCACTACGCCCTACAAGTAGTGCAGTCCTGTCCATAGGTTCAAAGTAGCACACATATTACATACACAACAGGTGCCGGATAGCACAAAGTTTCCTGTAGTCTGTGCTGGCATTAATGCTCCACATGAGTCTCCTCCCATTCCGTCTCCCTCATCTCAGCCTTTCAGCATATGTTTCTATTGCCTTTTCTCTCACGTACTCGTCTAGTTTGCTTTTGAAAGCATCTATGCTATTTGCCTCAACCACTTCCTGTGGTAGTAAGTTCCACATTCTAATCACTCTCTGAGTAAAGAAATTTCTCCTTATTTCCCTATTGGATTTATTAGTAACTATCTTGTATTTAAGGCCTCTAGTTTTGGATTCTCCCACAAGTGGAAACGTTCTCTCCACGTCTAACATGTCCAACCCATACATAATTTTGAAGACCTCTATCAGGTCTCCTCTAAGTAGTGTCTATTCTTTTGAAAAAATCCTAACCTGTTCAATCTTTCCTAATAATTGTAATCTCTCAGTTAAGGTACCATCATTGTAAATCTTTCTCCAGTCTAATAGAGGTATTCAAAATTTTGAGAGGTTTTCATCGAATCATAGAATGATACAGCACATCGTGCCTGTGCCGGCTCTTTGACCGAGCTCTCCAAATAGTCCCACGTCCTTCCCCTTTCCCCAAAACCCTGCAAATTTTCCCCTTCAAGTATTTATCCAATTCCCTTTGGATTCTGCTTCCACCGCCCTTTCGGGCAGTGCATTCCAGATCACAACAACTCGCTGTGTAAAAAAAACTCTCCACATCACACCTCTGGCTCTTTTGCCAATGACCTTAAATCTGTGTCCTCTGGTTACTGACCCTCCTGCCAGTGGAAACAGTTTCTCCTTATTTACTCTATCAAAACCCCTCATGATTTTTAACACCTTGATTAAATCCCCCCATAACCTTCTCTGCTCTAAGGAGAACAATCCCAGCTTTGATAAAGTAAATCAGGAGAAACTATTTCCACGGGTCAGTAAGTCTGTAACTCGAGGGCACAACTTCATTATATCCTTAAACGCAATGAAGAATGAAGGGAGAGGCTAGGGGAATGTTTTTTTTTACACAGAGGATTGTTAGGACATGAAATAGCCACCAGAAAAAGAATCCAGAACAGCTTTTAAATGGAAAGCGGATAAATATTTGAAAAATAAAAATGTGCAAACTAAGTTAAAAAGACTTGCATTTCTATAGCACCTTTCACGACCTCAGGACATCCCAAAGCACTTCCCAGCCAATGAAGTACTTTTTGAAGTGTAGTCACTGTTGTAATGTAAGAAACGTGGCAGCCAATTTGCGCACAGCAAGCTCCCACAAACAGCAACGTGATAATGACCAGATAATCTGTTTTAGTGATGTGGATTAAAGGATATGGGGGATATTAGCCTTGACACCAGGGATAACTCCCCTGCTCTTCTTTGAAATAGTGCCATGGGATCTTTTGCATCCACCTGAGAGAGCAGGCGGGGGCCTCAGTTTAACGTCTCATCCGAAAGACGGCACCTCTGACAGTGCAGCACTCCCTCAGTACTGCACAGGAGTGTCAGCCTAGATTTTCGTGCTCAAGGCTGTGGCAAAAGGGCAGCAGAATGGGACTAAATAGATAGCTCTTTCAGAGACAACATACGTGCATTAGGCTGAATGGCCTCCTTCTGTGCTGTCAAATGTTATTATTCTGTGAATCTATGTCAATGACACTGAGTGCATTGGCTGTCCATGTTCACATTGAGAGTTGCCAAGAAGAAAAGACCCCCAAATGGAACAAAATCACCCCAATAAAATTCACAGTCAATACTATAAATATGATAGATACCTTAGACTGATTTCAAGGTTGTAATCTCATGTCAGAGTTCAAGCTGTGCTCTTATGATTTATTATATCTTGTTAACCACAAAACAAGATTAGTACATTGTAATCAATTTTGAAAAGTTATTATTCTCCATATAATCAGTCAGAATGGATAAGCAGTATTGTAAAGAAGATTGAGAACAAGTTTTTAATATAGTGATGCGTTAACTACCAATTGTCTGGAATGTCCAAGGTAAATCACTGACGAGATGCGAGTTGTAGGCTGAGGGCATTCTGCCTCCTGTTATCCCAAATAATCTACTTGAATTGGTACTGGGGAGTGGAAATCTGGAACACTCTTCCCCAAAAAGCTGTTGAGGCTGGGGGTCAGTTGAAGATATCGAAACTGAGATTGATAGATATTTCTTGGGTAAGGGTATTAAGGGTGACAGAACCAAGGCGGGTAAATGGAGTTAAGATACAGATCAGCCGTGATTGAATTGAATGGTGGAACAGACTCGAGGGGCTTAACGGCCGACTGCCATTCCTATGTTCCTACTGGCTTGGAAATACAGAGAAGAAGCTGAGAATAAATTGAAAAGTATCTGACTGGGAAGCAGTAACTAATGGAGTTGTGTCTAGATTCCTTCTGTTCACATTATTCCTAATTTTCATGTTATTCATAAACAATATGGGCAAGAAAGACAGGTGTGACTGTATCTCGCACCTTATCTACACACCCGTCCTTATCACAGGTCCCACTAGTTCTGGCCCAGACGGTCCTTCCCGGGCAAGTCTCCCACCTGTCATTGGTGATTTGGTTTCACAAAGGAGGCTGCCCTATAGCTATACCATTTCCTGTAGGGCGGAATGCAGACAACTTGTACCACATGAACCGCTCCTCCCTGGCACATGAAGGCAGGCAATTTGCGCACAGCAAGCTCCCACAAGCAGCAATGTAATAATGACCAGATAATCTGTTCTTTTTAGTTATGTTGGTTGAGGGATAAATATTGGCCAGGACACTGGGAGATAACTCCCCTGCTCTTCATCAAAATAGTGCCATGGGATCTTTTACGTCTACCTGAGAGGGCAAATGGGGCCTCTGTTTAATGTCTCATCTGAAAGACGACACCTCCGACAGTGCAGCACTCCCTCAGTACTGCACTGGAAGTGTCAGCCTGGAGTTTGTGCTCAAGTCTCTGGAGTGGGACCTTCTGACTCAGAGGGGGAGAGCGATACCCACTGAGCCACAGCTGACCTCACAATCCTTGTGGAAAGGAGGCTTCAGGTGGACTGGCACAGAAGATTTACTGGATTGTCCAGAGCATTGTAGATAGAACCTGTGTACTGTACAACCACTGAGATTGGCCATTACCTCGTGACAGGCACGGTCCACTGCTGTTCTCTGGAGACACTTCCCCGAACTGCCAAACAATGCAACCTATTTGTACCCATCTCATCCTACAACATGCCTGCTTTGCCAGCCAGAAAACAGAGAGTCAGGTGGTGCCCCGCTCCGTCACTTTTGGCAAGGCTCCAATTGATGCCCCTTCGTTGGGTTCCCTTTCACAATATTATTGCCTGCACATCTTCCCTCCCTTCCCCTGCCCCCTCCCTCCCCCTAGGCATAACAGGGGCTGAAAATATTTAAAATCCATTTTGAACCTTTACAAAGGCTGAGACAAATATTTGCCCCGTGTACAACGGTTTGCCTTTAAGTAGGTGCATCCCTTTAAATTTGAGCTGCAATCTAGATTTTCTGCATCTCCTAATTTGATGAGCTGAAAGCACAAGGCCAAAGCTGTACCAGGAGTTTATGCTAGTTGTTTAAGTGACCCATACCTTTCCCATGGCACGCTCAGTGTGTTTCAGTCAAGCTATGCACGGTCAGACTGCCATTCCCGGCACAAACTCTGCCAAGAACTCAGAAACGCGCTGCTTTAGTATCTGACGAGCAGAGCACGCTAATCCCACTCAGTGTGAGGCACAACGGCCGTGGGAACCGAACTCACGTAACATTAGGCGTCAAGTCATTGCAAATAAATCTCAAGAGTTTTAACAAGGTGCTGCTTGGCTCAATTTACACTCCAGATACCAAGCGCGATTGCGAAGTGTTCTTCGGAACAAGAGCCCGTTTGCGGATTACCAGAGATGACGATGTCATCTGCACTACAGAATATTCACGGATTTTACCCCTCGAGAATGGCGAGGTAAGAGGCTGAACTGGAATCAAGAAGCAGCGTTCATGGACGAGCTTAATGATGTATGCTAAAATGAAACTTGCTCTTTACAGACCACCAGTAAGTGGGAGCTAACTGGACATCTGCAGTCAGAGTTAAAGAAAAGAACAAACGTAATAAAATGAATCTGTTGTTGACGCTGCAGTTGTGATACATCACAAAACTGTGCAGAGGCTACCTAACGCTGTATTTCAATTAATTATTTATACAAGAGGAGATTTACCAGAGGTGTTCAAAATTATGAAGGGTTTTGATAAGGGTCAATAAGGAGAAACTGTTTCCAGTGGCAGGAGGGTCGGGAACCAGAGGGCACAGATTGAAGGTAATCGGCAAAAGAACCAGAAGGAAAATTAGGAGAATTTCTTTAACGCAGCGAGTTGTTGTGATCTGGAATGCGCTGCCTGAAAGGGCGGCGGAAGCAGATTCAATAGTAACTTTCAAAAGGGAATTGGATAAATACGATGGGAGAAAAGTACTTTCTAATAGATGGAAATCTGACAAAAAAGGACAAATGTATCCAGATTAGATTTCATCAGGATATAAGGAGAAATGTGCAGGGCTGTGGGGAAAGAGCAGGGGGGAGTGGGACTAATTGGAGAGCTCTTTCAAAGAGCCGGCACAGGCACGATGGGCCGAATGGCTGCTTTCTGTGCTGTAAGATTCTATGGTTCTATTTTTTGAGTTAAAAATGACTTTTGCTTAATCCGCCATTAGTTTGACGCAGAAAACTTGTGCTACCTTCTAATGACAACACTTTCCATAGATTGTTATATCTTTGGTGAATGGTCGTCCAGGATCCACAAACTTCAACGATTCTCCTGTGTTAAGAGAATTCACAAAGGCTACAAATATCAGGCTTCGATTTCTTAGGACCAACACCTTACTGGGTCATCTGATATCCAAGACTCAAAAGGATCCCACCGTCACTCGAAGGGTAGGTGCAGCGCTGACTCACTACAGAAACAGAAGGAATGCTTTCATTTGAGGTTATGGGTCTGCAAATATTGGATGTAGAGGAACTAAAGTAATGGGGGATGAAATTGGCTCGCGCCCCCATTGGGGCGATAACTTCGCCGGGCCGCTACTTTTAGCGCCCTGAAAAAGTTAGCGCCCCGTACCCGGAATTCATTGGTAGCATCCTAAGCAGGAGGCGGGGCACTACTAGAAACGTTCCCCCTCCCTCTTGGGGTGCTCCCATTGAATATCGCGGAGCTCCGTGCAGCAGTGCCACACGCGCATCGGCACGTAGCACCGCGGAACTGCAGGCCTCCCTCCCCTGATTAAAGGGGAGGGGCCTAGCGCAGCACGCACCGGAGCCCTGTTGGACCACCGGGGAGCGGGGTGCCGGCAAAAGAGCCTGGCACTCGAGCAGCGCCGGGCTGACCGATCACGGCCAGAGGGGGCAGCTGCTGGCAGGCAACCCAAAAAAGATGGCCACCTGGCACCTGCCCTTTAATTATTGCCGCCCTGGCCGCAAAAAGACCCCCCTGTCGGACAACGCGTCAGGGGGGTAGGTCAGGAGGCGTGAGCCAAGTTTGCGGCCGGGGCACTGCGCACGGCGATGACATCATCGCCGGTGGCGCAGCGCCGTGGGTTGCTACTGACTGCTACCGCTGCTAACCTCCTGCTGAATTTCGTGGGAGGTGTTAGCTGCGCCGTGCCCGGGCGCTAGTTGCTTTGCGCCCGGTTAGTGCTCCTCGGGGCACTAACAGGAGGCGCAAAGCAACTAAATTTTTCCCCCATGATGTTTTGATTGTGAAAAAAGGTATTGTTTTATGTTTTACTTATGGGTCAGCCGTGGCTCAGTGGGCAGCACTCTTGCCGCTGAGTCAGAAGGTAGTGGGTTCAAGTCCTGCTCCAGAGACTTGAGCACATAATCCAGGCCAACACTCCCAGTGCAGTACTGATGGAGCGCAGCACTGTCGGAGGGGCAGTACTGAGGGAGCGCAGCACTGTCGGAGGGGCAGTACTGAGGGAGCGCAGCACTGTCGGAGGGGCAGTACTGAGGGAGCGCAGCACTGTCGGAGGGGCAGTACTGAGGGAGCGCAGCACTGTCGGAGGGGCAGTACTGAGGGAGCGCCGCACTGTCGGAGGGGCAGTACTGAGGGAGCGCCGCACTGTCGGAGGGGCAGTACTGAGGGAGCGCTGCACTTTCGGAGGGGCAGTACTGAGGGAGCGCAGCACTGTCGGAGGGGCAGTACTGAGGGAGCGCCGCAGTGTCGGAGGGGCAGTACTGAGGGAGCGCCGCACTGTCGGAGGGGCAGTACTGAGGGAGCGCTGCACTGTCGGAGGGGCAGTACTGAGGGAGCGCCGCACTGTCGGAGGGGCAAGTCTGAGGGAGCGCAGCACTGTCGGAGGGGCAGTACTGAGGGAGCGCCGCACTGTCAGAGGGGCAGTACTGAGGGAATGCTGCACTGTCAGAGGGGCAGTACTGAGGGAGCGCTGCACAATCGAAGGGTCAGTACTGAGGGAGTGCTGCACTGTCAGAGGGGCATTACTGAGGGAGCGCTGCACGGTCGGAGGGACAGTACTGAGGGAGTGCTGCACTGTCGGAGGGGCAGTACTGAGGGAGTGCTGCACTGTCGGAGGGGCAGTACTGAGGGAGCGCTGCACTGTCGGAGGGGCAGTACTGAGGGAGCGCTGCACAGTCGGAGGGGCAGTACTGATGAGTGCTGCACTGTCGGAGGGACAGTACTGAGGGAGCGCTGCACTGTCGGAGGGGCAGTACTGAGGGAGAGCTGCACTGTCGGAGGGGCAGTACTGAGGGAGTGCTGCACTGTCGGAGGGGCAGTACTGAGGGAGAGCTGCACTGTCGGAGGGACAGTACTGAGGGAGTGCTGCACTGTCGGAGGTGCAGTACTGAGGGAGAGCTGCACTGTCGGAGGGGAAGTACTGAGGGAGTGCTGCACTGTCGGAGGTGCAGTACTGAGGGAGCGCCACAGTGTCAGAGGGGCAGTACTGAGGGAGTGCTGCACTGTTGGAGGTGCTGCCTTTTGGATGAGATGTTAAGCCATTTGCCCTCTCAGGTAAAAGATCCCAAGGCAGTATGTCTAAGAAGAGCAGGGGAGTTCTCTCCGATGTCCTGGCCAATATTTATCCCTCAATCAACATCACTAAAACAGAATATCTGGTCATTAGCACGTTGCTGTTTGTGGGAGCTGGCCGTGTGCAAATTGGCTGCCGCGTTTCCCATATTATAACAATGATACACTTCAAAAGGTACTTCATTGGCTGTAAAGCACTTTGGGAGGTCCCGAGGTCGTGAAAAATGCTATATAAATGCAAGTCTTACTTTTTACTTTTGTACAATTGGCTACCAAACTTAATATGACAAAACAGCAGCAAACTGCTGGGTTGGTTTCTCAACCAAAGCCAGATTATTCCCCTCCAACAACTGACAGAAAAAGTTCCTTCTCACATAGCATGACTATCCCACTCCAAATTAAACATCTCCTCCCTTCAAAAGGTATGAGCCGACTCCATGGGAACCCCAGCAAATCCCCATAGATATATACCTTCACCCCCTGCACCGTGCTTGCCTCCTGGGACACTATGTACAACTGTTGTTGTAACAGACAGAGACTTTCTCCCATCATTTTGGGTTACATTCAAAAGTAAATGTTATTTTTATTTCAGTGGTCAGTCCATTGATGAGCTGTACAGTGGTAGCGTACTGTAATTTCCTCTCTTTTTATTGTACAGAGTCAGCAATTTAATCCTCTTTCTTGACAATAAAAGGAATGAAGGTAATGTCCAGTCATTAATTGTGCCTGTTCTCTCAGTATTATTACAGCATCAAGGACATCAGTGTTGGAGGTCGGTGCGTTTGCAATGGTCATGCTGACACTTGCATCGCAAAGAACCCAGAAAGCCCGTTCCAGTAAGTAGTCATTTAATTTGTTGGTTGAACATTCATGGGAGGTTTTTCAACATTTTCAACCCTGGTGGAAGTGTAAGCACCTGGGCGTGGAGTTTGCGTTCGGGGCACAATTGGCCAAATGCGGCCGACACTGCGCCGCTTTTGCCGAGGTGAAGTTGCGCTCAACTTTCCGAGTAAACTCATTAGCATAAGCGCCAAAATCAAATCTCCCACGATCCGGCACAATTCAACAGCGTAATCGATCATTGTCTGAAACAGAACGTCCTCCAACATCGCAAAGAGGCGTGGGATCGCCAGGAAGTGAGCCATTCTTCCGATGACTGATGTAATGCTCATGGTCTTACTTTTTAAAAGTTGGCTTCAATTATCTGCTTTGATGTGCTCTTTGCACACGAGACCGGTGACCAGCAGTCCATTGAAGCCACACAGGTGTGCCCTGCTCTGCCTCAGCTGACTGAATTTAGACTAACATAAACCGAATCTAAAGTAATTGCAGCAGCAGCAGGGGAAGCAGACCTGGGTCAGGCTTCACTTGACTGCCTGGTCACTGCAGATGCCGGTGATTAACGCTGGAGCCACTTGACCATTGGCTGCCTGTGCTCCCGTGAATCTGGGCACAATTTGATCAACACCCACGAACAGGCGCAATCGACGCAAGCTCGGCATTTTGACCTAGGGGCGTGGCCAGTTTTGTGGGCGGGGACTGCTTCGGGCGAATGGACTTTTGAACCAGTGTAAAATTTTGCGACCTTTGGCGCTACTTCATTCAATTCCGTCCAGATTACGCTGATAATTGGGCATAAATCATATGGAAACTCCATGCCCTGCATTAGATACCGAGAGAAACATTGAATTCTTCTTTTGAAACTATCCTGCACCAGACCTAAACTACAAATCAGAACTTGACTATTGAGGCAGAAATTCCGTTCCCTACGGGTGTGTACGCGCTGTGTACTCACCCGTAGGGCCATCGGAAATGCTGGTTTCAGGCGTGCACTGCGCATGCGCTGGAAACCGGCATTTCCGATCTGTCCTCCGGCTGCCCTGGAGCAGGGCCTCTGCGGGGGGGAGAATTCCGTTTTTTGGAGACCCTCCGCCCGCAGAAAACACGTACAATTCTTACACCTGGGAAAGCAGAGTTGAAAAAAAGTTTTAAAAATTTTTTTCCACTGATTTATCATTTAACAATACTTTAAAGAAAGGTAAGTTTATTTTAAGCCCCGTTAAAAACTTTAATTATTTTTTTCAAAAAATAAACTTTTTGTTTAAAATACTTAATTTATGTAATTTAAAGTAATTTTAAAAATGTGATTTAAAAAAAAAAATTATTTAAAGTTTTACTATGTTTTGGGGGTGATCTCCATTCATATATTTGACAGGTCTTCCTGTCAAATGTATGAAGGGAGATTCCTTTCTCTGATTGGCTCCCCATGGCCCACGTGATCCCAGGGACGCTGCGAACCGCCTGCACCTCTGGGACACGTGGGCCCTGCGCACCGGCAGTTTGAAGAGGCCCAGCAGCGGAACTCTGCACCTCCCGGGAGCCCTCCGGTCCAGGCGCAGATTTTTCCAGATCGCAGCCCTCCGCCCGCGGGAGGCCTGCGAACGGAATTTCTGGGCCATTAGTTTATCTTCAACCTTGTTTTTTTAGCACTTTTTACGGCAGTAATTTCCCTCCCTATCCTGAGGTGGGCTCCCCAACACATGCAGGAATCATGCCAGGAGTCCACCCAGCATATCTAAATTATTTTAGGGACGGACAATAAATGCTGGCCTTGCCAGCGACGCCCACATCCCCTTAAACGAATGAAAAAAAACCCTGAGCCAAGTAACTTGGCTAATAACAACAACTTACATTTATGTAGCGCCTTTAATGTAGTAAAACGTCCCGAGGCATTTCACGGGAGCGATTATCAGACAAAATTTGACACCGAATCACATAAGGAGATATTAGGACAGGTGGCCAAAAGATTGGCCAAAGAGGTAGTTTTTAAAAATTTCATTCATGGGATGTGGGCGTCGCTGGCAAGGCTGGCATTTATTGTCCATCCCTAATTGCCCTTGAGAAGGTGGTGGTGAGCCACCACCTTCAACCACTGCAGTCCGTGCGGTGAAGGTGCTCCCACTGTGCTGTTAAGAAGGGAGTTCCAGGTTTTTGACACAGCGACGATGAAGGAATGGCGATATTTAAGGAGCATTTTAAAGTAGGAGAGAGGGGTAGAGAGGTGGAGAGGTTGAAGGAGGGAAGGAGCTTGTGACCCAGGCAGCTGAAGGCACAGCTGTCAATGGTGGGGCAAAGTAAATCGGGGATGCACAAGAGACCAGAATTGGAGGAGAGCAGATATCTCGGAGGGTTGTGGGGCTGGAGGAGGTTACAGAGATAGGGAAGAGCGAGGCCATGGAGGGATTTGAAAACAAGGATGAGAATTTAAAATTTGAGGACCCTCTTTGTAGTGTGTAGATAAAGACACTGAAGACAGGACTTGGTTCATAGGTATTTACTAAGCAAGTCTGGGGGGGGGGTTCTAAAGGATATACACAATACACAGGCTTATATAGCCCAAGTGGCAATTACCGGCATTACGCACACCTGGGGCTCTTAAAGGCACATACACCACAATTGCTCTTAAAGGCACATACACCACAATTCCTCCCCTTCTAGCTAACTAGTACATCATATTTTAAGTAATTATTAATTACATGTTATATGCAAAATAATATACATCGCTGTATTAATTAATTATAAGTTAGTCTCTCAGGAGGCTTCCTGACTCGGTCCGGATAACGCCTCGGGGGTGTAGTAGTTTCTGGTGGTGTAGTAGGTTCTTCTGGCAAGGCTGATTCGGCTTGAAGGCCAGTGTCGGGTTCATCGGGTTCCAGTATCACCAGATCGGAGGTAGATATGGGTATCTCTACTTCATCGTTAGATGTATAGCGTGGTGGTGTAGGTTGTCCCTTTTCGGATGACTTGATGATTTGGTCAGCATGGCGCCTTATTATGCTTTCTCCGATGTCCACGGTATACATCAGTGGTCCTAGTCGTGTGCAGATAGTTCCAGGCTGCCATTTCTCGGTACGGTAGTCCCGGGCCAAAACCGGTTGGCCTATCTGGAAGGCCCTAGTTGGCCTTTCATTCATGCCCTGAAACTGCCGATTCTCCACGTCCCTTCGGATGTTGGGCTTGACCAAATCCAGCCGGCATCTTAGGTTTCTATTGTAGAACATCATGGCGGGAGTTTGGTTTGTAACCATATGTGTTGCATTCCTATATGCAAATAAGAAGTTATCCACCTTGTGCTGAAGTTTTATGTCTTCATTACCCATGGCCTTTATGGCCTTCTTAAAGGTCTGGACAAACCTTTCAGCCAATCCATTGGTGGCGGGATGGTATGGGGCGGACGTGTAGTGCTTTACCCCATTGTTCTTTAAGAACTTTCTGAATTCTTCGGACACAAATTGCGGTCCATTATCAGAACATATCTGTTCCGGCAGCCCATTCCTGGCAAATATGGTCCTTAATACTGTGATGGTTTTTTCCGTGGTGGTGGAGGACATCTTTATTACCTCCAGCCACTTGGAGTGTGCATCAACTGCGATTAAGAACATTGAGTCCATAAATGGACCAGCAAAGTCGATGTGCACCCTTTGCCAGGGAGATGAGGGCCACTCCCATGGATGTAGAGGGGCCTGTGGCGGAGCATTTTGGACCTTCTGGCATCCTAGGCAGCTCTTGGTCATGTCTTCGATGTCTCCATCGATACCTGGCCACCATACAAACGCCCTAGCTAGGTTCTTCATTTTCACTCCACCCAGATGCCCCTCGTGAAGCTCCTTTAGCACTTTATCCTGGAGTTTGGGTGGAATCACCACTCTGGATCCACACATCAAGGTTCCTTGGCACACTGACAGCTGTTCTCTTCTTTGCGAGAATGCTGGCAACAGTGGTTCACCATGTGCTGGCCATCCCTTCATTGTTAAATCGTAGACCCGTGAGAGAGTAGGGTCATTTCTGGTCTCCCTTTCAATGGCAGAATTTGTCACCGGTAGACATTCCACTATGGTAGAGTGGAATATCTCTACTGGGTCTACTGTAGGTGCCTCTTCTAGCGTTGGCAACGGCAGGCGCGATAAACTGTCAGCATTCCCATGCTGTTTTGACCCTTTGTATTCAATGTTGTATTGGTGTGCCCCTAGAAAAAGGGACCACCTCTGTAGTCTTTGTGCCGTCATAATGGGGACACCTTTCTTAGGGTTGAATATGGAGATGAGGGGTTGATGGTCAGTCAGCAAGGTAAATTTTTGTCCGTGTAGGTAATGGTTGAATTTCTTCACTCCCCATACCAGGCTGAGTGCTTCCCTGTCTATCTGGGAATAGTTACGCTCAGCTGAGTTCAATGAGCGTGACGCAAAAGCTATCGGCCGTTCCGAGCCATCAGGGAATCTATGGGACAATACCGCTCCTATGCCGTAAGGGGATGCATCGCACGCCAGTCTGATTGGTAGTGATGGGTTGTAATGAGCCAAAACTTTCTCGGATGTGATTAAGTCTTTACATTTATGGAAGGCACGTTTACAGTCTTCGTTCCATTTCCAAATCACTCCTGTGTGTAGAAGATCATTAAGAGGGTGTAGAATAGTTGATAAGTTTGGTAAAAATTTATGATAGTAATTTATTAATCCCAGGAATGACCTCAATTGTGAAACATTTTCAGGTGCTGGGGCTTTTATAACTGCTTCAATTTTTTCAGGTGACTTATGCAACCCTTCCTTATTAATTATGTGGCCACAATATGATATCTGATTTTGGAAAAATTCGCACTTGGGGCGATTTGCTCGTAGGCCCCGTTCTTTCAGCCTAGTGAGCACCTGCTCCAAATTGGCAAGGTGCTCGTTGTCGTTTTCTCCTGTTATAAGGATGTCGTCTAGGTAACACTGAGTCCCCGGAATCCCTTGCAGGACTTGCTCCATAGCTCTTTGCCAGATAGCTGGAGCTGATGCTACTCCAAAAACCAGTCGATTGTACTGGTACAGGCCTTTGTGTGTGTTTATTGTGAGATACTTTTTAGAGGTCTCCTCAACCTCCATCTGTAGATATGCCTGGGCCAAGTCAATTTTTGTGAAACGTTTTCCTCCGGATAGTGAGGCGAAAATATCTTCTATCCTCGGAAGAGGATACTGTACCGTGTGAAGGACCGGGTTTACAGTCACCTTAAAGTCCCCACAGATGCGAATTTTTCTCTGTTCCTCAGAGTTATTTTTCAATGCTTTTTTCATGACTGGAACGATGGGCGTTGCCCATTCGCTCCAATCTATTTTGGATAATACGCCTGCCTTTTCCAAATTCTCCAGCTCTGCCTCGACTGCCGGACGTATTGCGTATGGCACCGGTCTTGCCTTAAAAATTTTTGGAATTGCTGCATCTTCCACTTTTATTGAGGCGGTGATGCCTTTCAAGGTTCCTAGTTTCTCTTGAAACACTTCTTTGGCGTTGGCCAAGATGTCTTTTAATCGTTCAGGTATGATGTCATCCTTGTTTTTTTCCTTACTGGTCACCGTCAGTGCCTGAATGGAGTGCCAGTCTAAACGTATCTTCCTTATCCATTCACGTCCCAACAACGGTGGCCCACCATCTTGTAGAATGTATAAATACAACTTTTGTATTTCTTTGCCGTTGTATACCACAGGCACCTTTATTTTTCCTTTGGGGTATACTTTCTGCCCCGTATATGTTTTTAAGATAATGGATGTGTCTTTTAGAGGTATATGCGAAAATAGCCTCTCGTAATCTCGTCGATTTATTACGGTTAGAGCTGATCCTGTATCTAGCTCTATTTTAACTGGGGACCCTGCTATTATGAGGGTAACCCAAATGGTCTGGTAATCTTCATTGGCAATTACATTATGTAATTTGAGAGAGCTTAGTCTCTTGTTCCCGGAGTCGCTATCGCTCTTCTGGTCTTTGGAGCTACTGTCCGTCATCATTTGTACCTTTCTGTGCTTTTCCTTATTGACTCTTTTCCCGTTAGTGGATTTTTTATTTTCAGATCGGCATACACGTGGAATGTGTCCCATCTTTCCACATCGCCTGCATGCTTTTTCTTTGAACCAGCAATCCCTCTGGTCATGGTTGGCTCTGCCGCAGCGATAACATCTCTTGAAACCCAGTGTCATTTCATGGGTGCCGAAGTCCTGTGGCCTTCGTTGTATCTTTGCCGCTCCTATTGCACCGAAAGCCTTGTCCAGTGTTAAATCTTTTCCAGAAGATACCTTTTTTTGTGTTTCTACACTTAGGGGATCGCAGATGAATTTGTCTTGCAGAGAATCTGCCTCGAATTGGCAGTGTAGGGTATGAACAATCTCCTCAAAATTCTTGTCCATCGGTTCGGCTGGAGTGATTAAGTTGCGTAACAGCTTGTATGTTTCTGCGCCCATTAGATCCAGAAGCACTGAAGCTTTTTTTTCATCTTCTATTCCATTTGCGGTGCAAAACACCTCCACTCTTTCTACATATGTGGTCCAATTCTCTATCTTGTTATCAAAAACATCAATATTGCCAAAGTTAGGCTCTGTTTCGTTATCAAAAGCATCCATATTGCCAGACTTAGGTATTTCAAGAAAAAGATATAGCGCTTCCCGCGCTTTTTTTTTTCTCTGTAGCAACGATATGGCGCTTCCTGCGCTTTCCCGCCGCTGCTACCGATAACAACGCTGTTTTACTGTGGTTTCCGTTTATTCACTGTTGGAGACTCGTTCCCGACGGAGGTCTGAACGCTGACCTGCTTGCCGCGCCGGCCGTCTCCCGAGTGCACCCTCCCAGTCCGTTATTGCTTGCCTCCGATTTCGCTGCCTGTCTCAGCTGTAGAGCCCGACGCTGGAGCCCCAGCCTGACGCCCAGGAAGGATTAGCGCAGTACCTGCCACCAGCTTGGACAGCTGGTGAAACCACAGTTTCTATAACTTCCTTGAGTCTTCCGGACGCTGGAGGAATCGATGTCCTTGAGGTGCTGCCGAATTGCAGGTAAGTCCGTTTCAACTTCGTCGCCACTGTAGTGTCCGTGTGTAGATAAAGACACTGAAGACAGGACTTGGTTCATAGGTATTTACTAAGCAAGTCTGGGGGGGGTTCTAAAGGATATACACAATACACAGGCTTATATAGCCCAAGTGGCAATTACCGGCATTACGCACACCTGGGGCTCTTAAAGGCACATACACCACAATTGCTCTTAAAGGCACATACACCACACTCTTCTTCTTAGGCAGTCCCTCGGAACCGAGGATGACTTGCTTCCACATTAAAAATAAGTTCGCAGGTGACTGATTAGTCCAATGCAGGACCTACAGTCTCTGTTACAGGTGGGGCAGACGGTGGTTGAAGGGGCGGGTGGGTGGGGTGCTTGGGTTGACGTGCGCTCTTCCCGCTGTTTGCGCTTGGCTTCCGCTTGCTCCTGGTGAAGAGACTCGAGGTGTTCGACGCCTTCCTGGATGCTTCTCCTCCACTTTGTGCGGTCTTGGGCCAGGGATTCCCAGGTGTCGGTGGGGATGTTACACTTTTTCAAGGAGGCTTTGAGGGTGTCCTTGAAGCGTTTCCTCTGCCCACCTGGGGCTCTCTTGCCGTGCCGGAGCTCCGAGTAGAGCGCTTGTTTTGGGAGTCTCGTATCGGGCATGCGGACAATGTGACCCGTCCATCGGAGCTGATCGAGCGTGGTCAAAGCTATGTGGGTGATGGGAGAACGGGACTTGGTGTGAGTTAGGATACCAGGGAAGCAGGCACTGACATGGTAGAAATTCCACTTGCCAAAGATCTGACCTTGTAAGGGCCAGAAAGAAAACTAACCTTACAATTTCAAAATTAACCAGAGTATAATATAGCACTGTTCATTGATAGTACTGGCTTCACTCAGCTGTGCTTCTGTAGGGGCTGGGCTGGGAAACAGCAGTGAAATTTGTGGAATTGCACAAGCTTGCCTCAGCTGGGCAGACCACGTCATCGAGTGTTGAAGAGAGTGTGCCCGACATCTGGGACACTTATGAGGCCCAGTCGGACATACCTTACTGTGCAATGGGGAATTGTTGGAACATTTAATGGGCAAGTTCTACAAACAGCAATGAGATAATGACCCGATAATCGTGATGATGTGAGGGATAAATATTGACCCAGGGTGCTTGGGAGTTCCCACTAGAAACAGTGGTGGGCGCAGAATCCATAATGGCGATGCTGCAAGATTCTATGATTCTACAAAAGAGACATATTTCAAATCAAACATACATGCGGTGCCCTCCAAGGTCTAGACTTTTCCATTGACAAATGTTCAGTGTTACCTGGACTTGTTTGGTGATTGCTTGATTCAATTCTCCTCTCTGGGATGAGAGGGCTGTCCTGTGATGAGAGATTGAGTAGAATGGGCCTATACTCTCTGGAGTTTAGAAGAATGAGAGGTGATCTCATTGAAACATACAAGATTCTGAGGGGGATTGACAGGGTAGATGCTGAGAGGTTGTTTCCCCTGGCTGGAGTGTCTAGAACTAGGGGGCACAGTCTCAGGATAAGGGGTCGGACATTTAGGACTGAGATGAGAAGGAATCTCTTCACTCAGAGGGCTGTGAATCTTTGGAATTCTCTGCCTCAGAGGGCTGTGGATGCTGAGTCGTTGAGTATATTCAAGGCTGAGATAGAGAGAGTTTTGGGGAATCAAGGGATATGGGAATCGAGCGGGAAAGTGGAGTTGAGGTCGATGATCAGCGATGATCTTATTGAATGGCGGAGCAGGTTCGAGGGGCCGTATGGCCGACTCCTGCTCCTAATTCTTATGTTGTTATGTTCTCTCCGTAGTCTGTGTCCCCACATGAGCAGACTACATCAATCTAATCTCACTCAGACTGTTACTGCAGAAGTCCAGGACTGACCCTTCATGGACTTGATACTTTTTTTGTTTTCCCATTATTTCAGTCATAGTCTTATGAAAAGCTGGAACATTTTGGTGGCCTAGTCACCCTGTGAAAAGCATATCATCACACATCATTTTTATATCAGCTAATCAGCAAAATCCACCTGAAATTTATTGGCCTGTATTTTCCGATGCGATCTGGAAAAATCTGCGCCCTTACCTGAGGGACCCCGGGATGCACACACTTCCGCTCCTGGGCCTCACCAAACTTGAAGTGCGCAGGGCCCACGTATCCCAGGGGCGCAGGTAGTTCGCAGCATCCTTGGGATCACGTGGGCCATGGGGAGCCAATCACAGAAGGAAATCTCCCTTCATACATTTGACAGGAAGACCTGCCAAATATATGAATGGCGATCAATGAAAAAACATAGTAAAACTTTAAATACATTAAAAAAAAATCACATTTTTAAAATGACTTGAAATTACAATAAATTAAGGCCTAGAAATTTGGTTGGTAGCGCCAGTGATTAGCGCCTAAAGGCCTAGAAATTGGGTTGGTAGCGCCGGCGCTGAGCGCCTAAAGAGACCTAGAATTGGGGCGAAGCCCTATGATGGGGCGGACGCTATGAAGATAGCGCCGACTCAGAAATTGACTATACATTTAGCGCCTGCGCTAAGTGTTTGCGCGCGCCCGCGAGCGCAAGCAGTTCATGACGTCATTTCAGTGTGCAACGCCTTTTAGGAGCGCCTGAGCGCATATTGGGTGGCGCCCGGAGCCTTAGCGCCCAGCGCTATTAGTGACAGTTCGAGGGAGGGCTAACAGGCCCTTCTCGGAGTAGGGCGGCGCTATTTAAAGGGGACAGCTCTAGTGCAGAATCTTCTGCCACTTGGCCTGCTCATTGCGATCGCTGCTGGAGAGAGTTGGCGAGCTAATGTGGAGCGGAGTTCTGGGATTTGAGCTTCACAGTACTTGGGACCCTCAAGCGTCTCCGAAGCACTTGCAGCACTACACCTAAAAGCCTTTTGACCAACTGGCATCGGAATGGGAGCTTGGTCGGAGGGCGACGGCCTCATCGCCCAACACTGTGAAGGGGCAGAGAGACGGCGGGAGAGAGGGCAGGGATTGGCCAGAAGGAGGAGGGGCAATCGAGGTCGGCCAATCTGACGGGATGCTGCGAGGGTCTTTAGGCAGCAGGTGACAAGCCTTGACATTTCGGAGGAGCAGTGTTAGCGAAGGCTCCGAATCTGGAGGGACATTGTTACTGATCTGTGCCACCTGCTTGGTCAGGATCTGCATCCGCGTGAACGCTGCAGAACCTCTCTGTCCGTGATGGCTACACTGACTGATGGCCTCCATTTTTATGCCAACGGATCCTTTCAGTCAGCCATTGGGGACAATGCGACTGACGCTCAGGCTGCAGTCCGCTGTTGCATCCGGCAAGTGACAGATGCCCTTTATAGGCGAACGCGTCCATTCATTACCTTCCCTCGGACCCTGCACAAGCAGGCGGAGGAGGAGGAGTATGAGGAGGAGGAGGAGGAGGAGGAGGAAGAGCAGGCGGAGGAGGAGGAGGAGGAGGAGGAAGATGGAAGGGCTGCTGAAAGTGGAAGGTCCATACGTCAGAGGCTCCCCTGGACTCGTCTCGACACCCCTGTGGCGGAATGATGAGAGTCTTACCTCATGCGCACTTTGGATGTTTGAGGGCCTCTGCATGCCAGCATCACTGAAAGTAGTCACATGCACCAAGCAACATTGAAACTTCTGTTTATTGACACAAAAGTCTTTCATTACAGCTAAACAACGTAAAGTGAGCAGAAACCATAACTTCCAAAATAAATGTGACCTGTTCGGCCAAGCCGCAAAACTCAACAAAAATCTGCAACTATAACAGCAGCTGAGGGTGTCCTTGAATTTGGACAAACAAACGTCTCAGCACCTCCCTCTACAACTGGCCCCTTGAGGGAGAGTGACTTCTCTTTCGCGCCCGGCCCCTTCCCTCCCTGCTGCTCCTACGTAATTGCACCCCAGTGGCGGGCTCAAGGCTGGGGGACGCTTGCTGACTGTCTGGACGCGCAGAAGCCCCTGAAGCCATTAGCTCCGTGTGTCTGACCTGGGCCTGTTTGCTCATCTCTGCCAGGCGACGGACCTCATCTGCACTCTGTGCAGCAGTCATGACGACCTGCCTTGCCCTGCGGGGAGACGGTGGCCGAACTTGCCTATCCCCCCTGCGTTGCTCCATGCCGCTTGGTCCGGCAACTGGTTCATCCTCAGAGCCACCCCCCCTCCCCTCCAGGGGACTACTATCCCCAGTCTGCAGATGTCTCAGCTCCCCGGATTCTGCAACGGCTGGTCCGGATTCCTCCTGGTCCTCGCCTCCGGTGGCACTGGCACTGGCAGCTTCAGCGCGTTGAGCCCGAGTTGGTGCTGCTTCATCTGAAAGTGGGAGGTGGAAGAGTGGCTTTAACAGAAGGACAGGTTTACTGAAAGGCATGCCAGATTGCGGCAAGGCTCTGACATGGCTGCACACTGAGGATGCATGCTGGCGGAGGGACCAAGTGGAAGGCAACAGGTGGAAAAGGTGAGAGTCTTATCCTCACTGTCGGTAATGGGGTCGGCAGATGCAGTGGTGACTGGACCAGACAGACGTCCTCCAAGTATCTGGTGCACTCTCTCCTCCAGATCCGTTAGAGTGACCACTTGTGCAGGTCCGCCACCTTTTCGACGCTGCTCCTTTCTAATCTGCGCCATCTTGGACTGCAGGGGAAAGAAGGGGAGGTTCTGTTACATGAGGCCTTGAGACATCATCGCATGCCCCCCATTGTGCAAGAGCCCTTACATGAGGCCTTCAGACCTCCTCGCATCCCCCCATTGTGCAAGAGCCCTTACATGAGGCCTTCAGACCGCCTCGCATGCCCCCCATTGTGCAAGAGCCCTTACATGAGGCCTTGAGACCTCCTCGCATGCCCCCCATTGTGCAAGAGCCCTTACATGAGACCTTGAGACCTCCTCGCATCCCCCCATTGTGCAAGAGCCCTTACATGAGGCCTTGAGACCTCCTCGCATGCCCCCCATGGTGCAAGAGCCCTTACATGAGGCCTTGAGACATCTGTCCATGTGCGTGCCCAGAAAGGGCCATGGGTGCATACTGACAGATGGCCATTGGCGCATCATTGCAGCAGGGTGCCCGAAGTCAGCTGCAGATGGAGGGAAGCACAAGTTTGGTAAACCATCACTCACCCTAACGATCCATGTGAGGTCGTTGAATTTCTTCCTGCACTGAACAGGGGTCCTGGTCGCCATGCTGCTGGAGTTCACCCTCACAGCAACCTCCCTCCAAGATCGTCGGTAAGTCTTCTGATTTGGCCTCTTGCCATTATTCGGGTACAGGACCTCCCGACGGTGTTCAACTGCAGCCACCAAGTGGTCCAGAGCCTCAGTGCTGAAGCGCTCTGCTCTCTGCCTAACCTTCTCCATAATGATCAACCTTGTACCGCCAGACAAGGGCGAGCACCGAATCTGAGGCCTGCAGGGCGTTGGGTGTTGAAGCTCAGTCTGACTGACCCACCCCTTTAAGAGCCGGCCGGCGCCTGTAGGTCTCGTGCTTTCCCATAATTGAGTTCACCTGCGCTGCGCCCGTCCGCGTCGATATTGAGTAGCGCCTGACCTTTTGCGCCTTAAGAGCACCGTGCAACGGCTGATTTAGCGCCTCAATCCCCTTTGGGGGCGATGCAGCCCAATATCGCGCCAGGCGCCGATAAGTCTCGTCTGGCTATAAACTTTGTGCATCGCCAGTTCTAACGCCTCAAGCAGGGCTATACCCAATTTCTAGGCCTAGAGCCCAAGAATTGGGGCGTTACCCAATTTTCGGGCGGGCGCAGTGAATATAGCGCCACCTCCCATATTGAGTATCCTTTTAGCGCCGGTGCTAACTCTTTGTCATTTCAGAGTGCAACGCCTTTTTGGCGCCCCGGACCGGATATTCGGTAGCGCCCGCAACCTTTCCGCCTGGCGCTATTAGTGACAGTTGGATGGAGCGTTCCCAGGCCCTTCTCGGACTCGGGGGGCACTATTTAAAGGGGACAGCACTAGTATAAAAGCTGCAGCCATTTGGGCTGGCCATTCTGATCGTTGCTGGAGAGAGTTGCTGACCTTTTGTTGGACAGTACTTTTCTCATTGAGCCTTTGGAGGCACTGGCACTGGCAGCTTGAGGGCCCGGCTCCCGAGCTGGTGATGCAGCATCTGAAAGCAGGGAGGTGGAAAAGTGGCTTTAGCAAAAGGACAGCTTGGCAACAAGGGATGCCAGATTGCGGCAAGGCTATGACATGGGTCCACAGTGAGAAAGCATGCTGGCAGGGGGAACAAGTGGAAGGAGACAGTTGTAAAAGGTGAGAACCTTACCATCGCTGTCGACAATGGGGTCGGCAGATGCAGTGGTTACAGGACCACTCAGACGTCCTCCAAGAATCTGGTGGACTCTCTCCTCGAGATCCATGAGAGTGACCACTTGTGGAGGTCCTCCACCAGTGCGAAGCTGGTCTTTGCCAATCCTCGCCAGCTTGGACTGCAGGGAAAAGGAGGGGAAGTTATGTTACCTGATGCCCTGAGTGATCATCTCATGCCCCCCATGGTGCAAGAGCCCTTACATGACACCTTGAGCCAAATGTGCATGTGTGTGCCCAGAAAGGGCCATGGGTGCTTGCTGGCAGATGGCCAATGGGGCACAGGCCACCCTGTAGCCATAAAGTCAGGTGCAAATGAAGGGATGCAGAAGTTTGCAGAAACAACACCCACCCTCATGACCCGAGTGAGGTCGTTGAATTTCTTTCTGCATTGGACAGGGCTCCTGGTCACCATGCTGCTGGAGTTGACCCTCTGGCATACATCCCTCCAAGCTCGTCGGTAGTCCTTATGATTCGGCCTCCTGCCATTGTCTGGGTAGAGAACATCTCGCCGGCGCTCCACTGCGGCCACCAATTGCTCCAGAGCCTCATTGGTGAAGCGCTCTGCTCTCTGTCTCACCTTCTCCATCTGGTCCAAGTTTTTAGCGCCAGAGAAGGGTCTGCGCAGATTCTGAGGCCTGCAAGGCGCAGAGTGTGGATGCTGAAGCTGACTGACCCACCCCTTTAAGAGCTGGCTGGCGCCTGGAAGTCTCGTGGTCATCGGTAATTGAGAGCACCTGCGCTGCGCCCGTCCGCTCCGATATTGGGTTGCGCCGGAAGTTTAGCGCCTTAGGAGTCCCGTGTAATGCCTGAATTTGCGCCTCAATCACCTTTAGGGGTGATGCAACCCAATATCGCGCCAGGTGGCGATAAGTTGCGTCTGGCTATAAACTTTGCGCTGCGCCAATTCTAACGCCCCAAACGGGGCAATACCCAATTTCTAGGCCTAAGTATTTTAAACAAAAATTTAATGTTTTGAAAAAAATAATTAAAGTTTTTTACGGGGCTAACAGTAAACTTACCTTTTTTAAAAGTATTTTTAAATGATAAATTAGTGAATTTTTCAATGTTTATCCTGGTAAAAGCAGGCCTTACGCAGGCGCGAGAATTGTAAGTGTTTTCTGCGGGCGGAGGGTCTCCAAAAAGCGGAACTATCCGCCCGTAGAGACCCTTCTCCAGGGCAGCCGGAGGATCTGTCAAGAACATTCTTGACAGATCGGAACTGCCAGTTTTCAGTGCATGCGCTGTGCATGCCTGAAAGTGGCATTTTCGATGTCCCTATGGATGGGTACACAACGCATACCCACCCGTAGGGATCGGAATATCTGGGCCATTACAAGTAGATTTCTTCCAAAAGTATGTTACTCCGATGTCTAAAGTACACTGATCAAAGAATCAGATTAACGCTGAATCATTTTCTGGCAGTGTTCATCGAATCATACAACACAGAACACGGAAGGAGAACATCGTGCCTGTGCCGGCTCTTTGAAAGAGCTCTCCAATTAGTCTCACTCCCCTGCTCTTTCTCCATAGCCCTAAATCATTTTCCATTTCAAGTATTTATCCAATTCACTTTTGAAAGTTACTACTGAATCTGCTTCCACCGCCCTTTCAGGCAGCGCATTCCAGATCACAACAACTCGCTGCGTAAGGAACATTCTCCTCATCTCGCCTCTGGTTCTTTTGCCAATTTCGTAAAATCTGTGTCCTCTGGTTACCGACTCTCCTGCCAGTGGAAACAGTTTCTCCTTATTTACGCTTATCTAAGTCCTTCATGATTTTGAACACAAATTTATATATCATTGTGATTACCCATAATGTTTATTATCCTTATAAATGGCACTGTCTTTAGTCTCGTCATCTCCCCCTCTGGTTCTTTTTCCAGTTACCTTAAACCATTATCTTTATAATTATGAAACTATGTAAAGGATGTTTATTTATAGTTTCTGTGTAAGGTATCACTTGTCGAAATTTGTCGGCTCCAATTCAAAACATTGACGTCAGTTGCCTCTGATTGCGTGTTACTGACACAAGTTGTGATGTTCAGGTTGCAGTGCGAGTGTCGGCATAACACCTGTGGAATATTGTGTGATCGGTGTTGTCCCGGATACAGTCAGAAACTATGGCAACCAGCTACAACTTCAACTGCCAATGAGTGTGAATGTGAGTATTACCATTCATACTTCTATTATCTAAGCACAGGTTAAGAGTCATTGCTGCCCTCGGGGAGCAGTTTTTAGTAACAGGCATGAAGCAACCTGCCTGGTTTTCTTTATTCATTCCTGGGATGTGGGCGCCGCTGGTAAGGCCGGCATTTATTGCCCCATCCCTAATGGTGGTGGTGAGCCGCCTTCTTGAACCGCTGCAGTCCGTGTGGCAAAGGTACTCCCGCAGCAATATTCCTGTTAAGTTGCGCGGTGGCGCAGCGGTCTGGCGGCCCCAACTTTGTGCGGTTTTTCCACTCAATTCGCGGAAATCTGAATGGGCCGCGCAGCCCATTAAAGGGGCCGTGCACCCAAAAGAAAATGAGAGGGAACATTGTCGCACAGCGCTGTTAGGGAGGGAGTTTCAGGATTTTGACCCAGAGATGGTGAAAGAACAGTCGATATATGTCCAGTTCGGGATGGTGTGAGACTTGGAGGGGAACTTGGAGGTGGTGGTGTTCCCATGCGCCTGCTGCCCTTGTCCTTCTAGGATGCGGGTTTGGGAGGTGCTGCCGAAGAAGTCTTGGCGAGTTGCTGCAGTGCATCTTGTAGATGGTACACATTGCAGCACATTAGGTGTAGAAACATAGAAACATAGAAGATAGGAGCAGGAGTAGGCCATTCGGCCCCTCGAGCCTGCCCCGCCATTCAATGCGATCATGGCTGATCATCCAAATTCAGTACCCTGTCCCTGCTTTCTCCCCATATCCTTTGATCCCTTTAGCCTTAAGAAATATATCCTTCTTGATAGAAACATAGAAGTCTGGGATAGGTTGCGTATTATATGGTTTCCGTGCTAGTTTTCATTTTACGCATATATTGGGGGAAGACACAGTCAGTGACGCAATAATATAATTTCTGTGTAAACTTGTAAGTTAGTAACTAAGTTAGATCAATAAATAAATCAATTCATTCCAACAAAAATACTCTTTCATTGAAAAATAATCTTTATGAACTAATTGCAAAGCAGTTGAGAAGTTAAAAGATGCATTTTTCTGCCCTTGCTCCCCGACGCTCGACCCGCAACCCCCGAGCCCCTACTCTGTCAATGTTCATGTCCAGGACCAGAATTACCAGGAAAAAATGTGCAGGATTATGGGGAAAGAGCAGGGGGAGTGGGACTAATTGGAGCGCTCTTTCAAAGAGCCGGCACAGGCACGATTGCATTCGGCCTTCTTCAGTGCTGTATCATTCCTGTCCCAAACAGGAAAGTCAGGAACATTAGCATGGAGATTGGCAGCGAGAGGGTTCCGATTGGAGTTCAACATCTGGGAGAGGTAATAGGGATTTAAATGGTTCCAAAAAATGATACTCCAGCTAAACATTGGGAAGACCGAAGCCATTGTTTTCAGTTCCGGCCACAAACTCCGTTCCCTAGCCATCAACTCCATCCCTCTCCCTAACATCTGTCTGAGGCTGAACCACACTGTTTGCAATCTTAGTGTCATGTTTGATCCTGAAATGAGCTTCCGACAACATATCCACGCCATAACTAAGAACGCCCATTTACACCTCCGTAACATCGCCCGTCTCCGCCCTTGCCTCAGCTCATCCGCTGCTGAAACCCTCATCCATGCCCCTGTTACCTCTAGACTTGACTATTCCAACACATTCCTGGCTGGCCTCCCACGTCTACCCTACATAAACTGGAGGTCATCCAAAATTAAGCTGCCCGTGTCCTAACTCGCACCAAGTCTCGTTCAAACATCACCCCTGTGCTCGCTGACCTACATTGGCTCCCGCTTAAGCAACGCTTCGATTTTATAATTCTCATCCTTGTTTTCAAATCCCTCCATGGCCTCTTCCCCTTCCTATCTCTGTAATCTCCTCCAGCCCCACAACCCCCTCCGAGATCTCGGCGCTCCTCTAATTCTGACCTCTTGAGCATCCCTGATTTTAATCGCTCCACCATTGGCGGCCGTGCCTTCAGCTGCCTAGGCCCTAAGCTCTGGAATTCCTTCCCTAAACCGCTCCGCCTCTCTACCTCTCTCTCCTCCTTTAAGACGCTCCTTAAAGCCTACCTCTTTGACCAAGCTTTATGGTCACCAGCCCTAATTTCTTTTCATGTGGCTCGGCATCAAATTTTGTTTCATAACACTCCTGTGCAGCGCCTTGGGACGTTTTACTACATTAAAGGCACTATATAAATACAAGTTGTTGTTCTTCTTCTTCCACCTTCTCCTGGGATCCCCACAGACAAGATTAAACCCACTGGGAGCCTCCACGATTGACAATGGAAGATTTTCTAGGGTTAAAGAAAGACAGACCTGCATTTATATAGAGCCTTTCACAACCTCAGGACATCCCAAAGTACGTTACAGACAATGAAATACTTTTGAAGTGTAGTCACTGTTGTAATGTAGAAAATGCGGCAGCCAATTTGCGTACAGCAAGCTCCTACAAACAGCAATGTGATAATGACCAGATAATCTGTTTTTAGGTGTTGGTTCCCTGATTAGACTGCCACTAGGGATGCATCTGGGATGCTCACCATAGCAGCAATGCCGGACAGGCCAGCAGAGGAATGGTGGACCAGAGGAGGGAGGTGCTGGGTCCCCCCACCCCCACGCTTCCTCTAACAGAAACCTGTAGGTGTCCCCATGGCCCCTTACAACGGCCCACTGACTATTGGGGTTTTGTTTCCAGCCTTTGCAGCATAGGTACGTCCCCAAAGGAAGGGTATTCACAGAATCACAGAAACCCCACAGTGCAGATAGAGGCCATTTCGGCCCATCGAGCCTGCACCGACACATATCCCACCCGATCCCCGTAACCCCTACACCAACACATATCCCACCCTATCCCTGTAACCCCACGTATTTAACTCTGGTTCTCTTGCCTACACTTTCAAGCGTAACATTGGTAGAAATCTAGGGCAAGTTTCCCCCTGGTTTCTCCACCAGCAAATGACATGTGGTCAAGGGAGACCTAAAAAGAAAGAGTAGGAACACAGGAACATGGGAACAGGAGGAGGCCATTCAGCCCCTTGAGCCTGTTCCACCATCCAATTAGATCACGGCTGATCTGTATATCAACTCCATTTACCCGTCTTGGTTCCATGTCCCTTAATAACCTTACCCAACAAAAACCTCTCAATCTCAGTTTTGAATTTTTCAATTGACCCCCCAGCCTCAGCAGCTTTTTGGGGGGAGAGAGTTCCAAATTTTCACTCCCCTTTGTGTGAAGAAGTGCTTCCTGACATCACCCTTAAATGACCTGGCTCTAATTTTAAGGTGACGCCCCCGTGTTCTGGACTCCCCCCCCCCCCCACCAGAGGAAATAGTTTCTCTCTATTTACCCTATCAACCCCTTTAATCATCTTAAACAGCTCAACTAGATCACCCCTTAATCTTCTACACTCGAGGGAATACAAGCCCAGTCTGTGCAACATATCCTCATAATTTAACCCTTTTAGCTCAACAAGTTGTGTTGTTGATTTTCACTATTGACGGGCCAATAGATATCGTGATTGGTTACGACGATATAACCTCCAGCATGGTTGTTTCTTTATTAGAAATATATTTAAGAGTTGCTGTTGGGCTGTAATTGCTAATCTCCCTTAAGCACTGTGCCCATTGTTTGCTCAGGGAATCGATTTCCCCACATAGCACTCTTTGTGCAGTGCAGTGCAGATTGAACAGTGATGTTTGCCGTTACATTCTGGCACGGAATACGCTGGGTGCCTGCCAACAGCTCCTAAAGAGAAATGTTTCCTCCTTTTTTACAGCTTCTTTTGTTACGTTCCATTCCTGCAATTCTTAAGATAGACTTGCCTTGACCAAGTGAAAAATAGAGGGTGAACCCGTGAACTCCAAACAACACGGGCTAACGAATTGACGTTGACATTATTTGTAACGTCCCTAACAACATAGGTTGTTTCCCACAAAAAAAGGCATGGGAACAGAAAAGAGATAAACGGCCCCTCTCATTCTCCAGTAACCTGGTTCACTTTTTGACAGTTCCTTTCCTGGGAATTGGAGTCCAGTTAATTTAATGCAAATTATCAGCTGCCGGATTTTGCCCCTTCATACCTAAAAACCTTTTCCACAAATCAACAATAACCTGCATTTGTATAGCGCCTTTAACGTAGTAAAACATCCCAAGGCGCTTCACAGGAGCGTTATCCGACACAATTTAACACCGAGCTATATAAGGAGATATTCGAACAGCTGACCAAAATCTTGGTCAAAGAGGTAGGTTTTAAGGTGCGTCTTAAAGGAGGAGAGAGAGGCGGAGAGGTTTAGGGAGGGAATTCCAGAGCCTAGGGCCCAGGCAGCTGAAGGCACAGCCGCCAATGGTGGAGCGATTAAAATCGGCCATGGGCAAGAGGCCAGAATTGGAGGAGGGCAGATATCTCGGAGGGCTGTAGGGCAGGAGGAGGTTACAGAGATAGGGAGGGGCGATGGATTTGAACACAAGGATGAGAATTTTATAAAAATTGGAGGCTGTGCCAGACCGGGAGCCAATGTATGGCAGCGAGCACAGGGGTGATGGGTGAACAGGACTTAGTGTGAGTTAGAGTACGGGCATCAAAGCTTTGGATGACCTCAAGTATATGTCTATTATCTGACAGTGGAAGATAGGTTAACATTTCAGATAGGGATCCTTTATAAGAAATCTGAGTTCTGATGAATGGTCACTCCCAAAATGTTAAATTATTTTTCTCTTTTAGATACTGGCCGTCCTGAGATGTATTTCTATCATTTTCTGTTTTTATTTTCAACGTCTAGCATTCAAGTTGTTAAAAAATATTTCTGCATTCATTATCATTGCATACAACACCAACACCTCATTGGTATTCTTTATAATTATATACTACTCTTCGGACGGGTGCCTCCGATTGGAAAACATTCTACGAACCTACCTGCTAGTCCCGTAGATCCCGAGGCTTGTGATCCTGGGCCTCTCCGGGTCCACGCGGGCAGAGGCCCAGGTACCCCAGGGGCGCACGCAGTTCGCAAGCGCCCCGGGATCACGTGGGCCAGGTGAACCAATCAAAGACGGGAATCCCCCTTCATAATTTTGACAGGTCTCTACGCACAGAACTGTCAAAAGTTCGGGGATCACGTTTAAAAACACACTAAAACATTAAATACATTTTTTTTAATTACACAATTAAAATTAATTAAAATTCCATTTAATTTAAAAAAAAATTAATTTTTAATTTTTTGACTTTTTCAAATGTTTTTACGGGGCTAAAAATAAACTTACCTTTTTGAAGAGTATTTTAAATTTATAAATGAGTTAGCAAATTTAATTTTTCTACTTTTCAACACTCTTAAGCTGGTAAAAGCAGGCCTCACGCTTCACGCCTGCTTTTACCAGGCGTAAGAATTCCACGGCCTTTCAGCGGGCGGGAAGTTGTGCAAAAAGCGGAACTCTCCGCCCGCAGAGGCCCTTCTCCCGGGGATGTGTGCGATCTGTTAGGAGAATTTTTGACAGATCGCAAGTGCCGGTTTTCAGTGCATGCGCTTCGCACGCCTAAACCCGGCACTTGCGCGGCCCCTACGGGCGCGAACACACCCGTGGGGGTCGCAAAATTAGGCCCATAGAATTACATCGAGTTTACAGCACAGAAACAGGCTGTTTGGCTCAACCAGTCCGTGCCGGTGTTTATGCCCCACACGAGGCTCCTCCACCCTACTCCCTCTCACCCCATCAGCATACCCTTCTATTCCTTTCTCCCTCGTGTACTTATCTAGCTTCCCCTTAAAGGCATCCATGCTATTCGCCTCAAACACTCAATGTGGTAGCAAGCAGTGTTCCCTTTAAGCGGCTCAGCCGCTCAGCGCTCCAGGAGTCCCGCGCAGCCGGTGAGCCGGCTTTTAAATTGAAAAACCCGCGCACGTGCGGACTTTTGAATGGGCCATACAGCCCGTTAAAGGGGCCGACCAAAAAATTACGGGGAACATAGATAGCAAGTTCCACATTCTCACTGGATGAAGAAATTTCTCCTGAATTCCTGTGGAATAGTTGAATAATTGTATGTGCTCAGTTTGATAGCTGCACAAGGACTGATCGTAATATTGCGAGACTCGACTGTTCCAATGCACTCCTGGCCGGCCTCCCACCTTCTACCCTCCGTAAACTTCAGCTCATCCAAAACTCAGCTGCCCGTGTCCTAACTCGCACCCAGTCCCGCTCACCCATCACCCCTGTGCTCGCTGACCTATATTGGCTCCCGGTCCAGCAACGCCTTGATTTTAAAATTCTCATCCTAGTGTTCAAATCCCTCCATGGTCTCGCCCCTCCCTATCTCTGTAACCTCCTCCAGCCCTACAACTCTCCGAGATCTCTGCGCTCAACCAATTGTGACCACTTGCACATCCACGATATTAATCGCTCCACCATTGGTGGCCGTGTCTTCAGCTGCCTGGGCCCCAAGCTCTGGAATTCCCTCCCTAAACCTCTCCGCCTCTCATAGAAGATAGGAGCAGGAGTAGGCCATTCGGCCCCTCTCTACCTCTCTCTCATCCTTTAAGACGCTCCTTAAAACCTACCTCTTTGACCAAGCTTTCGGTCACCAGTCCTAATATCTCCTTATGTGGCTCGGTGTCAAATTTTGTTTGATAATTGCTCCTGTGAAGCGCCTTGGGACATTTTACTACATTAAAGGCGCTATATAAATACAAGTTGTTGTTGTCAGCCAAAATAATGAGGTCAAGGCCATTTGAATATGTTGGGTGGGCTCCTGTCATGATTCCTGCACGTGTTGGGGAGCCCACTTCAGGAAATCCCTGTTGCAAAAGTGCTAAAAATAAGGTTGAAGATAAACTTATATGCATGTCCTGATTTGTAGTAGCAAGTGGTATTGCTGGATTTAGAACTCGGTTCTCTTAATGCAGGATAGCATCAAAAAATGAATTCAGTATTGCTTTCTGGATTTAATGCAGATGTTTACCACACTTCCAATGGGGTTTTGTATCACAAAGTATCCCACTGATGTACAACTAACTGACTGCTTACTGGATACGGGGTTTCTGGGGTCTTTCTGTTGCAAGTGTCAGCATGACAATTGCAAACGCACCAACCTCCAAGTTTTTTAAAATTCATTCACGGGATGGGGTGTCGCTGGTATTTATTGCCCACCGCTAATCATAGAATCATAGAAATTTACAGCAGAGAAGGAGGCCATTCGGCCCATCGTGTCTGTGCCGGCCGACAAAGAGCTCTCCAGCCTAATCCCACTTTCCAGCTCCTGGTCCGTAGCCCTGGAGGTTACGGCACTTCAAGTTCATTTCCAAGTACTTTTTAAATGTGATGAGGGTTTCTGCCTCTCCCACCCTTTCAGACAGTGAGTTCCAGACCCCCACCACCCTCTGGGTGAAAATATTCACATAAGAAGTAGGAGCAGGAGTAGGCCATATGGCCCCTCGGGCCTGCTCCGCCATTCAATAGGATCATGGCTGATCCGAACCTAGACTCACGTCCACTTCCCTGCCCGCTCCCCGTAACCCCTAATTCCCTTATCAGCTAGGAAACTGTCTATCTCCGTTTTAAATTTATTTAATGTCGCAGCTTCCACAGCTCTCTGAGGTAGCAAATTCCATAGATTTACTACCCTCTGAGTGAAGAAGTTTCTCCTCATCTCAGTTTTGAAAGGGCAGCCCCTTATTCTAAGATTATGCCCCCTAGTTCTAGTCTCACCCATCAGTGGAAACATCCTTCCCGCATCCACCCGATCAAGCCCCCTCACAATCTTATATGTTTCGATAAGATCGCCTCTCATTCTTCTGAATTCAAATGAGTAGAGGCCCAACCTACTCAACCTTTCCTCATAAGTCAACCCCCTCATCTCCGGAATCAACCGAGTGAACCTTCTCTGAACTGCCTCGAGAGCAAGTATATCTTTTCTTAAATATGGAAACCAAAACTGTATGCAGTATTCCAGGTGTGGCCTCACCAGTACCCTGTATAACTGAAGCAAGACTTCCCTGCTTTTATACTCCATCCCCCTTGCAATAAAAGCCAAGATTCCATTGGCCTTCCTGATCACCTGCTGTACCTGCATACCAACCTTCTGTGTTTCATGCACCAGGACCCCCAGATCCCTTTGTACTGTAGCACTTTGCAGTTTCTCTCCATTTAGATAATAACTTGCTCTTTGATTTTTTCTGCCAAAGTGCATAACCTCACACTTTCCAACATTATATTCCATCTGCCAAATTTCTGCCCACTCACTTAGCCTGTCTATGTCGTTTTGCAGGTTTTTTATGTCCTCCTCACTCACTGCTTTTCCTCCCATCTTTGCATCGTCGGCAAACTTGGATATGTTGCACTTGGTCCCCTCCTCCAAATCGTTAATATAGATTGTAAAGAGTTGGGGTCCCAGCACTGACCCCTGCGGAACACCACTAGTTACTGATTGCCAGTCTGAGAATGAACCATTTATCCCAACTCTCTGTTTTCTGTTAGATAATAAAGTTGATTATTATTATTATTATTATTAATCCCGTGATTTTTTATCTTGTGCAGTAATCTGTTGTGTGGCACCTTGTCAAATGCCTTTTGGAAGTCCAAATACACTACATCCACTGGTTCCCCTTTATCCACCCTGTTTGTTACGCCCTCAAAGAATTCGAGCAAATTTGTCAAACATGACTTCCCCTTCATAAAACCATGCTGACTCTGTCCGATTAAATTATGCTTATCCAAATGTCCTGTTACTGCTTCCTTAATAATGGACTCCAACATTTTACCAACCACAGATGTTAGGCTAACTGGTCTATAGTTTCCAGCCTTTTGTCTACCTCCCTTTTTAAATAAGGGCGTTACATTAGCAGTTTTCCAATCTGCTGGGACCTTTCCTGAATCCAGGGAGTTTGGGAAAATTACCACCAATGCATCCGCAATCCCTACCGCTACTTCTCTCAAGACCCTAGGATGTAAGCCATCAGGTCCAAGGGATTTATCCGCCTTAAGTCCCATTATCTTACCGAGTACCATCTCCTTAGTGATTTTAATCGTGCTTAGCTCCTCCCCCCCTATCGCCCCCTGTTTGTCCAGTGTTGGGATATTTTTAGTGTCCTCTACTGTAAAGACTGATACAAAATATTTGTTCAGCGTTTTTGCCATCTCCATGTTCCCCACTACTAATTTCCCGGTCTCGTCCTCTAAGGGACCAACATTCACTTTAGCCACCCTTTTTCTTTTTATATAACTGTAGAAACTCTTGCTATCTGTTTTTATATTTTTTGCTAGTTTACTTTCATAATCTATCTTCCCTTTCTTAATTAATCTTTTAGTTATTCTTTGCTGGCTTTTAAATGCTTCCCAATCTTCTATCCTCCCACTAGATTTGGCTACTTTATATGCCCTTGTTTTCAGTCGGATACTATCCTTTATTACTTTACTTAGCTACGGATGGCTGTCTTTTCTTTTACGCCCCTTTTTCCTCAGTGGAATATATTTTTCTTGAAAGTTGTGAAATATCTCCTTGAATGTACACCACTGCTCATGTACCGTCTTACACCTTAATCTATTTTCCCAGTCCACTTTAGTCAACTCTGCTCTCATACCTTCATAGTCTCCTTTATTTAAGCTTAGTACGCTGGTTTGAGATCCAACTCTCTCACCCACCAACTGAATTTGGAATTCAACCATGTTATGGTCACTCATTCCAAAGGGATCCTTTACTAGGACATTTTTTATTAATCCTGTCTCATTACACAGGACCAGATCTAAGATTGCCTGCCCCCTGTTTGGTTCAGTAACATACTGCTCAAGGAACCCGTCCCTAATGCACTCTATGAACTCTTCCTCAAGGCTGCCCTGCCCAATTTGATTTGCCCAGTCCATATGAAAGTCAAAATCTCCCATGATTATAGCTGTTCCCTTATTACAAGCCCCAACTATTTCCTGATTTATACTCCGACCAATAGAGTTGCAACTGTTAGGAGGCCTATAGACTACGCCCACTAGTGACTTTTTCCCCTTATTATTCCTTATCTCCACCCAAACTGTTTCACTATCCTGATCCTTTGACCCAATATCATTTCTCACTATTGCAGTGATTCCATCCTTTATTAACATAGCCACCCCACCTCCCTTTCCTTCCTGTCTGTCCTTCCTAATAGTCAAATACCCCTGGGTGTTTAGTTCCTAGTCATGGTCACCTTGCAGCCATGTTTCTGTAATGGCCACCAGATCATACCCATGTGTAGTTATTTGTACCGTCAACTCGTCTATTTTGTTACGAATGTTGCGTGCATTCAGATAAAGAACTTTTAAATATGTTTTGTGACAATTTATTCCTGCTTTTATCCCCTTTACTACTTTACCTTTATCTTTATATATTCTGTCCCTTTCTGACACGCTCTGGTTTTTAATTCCCCCGCTGCTACCTTGCTCTCTTGCCTTCTCCGCTGACATTTTTATTTTTCGCTCTCTTGAAACCTCCCCCCCACTAAATAGTTTAAAGCCCTCTCTACAGCCCTATTTATCCGATTCGCCAGGATTCTAGTCCCAGCACTGGCCAAGTGAAGTCCGTCCCAATGGAACAGCTCTCTCCTGTCCCAGTACTGGTGCCAGTGTCCCAAGAAGCAAAACCCATTTCTCCCACACCAGTCTTTGAGCCACGCATTTAACTCTCTGATTTTATTTACCCTAGCCAAATTTGCTCGTGGCTCAGGTAGTAATCCAGAGATTATTACCCTTGTGGTTCTGCTTTTTAATTTGGCCTCTAGCTGCTCATACTCCCTCAGCAGAACCTCTTTCCTTGTCCTATCTATGTTGTTGGTACCAACATGGACCACGACAACTGGATCCCCCCCTCCCACTCCAAGTTTCTCTCCAGCCCAGAGGAGATGTCCTTAACCCTGGCACCGGGCAGGCAACAGAACCTTCGGGACTCTCGCTCTCGGCTGCAAAGAACCCTATCTATCCCCCTAATGATACTATCCCCTACCACTACAACATTTCTTTTTACTCCCCCGACTTGAATGGCCCCTCGTTCCACGGTGCTGTGGCCAGGTTGCTCATCCTCCCTGCAGTCCCTGTTTCCGTCCTCACAGGGAGTAAGAGCCTCAAACCTGTTGGACAAGAGCAAGGGCTGCGGCTCCTCCAACACTACCTCCTGGATCCCTGTACCTGCCTCACTCATAGTCACACCCTCCTGTCCCTGACCACGGACTACATCTGAATTAGTTAATCTAATTGGTGTGACTACTTCCTGGAACACAGAGTCCAGGTAACTCTCCCCCTCCCTGATGTGTCGCAGTGTTTGAAGCTCGGACTCCAGCTCATCAACACGGAGCCAGAGTTCCTCGAGCAGCCAGCACTTACTGCAAATGTAATCACTGTGAACATCAATGGTGTCCACCAGCTCCCACATATTGCAGCAGTAACACATCACCTGCTCTCCCATTCTATGTAATTAATTACATTTTTATTATTATTTTTAAATACCCTCTGCCCCGATTCTAGATGATGAATATCACACCTCTATTTAATTGAACTTACCAACTTATAAAGGTTTAAAAGGGAAGGAAAAGTACGCACCAACCAGCCAATCACCTACCAGCTTGGCTGTGATGTCACTTTTGAATTCTGACCTCCCCTTGGAATGTTGCCTGTGGAGTCTGTTTAGGCTGACGCGCCTCGCTGCTCCGACTCGACTCGACACCCGCTGCTGTTCCCGACTGCCTCGACTGGGCCTCGCCTCTCTGCTCCGCCTCCGTGATGTCTGCCAATCCCAAACTCTCACGGCACTCTCAGCTACTCGCACTCCTCAACTCCCCTCTAATCCTTCCACCAATTACTTTAAATCTATGCCCTCTGGTTATTGACCCTTCTGCTAAGAGAAATAGGTCCTTCCTACCCACACTATCTAGGCCCCTCATAATTTTATACACCTCAATCAAGTCTCCTCTCAGCCTCCTCTGTTTCAAAGAAAACAACCCCAGCCTATCCAATCTTTCCTCATAGTTAAAATCTCCAGTAACATTCTCGTAAATCTCCTCTGTACCCTCTCTAGTGCTGATCCTCTATCTCAATACCATATTCCCGCTCTCTCCCCATACCCCTTGATGCCTTTTGTGTCTAGAAATCTATCTATCTCCTTCTTAAATATATTCAGTGACTTAAGAACATAAGAACATAAGAAGTAGGAGCAGGAGTAGGCCAATCGGCCCCTCGAGCCTGCTCCACCATTCAATAAGATCATGGCTGATCTGATCCTAACCGTCAATCTACTATCACAGAACTATCTCCTGAATCTAACAGAATTAGACACATGAAATAGGAGCAGGATCAGGCTACACGGCCCCTGGGCCCGCTCCGCTACCCACAGGGCCATGACCGATCCGAACCTAGACTCATGTCCAAATTCCTGCCCGCTCCCCGTAACCCTTAATTCCCTTTACTTCTAGGAAACTGTCTATTTCTGTTTTAAATTTATGTAATGATGTAGCTTCTACAGCTTTTTGGGGCAGCATACTCCATGGACCTACCACCCTCTGAGTGAAGTAGTTCCTCCTCATCTCAGTTTTGAAAGAGCAGCCCCTTATTCTAAGACTATGCCCCCTAGTTCTAGTTTCACCCATCATCGGGAACATCCTCCCCGCATCCACCCGATCCAACCCCTTCACAATCTTATATGTTTCAATAAGATCGCCTCTCATTCTTCTGAACTCCAATGAGTAGAGTCCCAATCTACTCAACCTCTCCTCATATGCCCATCCCCTCATCCCCGGGATTAACCAAGTGAACCTTCTTTGTACTGACGCGAGAGCAAGTATGTCTTTTCTTAAGTATGGACACCAAAACTGTACGCAGTATTCCAGGTGCGGTCTCACCAATACCTTGTACAACTGAAGCAATACCTCCCTATTTTTATATTCTATCCCCCTAGCAATGAAAGCCAACATTCCATTGGCCTTCTTAATCACTTGCTGCACCTGCATACTAACCTTTTGAGTTTCGTGCACCAGGACCCCCAGATCCCTTTGTACTTCAGTACTTTCCAGTTTCTTGCCATTAAGATAATAACTTGCTCTACGATTTTTCTGGTAGAGAATTCCACAGGTTCACCACCTCTGAGTGAAGAAATTTCTCCTCATCTCAGTCCTAAATGTCCTACCCCGTATCCTGAGACTGTGACCCCTCGTTCTAGACCCCCCAGCCTGGGGAAACATCCTCCCTGCATCCAGTCTGTCTAGCCCTGTCAGCACTTTATACGTTTCAATGAGATCCACATGCTGTTGTGGTTTATTTTTGGGATAGATTGATAAGATGGGCGATGAGATAACAATTTCTCACATCGTTTTACAGCTTGTAACTGCCACGGACATGCCAAGGATTGTTATTACGATGCTGATGTCAGCCGGCGCAGAATGAGCGTGAACACCCACGGGCGGTATGAAGGTGGAGGTGTTTGCCTGAACTGCCAGGTATGAGGCAAGCCGTTCAAGTCAGGACGGATACTTTCATTCATTGATAGCCGAAGGCATCATTTCTGAGAAGCGTTCGGCATGCATCCCTGTTCCCCTTTCCATCGCAGATATTTCCAGCGATTTTTGTAAAAACTGGTTGCCTCGGTTTGTCTTAAAGATAGAATAAAAATTTACAAACTCCACCGACTTCGGTATTAGTTTGATTTGCCAAAAAAAAAGGCCATAAAACATTTTTTTAAGCCTGAATGAATACTAAGCTTTGGCAGCAAAAATGTTCAGAATGTTCCAACAAAGCCCCTTTAACTTGAGAAGATCCACAAAACCTTTTTAATGGGCCTGTAAATAGACACAGCGACTGATTTCTGCGACACAGTAACCACCATGGTGATAATGGTGTTTGAGCTTGGCTGTCTACAGTCCAGCCTGTGCAGAAACACTAAATAAATAGTGTATCTTTAGCCTGCTTAGCTGATTTGAACAAGCATTAGTGGTGCTGTTAACAGAAATTTACCACCACAGTTCCATTGGCACGCGAAGGAAAGGTTTTTCTTTTGTTTAAATTCCAAGTCGCAAATCTTAATTGTCCAGTTGAAAAGATGATGCAGTCAGCATTAGTGGCTGGGTTTAACTTCATAAGATGAAAGCTCAGTTGTTAATATGCTAATTTGACATCTGACAGACTAATAAGCAGCTGCAGTAGCAGAGGTTTTGTTACGTTTTTGTAAGCCACGTGTTTCTAAATTGCTCTGCAGCACAACACCGCGGGGACAAACTGTGAGCGGTGTGCGCCGTTTTATTATCGGCCACCTGGAATTCCCAAGGAGGCGCCCGACGGCTGTTTACGTAAGTCTTTCCTGCGTTTTTCTTCTTCCACCAGTAAAACAGATTATTGTAACACCCTTCAATGGAATATTTTGGGGGTAGTTTGAGCCTAACTCACCCACGGGAAACTCCCGCGGGCTGGGGTGGAAGGCAGGTTTTACGCCCCGCCCGATATTGCTCTCCGCTGACTTCCATGGAGAGTAAAATCGTTCACGGTGTGAAATCGGCGTTGCCCCCGATCTCGTCAGTTTCCCAATGGGCGGATGAGGTTAAAATTGCCCTGCCCCCGTTATTTCTGTACATCATTTTAGAACGCAAGGAGTTTCCAGTTGCATTATTTTAATTGCTCAATGAATTGCAGTGAAAATAGAACACTACTATGCAAAGACAGATTTTTTTTAATTTCTATAATCCCTCCTTATTTTACCCCCTTTATGGCTACTTAATGAAAAGAAGGAAAGAAAGGACTTGCATTTGTAGCGCACCTTTCACAACCTCAGGACGTCCCAAAACGCTTCACACTCAATGAAGTACTTTTTGAAGTGGAGTCACTGTTGTAATGTAGGAAACGCAGCAGCCAATTTGCGCACAGCAAGCTCCCACAAACAGCAATGAAATAATGACCAGATAATCTGTTTTAGTGATGTTGATTGCAGGATATATATTGGCCCAGATAACTCCCCTGCTCTTTTTCGAAATAGTGCTGTTGGATCTTTTACCTCCTCCTGAGAGAGCAGACGGGGCCTCGGTTTAATGTTTCATCCAAAAGACGGCACCTCCGACAGTGCAGCACTCCCTCAGTACAGCACTGGGGGTGTCAGCCTAGATTATGCGCTCAAGTCTTTGGAGTGGGACATGAACCTACAACCTTCTGACTCAGAGGCGTGGGTGCTCCCAACTGAGCCACAGATTTAACTCTGAACATGCATTTGCCCATCTCCTCAAAGCCAAGGCAGGTAGATGGGGTTAAGATACAGATCAGCACTCCCTCATTAAAGCACTGGGAGTATCAGCCTCGATTATATGCTCATTATGTGCCTGCGGGATGGCCTATTTCTGTGTTGTAACTCTATGATTCTCAGAGAACAAGCAGGCTTCTGCTAATGGTAATCTTGGATCAACTACAAGGAGATACACGTGGTCAGACTGAAGCAAATCCTGCTGATTTCCTCGTTTCCTGGCTGTGAGGGCCACGCTTCTCTCTGCGGGACAGATCCCTCTGATGGAGCAGTTATTATCGGCAACTCCCTATTTGGGAAAATACGAGTCTAAACCACAACCCAGTCCCATGAAGTGCCACTGTGCAGTACTAACACACCATCTATATTTTCTTTCCCGAGATAAATAACCTGGGCTGCCTGTTTATGGTCCACAGAATAATAGCTGGAAGCGAGTGATAAGGTTGTAATTAAACTGAGTAGTTATAATGACTTTATAAACCGCAAAGAATGAAGCTCAATCCAGTTAATGAATGTCAGCCTAACCTCCAGATTGAATTTCATGCCTCAAGCTCAGTGTGGACGGCGTATATTCTGCTGTGTGTAAGACTAGAGAAGAAGTTGTTATGATCTGGAATGCACTGCCTGGAAGCAGATTCAATAGTAGCTTTTCAAAGGAAATTGGATAAATACTTGAAACAGGAATAAATTTGCAGGGCTGTGGGGAAAGAGCAGAGGGAGTGGGACTAATTGGAGAGCTCTTTCAAAGAGCCAGCACAGGCACGATGGGCCAAATGGCCTCCTTCTGTGCTGTAAGATTCTATGATCAGTGAACTTTTTGTCATTAGTCTACTTCCTGTTCGCTAATTGGTTCGCTGGGTGTGGTTAAACTGTGGAGAATGTACCTTAAATGCTCAGGATGCGCGCTGGCCTTCAGGAAGCTCATTGCAACTAGGCCATGTCAGAAACTATCAGGCAATGAAGGGGAAATCACTGGCACTGCGGCTGTGACTTTTTGATAAACCCTAGTGGGAGGCGGGTATATACTCAGGAAAATACTTCTTGCACATTAATGGATAACCAAACAAATTGTGATTAGGGACCTAGAGGCTTATGACACTAAATAAATTGTTCAACATATATTAAGGGCTCGATCTTGCCATTGGGGTCGGGCTGGGGCGTGTCAGGTGGTTTTCGTGTCAGGACCCCGACTCCGATGTGAAGTGGGCACTTGATTTCCAGCGTGTGGGAACCCCTGGCTCAATTAGTCTTTCCATCCTGAAAGTCACCTCCGATGAGTGCTGCTGGATTTAAGGCCTGCAAGCAGCCTTGCTTCTTCTGGAAACTGGAAATGCTTTGGACATTGTATGAAGGATTTCATTTACCGACCATGTTGTCCACCAGCAAACAAAAGTGTGCACCTTGTGATAAAAATAATAACTTCCGGGAAGTTATGTCATCACTTCCTGTGAACTGTGAACTGTGAACTATGAACTATGAACTGTGTACATACCTCACTTCCTGTCATGTGTCACTTCCTGTTGGACTGGTATAAATACTGGTCTGTTCAGTATTGTAAGAGGCTTCTACCAGAGGCATGGTAAAGACCTCTCTTGTATATAGTGTGTTTATAAGTTACTTAAAGCTTACTTTAAAGTTACTTGATGGTAAGCCTCCTTTTTCTTACATCAATTTAAGTAACTTAGTATTTACACTCACGAATACTAGACCTTCGGACAAACTCGGAATTAAGGATCCAGGGAACCACCCATCATGGAGAAAATCCTTAGACCTATTCGTCTGGACTTGGACCCGAATGCACCAGCAGCTGGCAGGGTATGGAAGCATTGGTACCGTACTTTTGAGAATTTTCTGGATGAATGTGAAGCGGATGCTCCTGCTAGATTGAAGATACTTATCAATTATGTGACCCCAAAAGTGTTCGAATATGTTGATGAATGGGATAATTACGATGAGGTGATTCGGGCACTTAAGAAACTGTATGCCAAGACCCCAAATGAGGTCTATGCTAGACATCTACTGGCCACAGCCCGACAAGGGCCAGGGGAATCAATTGACGAATTCCTGCAAGAACTTCGCAGGCTCAGCGTAGATTGTAACTTTCAGGCAGCCTCAGCTGAGCTGTACCGCCAAGAAATGATTCGTGATGCTTTCATCTGCGGGATTGCCTCTCCATTTATACGCCAGCGTCTACTAGAAAGTAAAACACTTGAGCTACAAAAAGCTTTTGACCTAGCTTGTTCACTGGATTTGGCAAAGAGAAATGCAGACCTCTATCAGCTGCCCAGATCTCGATCTGCTGCTGTAGCTGCAACCAGACAATTCAAGCGGTCTCAGGTGAACCCTATCATGGGGGAATCTAATTCTGATAATTCTGATGAAGAAGAGGAGGACGACCCCACTTTAGCAGCCTCTTGGCAATCTAGGAAGGAATGCTTCTTTTGTGGAGATGCTTTTCACCCTAGGAAAACCTGCCCTGCTCGCAATGCAATCTGCAGTTATTGCGGGAAAAAAGGACACTTTGCTAAAGTTTGCCTATCAAGGGCCTCTACGAGGGCCAATCCAGCTAAGGCCTACCGAACTGCCCCAATTAGGGCCTATCAAGATGCTCCAGCTAGGACCTATCAAGCTTCCTCTCGAGCTCTCTCCCGAAGAAGCACACCGAGAGTTTTAGCCACTCTCTGTGCAACGACACCAATTACAGCTGCTTGCCCACAGAACCTGTCTCATGCTGCCACAAAAATTTCAATTAAAGGGCATACCTTAGATGCCTTAATTGACTCAGGAAGTACTGATAGTTTCATTAAGGAACAGATTGTTGCGAAATTGAAACTACATGTCTTCCCATCGGACCAGGCAATTGCGATGGCCCAGTCATCACTTAATACCAGAATCTCCGGCTTTTGTGTTGTTGATATGACACTTCATGGTCGTATGTATCCCTCCACCCGACTTTCGGTGCTCAAGGACTTATGTAGTGATCTCCTCTTAGGACTGGACTTCCAAAAACAGCATAAGAAACTCACCATTGAGTTTGGTGGATCCAAACCCGGACTTACTATTTCTAATATACCGTCTAAATTACCATTTTGTGCATTATCAGCAGCTTCACTTGATGAACCCTCATTATTTGCCAGTATTCCGCCTCAATGCCAACCGATAATAACGAAATCGCGGCGCTTTAATCAGGAAGACCAATCTTTTATTGCGGCTGAAATCTCTCGACTTCTAGCAGAGGATATCATTGAACCATGTTCGTCGCCCTGGCGGGCTCAAGTCGTCATTGTCAAGAACCCTCTAAAACCTCACAAACAGCGACTATGCATCGATTATTCGCAAACCATCAATCAATATACCGACTTGGACGCCTACCCATTGCCACGCATTGATGATATGGTTAATAAACTGGCCGAATACAAAGTGTTCTCAACTTACGATTTAAAAAGTGCCTATCATCAGTTACCCTTGAAGGTCTCAGATAAGCAGTACACAGCCTTTGAGGCTAATGGACGGCTGTACCAATTTCGTCGCCTCCCATTCGGGGTTACTAATGGAGTGGCTGTCTTTCAACGGGCAATGGATGGCCTGGTTAAGCAGGAAAACCTAAGGGACACTTTTCCCTATCTTGATAACATTACCATTGCAGGTCACGATCAACAGGAACACGACTCCAACCTCCAAAAATTTCGGGATGCCCTCCATCGCCGTAATTTGACCCTGAATGAATCCAAATCTGTTGAGTCGCAACCGACCATCAACATCCTTGGCTACTGCGTAGGCAATGGTATCATTAAGCCAGACCCAGAAAGACTTCGCCCGCTCCAAGAGCTCCCGTCACCTAAGAATCCGGCTTCTTTACGTCGGGCTCTCGGTCTGTTTGCATACTACGCTAAATGGATTCCTCATTTTTCGGACAAAATCCAACCCTTGCTGCATGCTAGATCATTTCCACTGGGAACAGCGGCTGTTGCAGCCTTTAGCCTTCTCAAAAAACAGTTGGAGAAAGCGGCTCTTCACTCCATTGATGAGAATCTCCCTTTCGTGGTTGAATGTGATGCCTCGGAGGTGGCGATCTCGGCTACTCTGAATCAGGAAGGTCGTCCTGTAGCATTTATGTCCAGGACCTTACAAGGTGCCGAGCTACATTATCCTCCGGTTGAGAAAGAAGCCACAGCCATCATAGAGGCAGTACGGAAGTGGAACCATTTTCTAGCTCGCCAGCACTTTACATTGATCACGGACCAACGATCAGTCGCCTTCATGCTCGATAATCGAAAACGAACCAAAATTAAGAATAATAAAATACAACTTTGGAGGATGGAACTGGCCTCTTTTGGTTATACCATTTTCTATCGGCCTGGCAAGGAGAATGTGGCCCCAGACACCCTCACACGGGCATTCTGCTCCACTATGTCATCCTCCACCCTCATGGATGTCCACAATGGTTTGTGCCATCCTGGCGTTACGCGCATGCTACATTTCGTACGATCACGGAATCTCCCTTTTTCCACTGGAGATGTAAAGAAAATATGCTCAGAATGCCGGCTTTGTGCGGAATTAAAACCTCAGTTCTTCCGCCCCTCAGATGGTATACTCATACATGCAACCCAACCGATGCAACGACTTAGCATCGATTTTAAGGGCCCAGTGCCCTCTTCAACTCGGAACACATATTTGCTCGCCATGATCGACGAATATTCACGTTTTCCATTTGCCTTCCCCTGCTCCAATATGCTGGCGTCCACAGTAATCTGCTGCCTTGAGCAGGTATTTTCTCTCTGTGGCATGCCGGCTTATACTCACTCAGATCGGGGTCCATCCTTTATGTTGAGGGAACTCAAGGACTACCTCTCAGAACGGGGAATTGCTACAAGCAAAACAACACCATACCATCCCATCGGAAATGGGCAGGTAGAGAGGTATAACGGTATCATCTGGAATTCCGTACGTCTCGCTTTAAGATCTCGGGGCCTACCAGACCAGCAATGGGAAACAGTGCTTCCGGATGCATTGCACTCTATACGGTCCCTGCTTTCTACAGCCACAAATACTACACCTCATGAGCGGTTCTTTGGATTCCAGCGTCGCTCATCTCATGGGACATCACTCCCGTCATGGCTAACTACTCCTGGACCTGTATTACTCCGAAGATACGTTCGGACGTCTAAAAATGACCCTCTTGTAGACGAGGTCGAACTAACCGATGCCAACCCCACCTATGCAAACATACGATATTCCGACGGCCGAGAATCTACCGTATCATTACGGGATCTGGCTCCCTGCCCACCAGGACCTCGTGGGACATCGGGTGATGGCATTTCACCAGGAAACTCTTGGGACCTATCGGGTACCCCTCTCCAGGATCCTGATCGGACACCAACTAGCTTGGTGCCGGTAGAACCCCGTGCTCAAGGTTGCGACCCTCCCAGTACCACGCATGAAAGTACTGGTCTGCCACAGACCAGCTCTGCACCTCCCTCTGAACAGAGGCAGTCTGACTTTGAACCTATTGGGGCTCGTACTCGAAGCCATGATCTCCCCGACCCTTCACAGGGCAATCCAGGCCACACGGACTCTGGCCAATGGCCAACCGCATGTAAGCGGACCAGCGACCCTCTACGACGGGAATCCAAACGGGTGCGACTCTTCCTTGTTCGGCGGCTGCGGACCAAAAGGTTGACCACAGCCTCCTAAACCTGCAGGAGGGAAGAATGTGATAAAAATAATAACTTCCGGGAAGTTATGTCATCACTTCCTGTGAACTGTGAACTATGAACTATGAACTGTGTACATACCTCACTTCCTGTCATGTGTCACTTCCTGTTGGACTGGTATAAATACTGGTCTGTTCAGTATTGTAAGAGGCTTCTACCAGAGGCATGGTAAAGACCTCTCTTGTATATAGTGTGTTTATAAGTTACTTAAAGCTTACTTTAAAGTTACTTGATGGTAAGACTCCTTTTTCTTACATCACACCTCGCTTTGATGAGCCCTCCTTCCAAGCTCTGGTGCAGGGAGCAAGATCTAATAAGGAGGTGCTCTTCCCTTCCTCAGGGAGAAAAAAGCCACAATAACAGACTAATGCTGTGTGGCTGCAAGTGGCCCAGGAGGTCAATGCCATCTCTATGTGCCGCAGAACATGGCTGCAGTGCAGGAAGAGGTTTCATGACCTTCTCCGCACAGGAAAAGTGAGTATGACTTTCTCATCACCCTCAATCTCATCCCCATCGCCTCTCCTCACCAGCACTCTGCTTTGCCAACCTCTTCCTCCACATCCCACTTGACACTGACATCCCTGCACCCTTACCCATTCCCTCTCTCTCACTTAACTATTCAACCATGCAGCCCTCACACTCCCTATCACTGTGACGCAATGACAACAACTTACAACACACAGGGAGGGACCTTTGTCTCCTTCTAAGCATCTATGCTATGGATTCTCTACACTCCTTCATTCTCACTCAAACTCAACTTGTGACCCTCATTGCAGGAAAAGAGAGCCCACAATAAGAGGGAAAGAGCGAGGACAGGAGGAGGGCCACCCTCAGTAGCCCAGCTCACCACCTCGGAGGAGGCGGCCCTGGAAATTGCTGGGATCGAGGAGGATTCCCAAGTGGGGGACGGACAGGCGGGCGCATCACAGCAAGCGGGTGACAGAATAGTTTGACATCTCTCTATGAGTGACTGATAATGATTCTGATGCTCTAACAGATTGACTTATGATCACCTACACAATTCAGTGTGCATGCAACCTTTCCCTCACATCTATAACTCTTGCCTTTACTCCCCCACAGCACCATCGAGAGCCCCCATCCCCACTGTCCAGGAGGAAGAGCCTGAGCTTCCAGACTCCTCAGAGGAAGCTACAACCTCTGAGGGCCCTCCGTCAGCAGAATTAAGCGCACTCTGCACTAGTGCAGATGCTTACACCTTGGTGGGACCTTCGGAACATAGAGTAGAGTTGTCACCTGGTGTATCACAGCTCACAAGTGAGCATCAGCAGATGGTGGAGACAGGGACAGCAGTGGAGAGTCCTCGTCGCAGTGGTGAGGACGCTCCCAGCTCGCCTCTGCTGCATGTCGACCCTGCGCCTCCGGGTCCATCCAGAAGGAGAGCGGTGCTGGAACTCCAGGAACAGGTGCAGGAGTCTCTGGCAGGTTTTGTCTCCAGGGTCGCAGTGAGTGTGGAGCGAATGGAGGAGTCCATCGCTAACATGAGCAGAGCCTTTGCAGAGGCATTGGCGCATGAACGCATCAACACGGAAAGGATGGCAACCTCCTTGGAAAGGATGGCTACCTCCATGGTAAGGCTGGCTACCATAGAGGAGAGGATGGCTGCGGTAGAGGAGAGGATGGCTACGTCTATGGAGGAGCTTAGTTGACTGGATATGGAAAACATAGTCATTGTTCAGAATAGACTGACATCTCTTGGGGAGCGATGGTCAGCTAATGAGCAAACAAACCAGACCTTCATGCAAGTCCTCTGGAGTAGGACTTCCACTGCAGAAACAGGTCCTCATGGCCTCCTTGCAGTGCAGCAAGGTGCTGTCCAGCCACTTGCTAGCTCTGAAGTGGGGCTGACCCATGAGAGGGATGTTGGTGGCATACAACAAGGAAATGGGGGCTCCTCTCCAAGCACTCATACGACCATGCCACTGCAGAGTCCTCGGTCAGAGCCACACCAGAGTCCCCACCCAACTGATATCGGCATCTCAACCCCTACACAGCCGCAGGAGCAGCAGACTGTTGCCGAGTCCTTACAGGTTCGCAACCCCAGAGGACACCCGCCAAAAGTGTCAAGACAGGAGCAGCAAGAAAGTGAACAAGGGGCCTCCACAGCTGCTGAAGCCACAGGGGAAGCATCACGTAGGAGCATGCGTAAGAGGAAGATAATGCACAAGTAGTCACAAGGGTAGTCACTTGGGTGTAATGTTGTGTTTAATGTTGAAAAGCCATCAGTTGCTTCTGGTATATGCCTCAGTTGAGGAAGCGCTCAGTCAAGTTGGCGAGAGGGGTTTCCCAGGAGGTCACACTGGAGATGGGTGTCAGGCTCCAAACTTCCACAACAATGAGTAGGCCTTCTAAAAGTTCCCCCAGACCTGAGACAACAAAGTTCTGCCACCTGCAAATGAAGATTGCTGAAAACTCCTTTTTAATGGTGGAGCTGCAGCTGTTAGTAAGCAGTCCACTTGTGAGGCTGCCAGGATTCACTGGCGTGTTCCAGAGGAGACATGCAGGACGTGGGAAAAGTGGTAAAATCAGAAAGGCCTCTCAAAATGGGATTATAGAGGCACTTAGCTGGTTGTTAACGGCCTTAAGGGCCTATCCCGCCTCTTGGCGGCGGGATGGAAACGGGGTAAGAAAACACACATTTGGGGAAATTGCTCGGAGGCGGGATGGAAGCAGGATCGGGCCCGCCCGCCATTTTTTGTGATTTTACCACCTCACACGTCTCCAATCCCGCCTCCTCAGGCCTGGCAAAATCGAGCCCTAAATGTTCAACTTGAATAAGTTATGTTGATTGTCTCAATTTAATTATCCTATGTCTAATAAACAACAACTTGCCTTTAACGTAGTAAAATGTCCCAAGGCACTTCACAGAAGAGATTATCAAACAAAATCTGATACCAAACCACTTAAGGAGATATTAGGGCAGGCAACCAAAAGCTTGCTCAAGGAGGTAGGTTTTATAAACTGTTCAAAGGAAATTGGATGAATACTTAAAAAGGCATGAATTGCAGGGCTATGGGGAAAGAGCAGAGGAAGTGAGAATCGTCAAGATGGCGCCCGAGACTGTCCGGCGCTAGCGCGCTCTCCCTGCTTCGGGCGGCCCGCTCTCGCCACTCGCTCCCGCAACCGGAGCGAGGTGTTCGGCGAGTCAGGCAGAGGCAGCGCAGCGCATCGGGACACAGCAGCAGCCACGTCGACCCGCTAGGGCACGTCGGCTGGCTGCTCCTCAGCGGGGAAGTATTCTGACTGGGAGGAGGGGAGCCGAGCATGGCGGCCAGAGGCCGGACCGGAAGCGGGAGAAGCAGGCCCGGGCTGTCGGACCGTGGAGCCGGCGATGGTGAGGTGGAGGCCGCGGCGACCGGAGGATGTGTTCGGCGAGTCGGGCGGAGGCAGCGCAGCGCATCGTGATGCAGCAGCAGCCACGACGACTCACAGTCCGACTGGGAGGAGGGGAGCCGGGAATGGTGGCCAGAGGGTGAGCTGGAGAAGCAGGCCACCACATGTGGAGCCGAGCCGGCAACAGTGAGGAGGAGGCCGCGGTGACGAGGAGGACGGACATCGTGCTCCCACTGCCACTGGATGCCAAAGAATTGACTTTCTGAACACGGCGCTGTAAAAATAGCTGATGTGTCCCTATGGGGAGTAAGCATTCCATTGTACTAGTACTGGTTACATATGGCAAATAAAATTGAATTGAATTGAATTAATTGGAGAGCTTTTTCAAAGATGGGCCATGATGGGCCAAATGGCCTCCTTCTGTGCTGTAGGTTTTAAGTGTCTTAAAGGAGGAGAAAGCGGCGGAGAGGTTTAGGGAGGGAATTCCAGAGCTTAGAGCCCAGGCAGCTGAAGGCACGGCTGCCAATGGTGGAGCGATGGAAATCGGGGGATGCTCAAGAGGCCAGAATTGGAGGAGCGCAGAGATCTTGGCAGGTTGTAGAGCTGGAGGAGGTTACAGAGATAGGAAGGGGCAAGGCCATGGAGGGATTTGAACAAAGGCAAAATACTGTGGATGCTGGAGATCTGATATATAAACATAAAATGCTGGAAACACTCAGCAGGTCAGACAGCATCTGTGGGGAGAGAGAAACAGAGTTAACGGGCCAGAAATTCCAGGCCAGAAGCGTGAGTACGGTCGGCTTACTCATGCTTCTGGCCGTTGGAAATGCCGGCGTTCAGCATGAACAGCGCATGCGGGGAACGCCGGCATTTCCAGACCTCGAGCGCGTGCGACTGCACAGGCAGCGCTTGCGCAGTGAACTTCGTGGATTTCATTCATGAAATCCGTGAGGTTAAGTCCTTAGAAGTTACACTGAAAAAAAGCAAGTGTAAAGTGGTTCATTGGCTGCGGAGGAAGATATATTTTATCGTGGAGCTTTTGAAATGCAATATTTTTGTTTGGGAAAGGGAGGGAAGTTATTTTAAGAAATTTTAAGTAAGCTTTAAAGTTAAAATTTTTTTTTTTTTAAAGGGTTTTCAGAACGGTAGGTAGAAGGAGCAATTGTGGCTGTGTGAATGGAATGTGAGAATGAGTTATGTATGTATGTCCACATATATTCCTTTACGTATATGTATGTATGTTTTATATTCCTTTACTATGAATGTATGTTTTTAATTATGATTTTCCAATAAGTTACTTTCTCTGAAAGTCATAATTAAATAACACATTCATACACATAAGTAAAGGAATATATACATAACACGCAAAGGAATATATACAGACATACATACTTTCAGAAGCTCCACGATAAGAAATATCTTCCTCCGCAACTGTACCCATGCTTTTTTCATGCGTAAGTTGTAATGACTGGACCTCACTGAAAGCATTAATGAAAGCGGCGAATTATACTGCGCACGCGCTGCATGTGCAGTCGCACGCGTTCTGCCTCTGAACCCCTTCGTTCAGAGGACAGGAAATGCCGGTTTTCCCCACATGCACTGTGCATGCTGAAAACCGGCATTTCATCCGGCCAGATGCGTAAGTACCCCGACCGTACTAGCGCATTTGGAAGGGAATTATTGGGCCAACATTTTACATGTCAATAAAATAAAAAATTTAACACTTGCACGACTTGCCCCCTCGCATCTGCGACTGAGGGTCCAAGGAGGTGCATTGCGCAAGAGGTCATCATCGGACGTATCCTCACACTGTTCCCTTTGGGGAACTGTATGAAGTGGTGGAAGGATTTATGGCCGTGATTAACGCTCATTCCGTGACCGTAGCCATCTTTGAACCAGCCATTAGGGTGGTTAGTCCTATGGCGGGAGGGGTTTACGGGCTCCCACAACCCATCTGAGGGGGGGGGGTGCCACCAACACCCACGGACGCAAGTATCTCGCTGGATGTCCACCCAGAATTTAAAGTTGGAGCTCCGACTCCACTTGCCGGGACTGTCTGGAGTGGGGTTCAAAACCCTACTCCTTCTGGCCCAGCGGCGGGGATGCTTACTGCTACGCAAAAGGCCCACTCCGCACAAAAGGTGACACCCATACGTTTCCTGCGCCTTTTCCCTCCCCGTGACTGGAGCCCTATGCTGCCATTTCACGTTGCTAATCGGATTGGGCGTTTGTCATAGCGGTAGGATCCCCGCCGCTGGGCCAGATCAGGGTAGGGTTTCGAACCCCGCTCCAGACAGTCCCGGCAAGTGGAGTCGGAGCTCCGGCTCTAAATTCTGGGTTGACATCCAGTGGGATATTTGCGTCCGTGGGTGTGGGTGGCCCCCCCTCCTTGTATAGCTTGTGGGAGCCCGTAAAACCCTCCCGCCATAGGACTAACCGCCCTAATGGCTGGTTCAAAGATGGTTACGGTCACGGAATGAGCGTTAATCACGGCCATAAATCCTTCCACCACTTCATACAGTTCCCCAAAGGGAACAGTGTGAAGACACGTATGACGACGACATTGCTAAATAAATAAATGGAATTTAAAAAATTCTTTTAGGGCTTTTAAAAGTCTTTAAATTGCTTTAATTCTCTTTAAAACTACTTCAGATTACTCAAAATAATGTAAACATTTTAAAAAGTTTATAAAAGTTACCAAAATCTTCAAAAAACTTCCAAAAACCTATTTAAACTGCTGCTTTGCATGTAAAAAAGCAAAGCAGCTTGACAGAAACATTGGGGGCGTGTCCAGTGAAACTGAGACCTCAAGGGGCGTGTCTCACTTACACTGCACGCTCCTGGGTCCGCGCTGGCTGCACTCCTGGGCGGCGTGACGTCATACGCTGCCCGGGAATGTGCTTTCTATTTCTCCAAGTTCAGGCGTCCCAGAAGCTGATCGGCAGGAGCGCGGGGTAAGTGCAAATACGGGGCTTGCAGCGCGTGCAAGCCCCGTTCTGGAATTTCTGGCCCAACGTTTCAGGTCAGTGACCCTTTGTCAGAATGGTCTGATGAAAGGCCATCGACCTGAAACGTTAACTCTGTTTCTCTCTTCACTGATGCTGCCTGACCTGCTGAGTGTTTCCAGCATTATCTGAGGGATTTGATGAGAGTTTTAAATTTGATTTAAAAATAAAGCCTGAAAGCGGTATCTTCTCTTCAGCCTGCAGGTGTAACCCTGAATTTACAGACGGATGTGAAGCAACAACAGGCCTATGCCGCTGCAGACCTCAGTTCAGTGGTGAACACTGCGACAGCTGTTCCCATGGATACTACAACTTTCCTCGATGCATTCGTACGTATTACAGCTTTATATGTGTGTCTTTACGGACTCACCTTGTTCACAGTACTGAAAGGAACCCGGCTAAATACCCTTTCGCCCATTTCCAAGCAACTGGCATCGTGAGCAATCTAATACTTTGTTTATTCCGGTTGGAGAATTTGACACTTGAAATCAGATATCATTTTCTGCTCTCTGATTTAAGTATGTCGTCTATGCTTACGTTATGGGCTCTGAGATTCCCACAGGTCACAATGCTAGTACTGCGACAGCATCACCACCCGTTGATGCCCTCCAATACCGACTCCTACCAGAGTGTGCGGGCACCTCATTTGGATGGGGCCAGTGGGCATGTACTATATAGAGGGAGCCCAGAAAGTGCAAATGTAATACACATCTTCATACTCTTCTGAGACTTAGACAGAATTACATAGAATTTACAGCACAGACACAGGCCATTCAGCTCATCAGGTCTATGCAGGTGTTTATGTTTCACACGAACCTCCTCCCACCTTATTTCAACTCACCTTATCTGCATATCCTTCTATTCCTTTCTCCCTCATGTGTTTATCCAGCTTCCCTTAAAATGTATCTATACTATTCACCTCAACCACTCCCTGTGGTAGCGAGTTCCACATTCTCACCACTCTCTGGGTGAAGAAGTTTCTCCTGAATTCCCGATTGGATTTATTAGTGACTATCTTATATTTATCACCACTAGTTTTGGACCCCCAACAAGTGGAAACATCTTCTCTACCTCTACCCTATCGAACTCCATTCATAATTTTAAAGACCTCTATTTGTCATCCCTCATCCTTCCCTTTTCTGGAGAAAAGAGCCCCAGGGGACACAGTCTAAGGATAAGGGGTAGGCCATTTAGGACAGAAATGAGGGGGAATTTCTTCACCCAGAGAGTGGTGAACCTGTGGAATTCTCTACCACGGAAGGCGGTGGAGGCCAGTTCATTAAATATATTCAAGAAGGAGTTGGATATATTTCTTAAGGCTAAAGGGATCAAGGGGTATGGGGAGAAAGCAGGGACCGGGTACTGAGTTTGGACGATCTGCCATGATCTCATTAAATGGCGGAGCAGGCTCGAGGGGCCGAATGGCCTACTCCTGCTCCTATCTTCTATGTTTCTATGTTTCTATGGCCGTCTCCTGCTCCTAACTCTTATGTTCTTATGAATCAGTTTGCATGTTATGTAAATTTGACATTTTTAATTGTGAACATTTTTTTCTTCTAGGTGTTCCCGTTTACCCCACCCCCAGTCCGGTGACTGTAGCCCCATCGGCTGGACATTTCCAAAGTGAGCGCTTACCAGTTACATTGAGCATGGCACCCAGGTGCTACTGAGGGTTTGATTGGTGTCCTGTCAGTGCAGGCTCTTCTCGCTAGAAGTTGCCGTAAGGCATCTTTACTGCCGTTCTAGATTGAGCAAAAGCATATTTTATTAATTTCTGTTAACTCCTTTCAACTATAAATTACATTCTGGTGAAGATATTTTGGGCCTAATTAGACCAATGGATCATTCTTTACTGCCCAGATTATCCACAGGAACAGTTCGTGTGATGTTTTACAATGTTTATTTTGACTTTGAATTAAAATCTAGTAAGCTAAAATGAAACGGTATTTATGAAACATTGTCAAAATGATGGCAGTCTTTAATTGAAGCAAAGGTATATTGCACCAATTGCTACAAAACAAATTTCTAACTTTTCTGCTATTAAGTAAATATTCTTATCAGGAGGACAAAGTTATAATTATTTTTTTGTACGAGATTTCTTCAAAAGGCAATCCGAGAAGTATCCAGTTGTAAACCGTTCTTGAATTCAGCGCCTTTTAAAAATATTTATTCATGGTATATGGGCGTCGCTGGCAAGGCCGGCATTTATTGCCCATCCCTAATTGCCCTTGAGAAGGTGGTGGTGAGCCGCCTTGAACCGCTGCAGTCCGTGTGGTGAAGGTGCTCCCACAGTGCTGTTAGGGAGGGAGTTCCAGGATTTTTACCCAGCGACGATGAAGGAACGGTCGATATATTTCCAAGTCAGGATGGTGTGTGATTTGGAGGGGAACTTGCAGGTGATGGTGTTCCCATGCGCCTGCTGCCCTTGTCCTTCTAGGCGGAAGAGGGGAAGAGGTCTCGGGTTTGGGAGGTACTGTTGAAGAATTAGATATGTGAAAAAAGCATTTTTCTACTAATTCTCCTTGTGAAATTCAGTCATTATCGAACAACTTCATTTCTCTGTTTAAGTGACATAATTGAGGATAGTGGGCTAGCTTTCTTTCTGCTTTCAGGTCATGAAGTATGTAAAAGGACCTACAGTAAGATCATTCCATGGGGTACTGGGATAGAAGTTCAACCCCTTCCCCTCCAGTTGTGAGTTGCTGGTCTCTGCTGTATTGCTGTGCCTATGTCAGCTCACCCACACCTGAGTCAGGAAAGGGGTTTTGGATGGGGAAATCATCACTATACTGCGCTCATGTGGTAAGCCTAAGAGTGGCATTGATGAAGTTCTAGAGCAGGTCACCTGCTCACCATCTCAGCTGCAAGAAAACAAAAAGGGGGGAAAGAACAATGAGAAACCTTAGAAGGTAGCCGAACCTAAAAATACTCTTCTTTAGATGGAGATTAGGAACTTATTGGGCAGAATTTTCATTGAGCCATGGAGGCGGGATTGGAGGCGTGTGGGGGGTTAAAATCTTGAAATCGGGGGGCATGAACCCATCCTGCCCCCAACCCGCCTCCATACCAGTTTCAAAGGAGGCGGGTACCCGACCCGCGCTGGGACTCGGCTCCCCGAGGCAGGAAGGGGATTAGTGCCAATTAACTGCCTGTTAACAGGTAGTTAACAGGCAGTTTTTAACCTAATCCCTATTTTTATTGGTGAAGTGTGGGATTCCCGATGGCTCCAAACCATGCCAAGTTAGTGAGGCGGGCCATCAGATGAAGGGCTTGGAGGGTTCGAGATGTCCGGTGTTCAGGTGAGTGATGGGTGCATGAGTGCAGAGGTAACTGCACAAAATAACAAAAAGATTGATTAGGAAAGGGAAGATAGATTATGAAAGTAAATTAGCAAAAAATATAAAAACAGATAGTAAGAGTTTTTATAGTTATATAAAAAGAAAAAGGGTGGCTAAAGTAAATGTTGGTCCCTTAGAGGATGAGACCGGGAAATTAATGGTGGGAAATATGGAGATGGCAAAAACACTGAATGAATATTTTGTATCAGTCTTTACAGTAGAGGACACCAAGAATATCCCAACACTGGACAAGCAGGGGGCTATAGGGGGGGAGGAGATAAACACGATCAAAATCACTAAGGAAGTGGTACTCGGTAAAATAATGGGACTCAAGGCGGATAAATCGCCTGGACCTGATGGCTTACATCCAAGGGTCTTGAGGGAAGTGGCGGTAGGGATTGTGGATGCATTGGTAATAATCTTCCAAAACTCCCTGGACTCAGCAAAGGTCCCAGCAGACTGGAAAACTGCTAATGTAACACCCTTATTTAAAAAGGGCAGTAGACAGAAGGCTGGAAACTATAGACCGGTTAGCCTAACATCTGTGGTAGGTAAAATTTTGGAGTCCATTATTAAGGAGACAGTAACAGGACATTTGGATAATCATAGTTTAATAAGACAAAGTCAGCATGGTTTTATGAAGGGGAAGTCATGTTTGACAAATTTGCTGGAGTTCTTTGAGGAAGTAACATACAGGGTGGATAAAGGTGAACCAGTGGACGTAGTGTATTTAGACTTCCAAAAGGCATTTGACAAGGTGCCACACAAAAGATTATTGCTTAAGATAAAAAATCACGGGATTGGGGGTAATATTCTGGCATGGATAGAGGATTGGCTATCTAACAGAAGGCAGAGAGTTGGGATAAATGGTTCATTCTCAGACTGGCAATCAGTAACCAGTGGTGTTCCGCAGGGGTCAGTGCTGGGTCCCCAACTCTTTACAATCTATATTAACGATTTGGAGGAGGGGACCGAGTGTAACATATCAAAGTTTGCAGATGATACTAAGATGGGAGGGAAAGTAGTGAGAGAGGAGGACATAAAAAACCTGCAAGGGGACATAGACAGGCTAAGTAAGTGGGCAGAGACTTGGCAGATGGAATACAATACTGGAAAGTGTGAGGTTATGCACTTTGGCAGGAAAAATCGTAGAGCAAGTTATTATCTTAATGGCAAGAAACTGGAAAGTACTGAAGTACAAAGGGATCTGGGGGTCCTGGTGCACGAAACTCAAAAGGTTAGTATGCAGGTGCAGCAAGTGATTAAGAAGGCCAATGGAATGTTGGCTTTCATTGCTAGGGGGATAGAATATAAAAGTAGGGAGGTATTGCTTCAGTTGTACAAGGTATTGGTGAGACCGCACCTGGAATACTGCATACAGTTTTGGTGTCCATACTTAAGAAAAGACATACTCGCTCTCGAGTCAGTACAAAGAAGGTTCACTCGGTTAATCCCGGGGATGAGGGGATGGACATATGAGGAGAGGTTGAGTAGATTGGGACTCTACTCATTGGAGTTCAGAAGAATGAGAGGCGATCTTATTGAAACATATAAGATTGTGAAGGGGTTGGATCGGGTGGATGCGGGTAGGATGTTCCAGATGATGGGTGAAACTAGAACTAGGGGGCATAGTCTTAGAATAAGGGGCTGCTCTTTCAAAACTGAGATGAGGAGGAACTACTTCACTCAGAGGGTGGTAGGTCCATGGAATATGCTGCCCCAAAAAGCTGTCGAAGCTACATCATTACATAAATTTAAAACAGAAATAGACAGTTTCCTAGAAGAAAAGGGAATTAAGGGTTACGGGGAGCGGGCAGGAATTTGGACATGAGTTTAGGTGCGGATCGGTCATGGCCCTGTGGGTAGCGGAGCGGGCCCAGGGGCCGTGTAACCTGATCCTGCTCCTATTTCGTGTGTCTAATTCTGTTAGATTCAGGAGATAGTCCTGTCATAGTGGATTGGCGGTTAGGATCAGATCAGCCATGATCTTATTGAATGGCGGAGCAGGCTCGAGGGGCCAATTGGCCTACTCCTGCTCCTATTTCTTATGTTCTTATGTAAGTGTGTTTGGTGTGTGTAAAGTGTTTAAAGAAGTTTTACTTACATATACTTACCTTTACAGCCTTCCTTCCTTCAGGTCTCGGGAGTCCCTCATCTCACCGGCACAGAAAGAATGGCCGCGAGCTGTCAAAAATTGCAGCATTCAGCTTTCTGTTCTGGAGAGATCTCTAAATCATCCTGAGAGGAAGGAATTAACTTGGAGTACAGACTGTCAGTGTTTGACAGCTTCAAACAGCTGTCGGCGGGCTCAACAAGGTCAATCAAGTGAAAATCGCGTGGGTTGGCCACAACTCGATGGAGGCGGGACTACAACCCCGAAAGTTGTAGTCCCGCCTCCAACCCGCCTCCTCAATGAAAATCCAGCCCATTGTGTGTGAAAACCCAACCACTAAACCATTTGTTATCACACTATAGACCAGCATGACAGAAGTTGAAAGCCCTGCACCAGCATGATCTCTTCTCCAGTATCAACAGAACGCGGTGGAACAATGCTCTTAATACTATAAGGAGGAATGAATGTAGTAAAATGCATTGGAGTGGAAAATGTCAATGTACACTGATAGGCAGATTTGCATTGGTCCTGAAGATTTGATTTTCCAGTCATTTGCTTTTGTTCTCTTACAGATTGTAAATGTAATGTGCAGGGTACAGTGGCGAATACTTGTTACGTGGATCCTTACACTCAGCGCTGTGATTGCAAGCCTCACTACACCGGTCCCTACTGTAATCACTGTGCCACAGGATACTTTGGAAATTACTGTCAACGTAAGTATATACATAACCAAAAAAGTATTAAGCTGCAAAGTAGTTACATCAGCTATTTAGATAGATATTCAGCCGATAGAGAGAAACTATTTCCTCTGGTGGGGGGAGTCCAGAATAAGGGGGCATGACCTTAAAATTAGAGCCAGGCCGTTCAGGGGTGATGTCAGGAAGCACTTCTTCACACAAAGGGTGGGGGAAATCTGGAACCCTCGCCCCCAGAAAGCTGTTGAGACTGGGGGTCAATTCAAAATTTCAAAACTGATAGATTTTTGTTGGGTAAGGGTATTAAAGATTATGGAACCAAAGTGGGTAAATGGAGTTGAGATACAGATCAGCCATGATCTAATTGAATGGTGGAACAGGCTCGAGGGGCTGAATGGCCTCCTCCTGTTCCTATTTCAGCTGATCACATTCCGGATTGAGCTACAATGGGGCAAACGGAGAATTACACGATGAAATTTTTGATATTTTTATTAATTTCACACTAAGTCTCTGGTATGTTTATAATGTTAATAATCAAGCAATATGAAACACTGCATTAGATAGTATTCCTATTGTGCGTTGTTTTATTTGGGACTTATAAATAGGAGCATCGAATACAAGGGCAGGAGGTCACGGTCAATTTGTACAAGGCAATGGTTAGGTCGTGGTTGGTGTACTGTGTGCAATTTTAGGCTCCCCATTATACATTAAAGCCATGAAGAGCATTCAGCGTAGGTTCACCAGAATGATACCGAGAATGAGACACTATGGGCTGGATTTTCCAAGCCCCGAGGAGGCGCGCATGGAGGCAGAACAGCTGGTAAAATCGGAGAAAGTGGGGGCAGATGGCAAACCCGCCCCCATCCCGCCTCCGTGCCCTTTTGCCAGGAGGCGGGAAGATGTGCAGCTTTGGGTCCCGTCTCCTGGAGGCGGGAAAGGCATTTAATCCTTTTGACTGCCTGTTAACAGGCAGTTAAGTGGCTGTAATCCGGGTTGGAGGAGACGTGGAGGAGGTCTGTGCCGGTCGGAGGCACCTGGAAGTAAGGTGTAGAGGTGAGTGATGGGTGCAAGTGTGGAGTGGTAAGTATGTAAGATGAGTGATAAGTTTTAAAAAGTGTGCACTTACCTTGTTTTCTTCCTACAGCCTTTAGCCGCGCTGGATGGGGAGAGCCGACATTCTCCTTGTCAATTTCACATAATGGCTGTTGGATCCTCCAATCTTAGACATGTGAAATTTACAAAGTTGAAAGGTTTGATGAGCCCTCACCACAAAAACTCATCAAACTAAAGAGAATGGAAACGCTGTCATTTCTTCTTTCAAGAAGGTTTGACAGATAGCACGTCTGACATTGACATGATCTGTCAGTCACTTCCTTCCTAATTGGCCTGCTGAGGCCGCAGGGCGGGCTCAACAAGCTCAATCAGGGGAAAATCCCTCTGATTGGTCAGGCGAGGATGGAGGTGGGACTGCCGGGGAAATGGCAGAATCTGGGGGCAGGTACCCATCCCGCCCCCAACCTGCCTCCGTGCCATCTTCCCAGGAGGCAGGTAGCCGACCTGCGCCAGGTCCCGTCTCCTGGAGGCGGGAAAGGGATTACAGCCACTTAACTGCCTGTTAACAGGTAGTTAACAGGCAGTTAAGAGGATTATCTCCATTTTTCCACCAGAGGCGTGGGCTTCCCGACGTCGGGAAACCTCGCCAGGGTCACCGAGGCGAGCAGTGGGTCTGCAGGGGTCGGAGGGGTGCAAAAGTGCGCTGTGGAGTTGAGTGATGAGTGCAGGTATGGAGAGGTGAATATGTGAGGTGAGTGCAAAGTGATAGAAAATGTTTACTTAACTTTGTTTCTTCCTGCAGGCTTCAAGAGTTGGGGATGCGGAGAGTCTCGCATCTCACCGGCAGAGATGACAGATGGCTGCTGCATTCCCTGATGCAACAACCATCTCATTTCTGCTCACAAAAGAGGTTTGATGAGACTTGAATACAAGAACTCATCAAACAACAGAGAATGTCAGTGTTTGACAGCTTCAAAGAGCTGTGAAACGATGACAATTCATCTGTCATACGCTGACGTTCTCTGTAACCGGCTTCCCCTTAATTGGCCTGCTGAACCCACTGGGCGGGCTTAACAAGGTCAAGCAAGGGAAAATAGCGTGGGTTGGCCACAAGTTGATGGAGGCGGGACTAAAGCCCGACAAGCAGCAGTCCCGCCTCCAACGCGCCCCCATTGACAAAATCGCCCCCTATAGTTCTGAGGAGAGACGAGAATCTGAGACTAATTCCCTGGTGCAAGGAAGGAAATTTAATATAGCGTTTTAAAATGACGACAGGTTTTAATTGGGTGAATTGGGAAAGGCTGCTCTATTCGGGGCTTTAGTGATGAAGGGGCTCATTAATTTAACAAAAATTAAATGTAGAGGCTGGAAATCTGAAACCAAAACAGAAAATGCTGGGAACGCTCGGCCTGTCAGGCAGCGTCCATGGAGTGAACCGACGAGCTGACCATCTGATGAAGGGTTATGTCTGAAACGTTAACTTGTCACCGCTCTGTAATGTCAGTGTATTACTGTTGGCATTTTTGTAATTGTTAAAGACTCTTAAATCAGTCCTTATGACTGGTTGTGATTTTCAGGTTGATTATTCGTGCTGTAACATTATGTGAACTGGGTATATTTCATAGAATCGTAGAATCATAAAGAAAGACTTGCATTTATATCGTGCTTTGCAGCCAATGAAGTACTTTTGGAGTGTAGTCACTATTGTAATGTAGAAAACGTGGCAGCCAATTTGTGCATACCAAGCTCCCACAAACAGCAATGTAATAATGGCCAGATAATCTGTTTTTTTGTTATGTTGATTGAGGGATAAATATTGGCACCAGGGATAACTCCCCTGCTCTTCTTCGAAATAGTGGCCGTGGGATCTTTTACGTCCACCTGAAAGAGCAGACGGGGCCTCGGTTTAATGTCTCATCCGAAAGGCGGCACCTCCGACAGTGCGGCGCTCCCTCAGTACTGCACTGGAGTGTCACCCTAGATCTTTGTGCTCAAGTCTCTGGAGTGGGACTTGAACCCACAACCTTCTGACTCAGAGGCAAGAGTGCTACCCACTGGGCCACAGCTGACAATCATACTGCACTGAAGGAGGCCATTTGGCCCATCGTGCCTGTGCCAGCTCTTTGAAAGAGCTCTCCAATTGAGTCCCACTCCCCCACCTGTCACCCACCTCCCCACCCCGCCTCCCCCCCGCCCCCCCCCCCCGCTCTTTCCCCTGGAGCCCTGCAAATGTTTCCGTTTCAAATATTTATCCAATTGCCTCTTGAAAGTTATTATTGAATCTGCTTCCACTGCCCTTTCAGGCAGCGCGTTCCAGATCAGTGACTTGTAACTTTTCTGATAGTGTAGCACAGGTGCCCAGAGCTGTATGTTTGTTTTAAATGCTCTTTTGTTTTTGTTCTGACCTGCTCAGGCAACTACAAGCAGTCCTGTTCTCTGCCCTTCCCTTTCTTTTTAGGTCCCTTGCCACACATCTCTCTTTCCCAGACACGAGGACAGGGAAATGACTAGTTTCTACATCTTTGTCAAAGTTGTTTGGTAACTGAATGCTGGAAGGTGACATTTAACACTTCCTATCAACTAAGACTAGCGATCAAAATAATTCATATCCCAAGAGATAGTGCATATGTACATCACTCTCAGCAAAAGCCAATTGATGATGCGTCTATTTACTCCTTAAACAAAAGAACTAGGTAACAGGATTAGAAACAAGATTGAAGATTACAGAGATAAGCAAACATGCAGGTAGAGTGGGATGAATTAAGGTGGGAGGAGGCTCATGTTGAGCATAAACACCGGCATGGACCTCTTGGGCCTGTTTCTGTGCTGTAAATTCTATGTAAAAACATCGAGATGCTCAAATGCTTCATGGAACATGTCCTGTTAGGACCCTGAAAAAAGTCATTAGTGGAAAACACGTGAGCAAGTTTGAATAATGGTGGTGTAAATGTTGATAGGTAGTGGGCAAAGATTTTGTCTAATTACTTTGCGTAGAGCAACATCATAAACATCGGGGGAACGCTTCCTCTGATCACTATTTCTAGTGAAATTGTACTGAATAATGATTAGCAGTTCTCTGGTCGCACAGCCCCCATTGGCAGGAGAGGCTGAAGAGGAGCCCCTGTAAAATTCCTTCAGCCTGGTTCTTCCTCCCATTACATTCCCCCTTTCTCCTGCACCCTACCCCTGAAAACCGTCTGGCTTCTGAGGGACAGGCAGCAGCTCTTTACCGGCTGCTGGTCCTGAAACTGCCGCCCTAACCCCCGGCACATCCAGCAAACCACCAAGAACAGCAGGAAAATATTCAGATGAGTTGACCTTGTGTTATTGGGTGACATTTGCGAGCCTGAATGGCATCGGTTGCAATGCACAGGGACCATATTATCAGCTGCATAGCGATCAGATACAAGTCCCCATCCCCCCCCCCACCCCAGTTTCCATCCTGGAGCATTGCTTGGGGTAAGAAAGAGGTCTTGAGTCTGCTCCCATGTTGTAATTTCTTGTAGTTGAGCCTGTAGAGTCAGAGTTCCCGCTCGTTATATCAACGCAATCCGGGCGGAATCGGCCGAACCAGCGCAAAAGATCGGGGGAACTTTAAACGTAAGTGAGTTACGCCCAAAACCACTTACACTCGTGTTTTCCGTGACCTCTATCGCTAGTTCAAGATTCAATTCGCCCGGATCAGGCCACGCCCACAAAACTGGCCCCGCCCCCAGGTCCACATTGCGAGATTCCCCCTATTGTGCTGGCTCGTGCAGCCCCTTCAAATTGAACTCATTTTCTTCAGCACACAGGCACTAGTCGGCAACTTTGAAAAGTTTTTTCATGTCAAATAATATTTAATTGACTAAGTAACTGACTAGTGTACACCAATGAAAGTAGTAAATGTTCAGTATAGTTTTTAAAAGTTATTTTCAGTGATTTTTAAATCACAGTTGAAGGACTGGATATCCTAAGGAATAATGCATATTTTTGGTGATGAACCCATTTTCAGCTGTATTAATAACACTGCACCAGGTTATCGCTCTGAAACACATCAAGGAATACGTTTTAATGAAAAGAAAAAAAAGAAATGTTTACGTTCTATTACGCTGCCCAATTGCGCTAGTTCATGGAAGATTTTACATTTGTGATTATGCAAATGAATTTTAACAGAAACTTCAACTACGACCTAACCAGCGCAATTTTGCTCCTGAAGTGGAAACTGTACCCTGTAATGCCTAAGCCCGTCTCCAGCCCTGTACCCAACCCAGTATCACAACAGGCTACACTGTGCTTACTGTACCCTGCCTTCAGTGATTTAAGACCATGTCTCCTATGTGTGCATCGCTTTAACACTATGTAATATTTGTTTAGAATGCCAGTGTTACAGTGCTGGTGTGACACGTCAAGTGTGTGACCCAAACACTGGACAGTGTTTGTGTCGAAGTGGATTTCAAGGCTACTTCTGCGAAAGCTGCTTGACAGGGTATTTCCGGTTTCCGTTCTGCGAGTGTAAGTAACATTTACCACTGCTGTTAGAAAATAGCCCTGCATATTTAGCTACAGCTAGAAGAAACAATGTTCTCATTTCACCCTTCAGTCACACAACCTGCGTGTCAGGTTAGATTTATTTTTTAACACTCCTCTCCAGAAATTTCAAGTTCTAAATAGAAAGAGACATGCCAAGACTAATACAAAGTACCGATAATAAATGGCAATCAACATTATAATATGATTAATACAGGCTTATCGGTATAAGCATGGTAGAATCAGAGAATGATACGGCAAAGGTGACACCCGTCTTTCAGATGTGACGTTAAACTGCCCTCTCAGGTGGATGTAAATGATCCCATTTCGAAGAAGAGCAGGGGGAGTTCTCCCCGGTGTCCTGGCCAATATTTATCACTCAACCAACATCACTAAAAAAAAACAGATGATCTGGTCATTATCACATTGCTATTTGTGGGAGCTTGCTGTGTGCAAATTGGCTGCTGCGTTTCCCTTTGTGTGAAGAAGTGCTTCTTGACGTCACTCTTGAAAGGCTTGGCTCTAATTTTAAGGTTGCGCCCCCTTGTTCTGGGCTCTCCCATCAGAGGAAATAGTTTCCCTCTATCTACCCTGGAAAATCAAATGTCTGGATTTTCTCGGTGTGTTTTCTGCTGATACCCCGCGCTCTCCCCCCGAGCCCCTCTCTCCCCCCGACTCCGAGCCCCGCTCTCCCCCCCCACCCCGAGCCCCGCTCTCCCCCCCGACCCCGAGCCCCGCTCTCCCCCCGACCCCGAGCCCCGCTCTCTCCCCCCACCCCGAGCCCCGCTCTCCCCCCGACCCCGAGCCCCGCTCTCCCCACCACCCCGAGCCCCGCTCTCCCCCGAGCCCCGCTCTCCCCCCGAGCCCCGCTCTCTCCCCCCGAGCCCCGCGCTCTCCCCCCGAGCCCCGCGCTCTCCCCCCGAGCCCCGCTCTCCCCCCGACCCCGAGCCCCGCTCTCCCCCCGACCCCGAGCCCCGCTCTCTCCCCCCCACCCCGAGCCCCGCTCTCCCCCCGACCCCGAGCCCCGCTCTCCCCACCACCCCGAGCCCCGCTCTCCCCCGAGCCCCGCTCTCCCCCCGAGCCCCGCTCTCCCCCCGAGCCCCGCGCTCTCCCCCCGAGCCCCGCTCTCTCCCCCCGAGCCCCGCTCTCTCCCCCCCGAGCCCCGCGCTCTCCCCCCGAGCCCCGCGCTCTCCCCCCTAGCCCCGCTCTCCCCCCGAGCCCCGCTCTCCCCCCCCACCCTGAGCCCCGCTCTCTCCCCGACCCCGAGCCCCGCTCTCTCCCCCCACCCCGAGCCCCGCTCTCCCCCCGACCCCGAGCCCCGCTCTCCCCCCCACCCCGAGCCCCGCTCTCCCCCCCACCCCGAGCCCCGCTCTCCCCCCCACCCCGAGCCCCGCTCTCCCCCCGAGCCCCTCTCTCCCCCCGAGCCCCGCTCTCTCCCCCCGAGCCCCGCTCTCTCCCCCCGAGCCCCGCTCTCTCCCCCCGAGCCCCGCGCTCTCCCCCCGAGCCCCGCTCTCCCCCCGAGCCCCGCTCTCCCCCCGAGCCCCGCTCTCCCCCCCCACCCCGAGCCCCGCTCTCCCCCCGACCCCGAGCCCCGCTCTCCCCCCCCACCCCGAGCCCCGCTCTCCCCCCCGACCCCGAGCCCCGCTCTCTCCCCCCCACCCCGAGCCCCACTCTCTCCCCCCACCCCGAGCCCCGCTCTCTCCCCCCACCCCGAGCCCCGCTCTCTCCCCCCCACCCCGAGCCCCGCTCTCTCCCCCCACCCCGAGCCCCGCTCTCTCCCCCCACCCCGAGCCCCGCTCTCCCCCCGACCCCGAGCCCCGCTCTCTCCACCCGAGCGCCGCTCTCTCCCCCCACCCCGAGCGCCGCTCTCTCCCCCCACCCCGAGCCCCGCTCTCCCCCCCACCCCGAGCCTCACTCTCTCACCCCGAACCCCACTCTCCCCCCCCGAGCCCCACTCTCCCCCCCTGAGCCCCACTCTCTCTCCCCGAGCCCCGCTCTCTCCCCCCGAGCCCCGCTCTCCCCCCGCCGAGCCCCGCTCTCCCCCCCAGCCCCGCTCTCTCCCCCCGAGCCCCGCTCTCTCCCCCCGAGCCCCGCTCTCTCCCCCCGAGCCCCGCTCTCTCCCCCCGAGCCCCGCGCTCTCCCCCCGAGCCCCGCGCTCTCCCCCCGAGCCCCGCTCTCTCCCCCCGAGCCCCGCTCTCTCCCCCCGAGCCCCGCTCTCTCCCCCCGAGGCCCGCTCTCTCCCCCCCGAGGCTCGCTCTCTCCCCCCGAGGCCTGCTCTCCCCCCCCCCGAGCCCCGCTTTAATTTACCATGATTTTTAATTTCCTCTTCACCGTGGTAACTGATGAGTTTAAATATGTTAATATACACTGTATGGATTGCCAACCCTACAAGCAGCGTTATCCCTAAGGTGTGCGTGTGTGCGGCCGTGCATTAACGGAGAGGTCCCGCGCAGGCCGCTCACCAGCTGTTGCTGCTGGAAAAGACATCGCGCATGCACGGCTGTGCAGCAAATGCAAAGGGACTGCGCACAAAAAAAAATAGAGGGAACGTTGCCTACAACAGCCCGAGATCTCTGCGCTCCTCTAATTCTGGCCTCTTGAGTATCCCCGATTATAATCGCTCCACCATTGGCTGCCGTGCCTTCAGCTGCTCTGGAATTCCCTCCCTAAACCTCTCCGCCTCTCTCTCCTCCTTTAAGACGCTCTTTAAAACCTCCCTCTTTGACCGAGCTTTTGGTCAGCTGTTCTAATATCTCCTTATATAGCTCGGTCTCAAATTTTGTCTGATAATCGCTCCTGTGAGGCACCTCGGGACGTTTTACTATGTTAAAGGTGCTATATAAATACAAGTTGTTGTTGTTGTGAACATAGGGTGGCCCATTTACTCAGCACCTGCTTTTACAGTCCAATGCAGCTGCAACTTCCACTTGAATAGTAAGGGCTAAATCCCTGCCAATGAGGAGGGTAAGCAAGTGGAGTGAGAGTAAATATGTTACCATCATAAATAATGGGAAACTTTCCAGAATAAAAACTATTGAAAATGTGAATTTAGGACTGATAGCAGGAAATATTTTTCTTTTTAAATAGAGAGCGATCAACATATGAAATGAACTTCCAGATAGAGCAGTGGAGGTGAAGACCCGGCAATCATTTTGGAAACAATTGAATGCTACATGGGTGGGCGGGAGAATACTGTTGGATGGATGAATCAAGATGGGATGAATGGCCTTGTTCATTGTGATTTCAACCCAGCTGGAAACATATTCTACATTCTTGTGGAAACCATTCAAATAAGGAGGCTGTGGAGAGGGTACAGCAGAGATTTACGAGAATGGTTCCAGGGATGAGGGACTTCAGTTACGTGGATAGACTGGAGAAGCTGGGGTTGTTCTCCTTGGAGCAGAGAAGGCTGAGAGGAGATTTGATAGAGGTGTTCAAAATCATTATAGAGTAAATAAAGAGAAACCGTTTCCATTGGCTGAAGGGTCGATGACCAGAGGGCACAGATTGAAGGTGATTGGCAAAAGAACCAGAGGCGACAGGAGGAAAAGGTTTTTTACGCAACGAGTGGTTAGGATTTGGAACGCGCTGCCTGATTGGGAAGTGGATACAGATTCAATAGCAGCCTTCAAAAGGGAATTGGATAAATACTTGAAGGAGAAAAAATTGCAGGGATATGGGGAAAATGTGGGAGAGTGGGACTAACGGGATCGCTCTTCGAAAGAGCCAGTGCAGACTGGATGGGCCGAATGGCCTCCTTCTGTGCTGTACTGTTCAATGATTCTATATAAATACAAATTGATACACCCCTTTCGGCACGAGAAAAGGAAGAATGACTTGACTCATTGCTGAAATGAAAAGTTTTACGCTGTGGAAAATTCCAAGTTAAAAGTTTGTGAGAGAATGCCCTCGGATAAAGGAGTTTCATTACTTGATTAAAAAAGAACCAAAAGCGTTTCACCCAAACAAATCAAAAATCATTCACTTCGAGATCCCAGGACTCAGCTGGTGCTCGATACAGAAAAATTCTAAATAGCTCGCAGCCAGAGTAGCAGAGGGAGCATTATTCTGGAACTGGCCTGTGCATAACTCATCTGAGGATTCAGGCTGAGTACAAAAAATTCATCTCACTCAGAAATTACCACCAGAAGGAAAATATTTCAAGGCACTAAGGCTGGAGTAAAGTGGCAGAGGTTAATGTCCCTTCTGATCTACCTTTCCTGCTCCTGACGCACTACCTTGCTACCACTTCCCCAGCACCCCAACCTACCCAACAAGCTGTGGCTGAGGTTGGGAACCCATCAATTGCAGGAATTAGAATCATAGAATCACACAGCACACAAGGAGGCTACTCGGCCCATCGTGTCTGTGCCGGCTCTTTGAAAGATCTATCTAATTAATCCCACTTTCCCCATAGTCCTGCAGGTTTTTCCCCTTCAAGTATTTATCCAATTCCCTTTTTGAAAGTTACTGTTGAATCTGCTTCCTCCGCCCTTTCAGGCAGCGCATTCCAGATCACAACAACTCGCTGCGTAAAAAAAAAAATCTCCTCCTCTCCCCTCTGGCTCTTTTGCCAACGACCTTAAATTGCAGCATTGAACCTGGCTTCAGGACAGAAAGCAGAGAGTAGGGGTAAAGGGTAGCTATTCACAGTGACAGAAGGTGGGTAGTGGTGTTCCACAAGGATCAGTGCTGGGACCACTGCTGTTCACAATTTACATTAACGATTTAGACGTAGGAATCTAAAACACAATTTCTAAATTTGCGGATGACACCAAATTGTGCGGGATAGTCAATACTGAGGAGGACTGCATCAAATTACAGGAGGACATTAATAAACTCGCAGAATGGGCAAATAATTGGCAAATGAAGTTCAACACAGATGAATGTGAGGTATTACATTTTGGTAGGGAGATCACTTATCACTTGGAGGGTGCGACTCTAGGTGGGATAGAGGAACAAAGGGATCTCAGAGTACAAATACACAAATCACTAAAAGTTACGACACAGGTTTGCAAGGCCATAAAAAAAGCAAGCCAAGCACTAGGGTTTATTTCTAGAGGGATAGAATTGAAAAGTAGGGAAATTATGCTAAACCTGTATCGAACCTTGGTTAGACCACACTTACACTGCGTACAGTTCTGGTCGCCATATTATAAAAAGGATATAGAGGCACTGGAGAGGGTGCAGAGAAGATTTACAAGGATGATACCAGAAATGCGAGGGTATACCTATCAGGAAAGGATGAACAGGCTGGGTCTCTTTTCTCTTGAAAAAAGAAGGCTGAGGGGTGACCTAATAGAGGTCTTTAAAATTATGAAAGGTTTTGATAGAGTGGATACAGAGAGAATGTTTCCACTTGTGGGGAAGAGCAAAACTAGAGGCCATCAATATAAGATAGTCACCAAGAAATCCAATAGGGAATTCAGGAGAAACTTCTTTACCCAGAGAGTGGTGAGAATGTGGAACTCGCTACCACAGGGAGTGGTTGAGGCGAATAGTATAGATACATTTAAGGGGAGGCTGGACAAACATATGAGGGAGAAAGGAATAGAGGGTTAGGCTGATAGATTTAGATGAGGAAAGACGGGAGGAGGCTCGTGTGGAGCATAAACACCGGCACGGACTGGTTGGTCCAAATGGCCTGTTTCTGTGCCGTATATCCTGTGCAATCTGATGTAAAAACCTGTGCCTTGTAACTCGATGATACATCAATCATTGTGATGCAAGCTTCCTGTCTCTAAAAATGTAAACTTTGATTTAGAATGATTTACGAACCTACCAGATTATCTGGTCATCATCACACCGCTGTCCGTGGGAGCCTGTTGCGCACAAACCGGCCACCGGATGTCCCAAAGCGCTTTACAGCCAATGAAGTACTTTTGAAGTGTAGTCACTGTTGTAATGTAGGCAACACGGCAGCCAATTTACACACAGCAAGCTCCCACAGACACCACAGTGATCATGACCAGATAATCAGTTTTAGTGATGTTGATTGGGGGATAAATATTGGACAGGACACCGGGGAGAACTCCCCTGCTCTTCCAATAGTGCCATGTGATCTTTTACATCCACCTGAGAGGGCAGTCGGGGCCTCAGTTCAACACCTCATCTGAAAGACGGCACCTCCGACAGTGCAGCCCTCCCTCAGCACTGCACTGGGAGTGTCAGCCCAGAGTTTTGTTCTCAAGTCTCTGGAGTGGGACTTGAACCCACAACCTTCTGACTCGGAGGCGAGGGTGCTGCCCACTGAGCCACGGTTGACAATCATACAGCACAGAAGGAGGCCATTCGGCCCATCGTGCCTGTGCTGGCTCTTTGAAAGAGCTCTCCGATTAGTCCCACTCCCCCCCGCACCACCCCTGCTCTTTCCCCAGGCGAGAGTGCATCCAATTTAGCCACGGCAGACAGTGGGGGATGTGGCGAGAATGTGGGATTAATTTATCAACAGGGGACGGGCCAATGAGCCACTGGTGGTTGGGCACCGAGTGTTTCACCTGGGTGCAGGAGTACGGCAGAGGGGAAAGACCAGCTGGTCCATCAAGCGTGCCCCACACCCTGATAGCCGGAGCGTCCTGACCACACATCCTTTAAACACTCCGCTCCCACACAGCCATTTAATCTCCTGCGATTATTATTTCCTCATCTGGAAAGAGTACTAAAGCCAGCATGCCAGTAAACGGGTGTTAAAGGGATTAGCTTGCTACAGTGTATGTTTCCTATTGTTGGCTATTGTATTGTCTGAACTGTGAGCTGAATGTTGTTTGGCAGCATGTCGCTGTAACAATGCTGGAACTCTACCTGAACTCTGTGATGACTCTGGGAGGTGTCTGTGTCGGGCAGAATTTACCGGCAGTCAGTGTGATCAATGTGGCCCAGGATATCACTCGTTCCCACACTGTCAAGGTAGGAGTTTTGTTTCTTAATAACTGAAACATACTGAATTTATATGCTGCGCTCAAATCTTGTGTATTTGTATATCGCACGACTTTGATTAATATTTGTAGGGTAGCTAACATTTTACGTAAATATTTAATGCAAAATAATGTTTTAAAAGAGACTTTCACAACCTCAGGACGTCCCAAAGCCCTTTACACCAATGAAGGACTTTTTGAAGGGCAGTCATAAGAACATAAAAACATAATAAATAGGAGCCTGCTCCGCGTCTCAATGAGATCATGGCTGATCTTCTGCCTCAACTCCATTCACCGGCCCTATCGCCATATCCCTTGATGCCCTTACTAGTCAGAAATCTATCGACTTCTGTTTTGAATATACTCAACGACTGAGTCACCACAGCCCTCTGGGGTAGAGAATTCCAAAAGATTCACCACCCTCTGTGTGAAGAAATTCCTCCTCATCTCAGTCCTGAATGGCCTACTTGAGGCTGTGGCCCCTGGTTCTAGACTCCCCAGCCAAGGGAAACATTCTCCCAGCATCCACCCTATCAAGCCCTGTAATAATTTTGTATGCTTCAATGAGATCTCCTCTCATTCTTCTGAATTCAAGAGAATACAGGCCTAGTTTACTCAATCTCTTCTCATACAACAGCCCCGCCATCCCAGGAATCACTCTCGTTGCACTCCCTCTATGGCAAGTATATCCTTCCTTAGGTAAGGAGACCAAAATTGTACATAGTACTCCAGGTGTGGTCTCACCAAGGCCCTATATAATTGGAGTAAGACTTCTTTACTCCTGTACTCAAATCCTCTTGTAATGAAGGCCAGCATACCATTTGCCTTCCTAATGGCTTGTTGCACCTGCATATTCACTTTCAGTGACTCATGTACAAGGACACCCAGGTCCCTTTGAGCATCTGCATTCCCCAATCTTTCACCATTTAGGAAATACTCTGCCTTTCTGTTTTTTCTACCAAAGTGGATAACTTCACATTTATCCACATTATATTCCATCTGCCATGTTCTCGCCCACTCACTGAGCCTGTCGAGATCCCCTTGAAGCCTCTTCACATCCTCTTCGCAACTGACACTGCCACCTAGCTTTGTATCATCAGCAAATTTGGAAATGTTACATTTAGTCCCCTCATCCAAATCATTGATATAGATTGTGAATAGCTGGGGTCCAAGCACCGAACCTTGCGGTACCCCACTAGTCACAGCCTGCCATCCTGAAAAAGACCCGTTTATCCCTACTCTTTGTTTTCTGTCTGTTAACCAATTCTCAATCCATGCTAGTATATAACCCCCAATTCCATGTGCCCTAATTTTGTTCACTAGCCTCTTGTGTGGGATCTTATCAAAGTCACTGTTGTAATGCAGGAAACGCAGCATCCAATTTGCGCACAGCAAGCTCCCACAAAAATTGTGATAATGACTAGATATTCTGTTTTAGTGATGACAATTGAGGGATAAATATTGGCCGGGACACCAGGGAGAACTCTCCCGCAAATAATGCAGTGAGACCTTTCACGTCTACCTGAGAGGGCAGATAGGGCTTTTGTTTAATGTCTCATCTGAAATACAGCACCTCCGACAGTGCAGCGCTCCCTCAGTACTGCCCCTCCGACAGTGCGGCACTCCCTCAGTACTGCCCCTCCGACAGTGCAGCGCTCCCTCAGTACTGCCCCTCCGACAGTGCAACGCTCTCTCAGTACTGCCCCTCCAACAGTGCAGAGCTCCCTCAGTACTGCCCCTCCGACAGTGCGGCGCTCCCTCAGTACTGCCCCTCCGACAGTGCGGCGCTCCCTCAGTACTGCCCCTCCAACAGTGCAACGCTCCCTCAGTACTGCCCCTCCAACAGTGCGGCGCTCCCTCAGTACTGCCCCTCCGACAGTGCGGCGCTCCCTCAGTACTGCCCCTCCGACAGTGCGGCGCTCCCTCAGTACTGCCCCTCTGACAGTGCAATGCTCCCTCAGTACTGCCCCTCCGACAGTGCAGCGCTCCCTCAGTACTGCCCCTCTGACAGTGCGGCGCTCCCTCAGTACTGCCCCTCCGACAGTGCGGCGCTCCCTCAGTACTGCCCCTCCGACAGTGCGGTTCTCCTTCAGTACTGCCCCTCCGACAGTGCGGTGTTCCCTCAGTACTGCCCCTCCGACAGTGCGGCACTCCCTCAGTACTGCTCCTCTGACAGTGCAGCGCTCCCTCAGTACTGCCCCTCCGACAGTGCGGCGCTCCCTCAGTACTGCCTCTCCGACAGTACAGCGCTCCCTCAGTACTGGCACTGGGAGCATCAGCCTAGATTTTGTGCTTAACTCTGGAGTGACTGTCTGACTCCAGGGAGAGAATTCTGCCCACTGACCTACTGCTGACACTAACACGATGCTTTGCTGAAGATGCCAATTGCTGTTTATCTGCAGCCTGTTCCTGTGAACCTGTTGGATCAGTAGACAACAACTGTGACGCTATAGGACGGTGTCGCTGCCGTCCGAATTACGCAGGACCAGCATGCACCCAGTGTGCGTACGGATACTATGGTTACCCCACTTGTTTGCGTAAGTGCTCAACAAATATTTTGGCCGGAAGTTTGCAGGGTGATCGGAGGTGGGTCGGGTGGGAAAGTTGTTATTTTTGAGGGCAGGTCGGGAACCCGCTGTCCGCTCCCACGCGCCTTTCCCCCTGGCGCGTCTGTCAGCTCAGACTCGACCGACAGAGGCAGCAACTCAATTTAAATTATTGGTAGCGAGTTGTCAGACCCTAAAGAGTGGTTTTAACCTTACCTTTTAAATTTCCTTGCATGGCCACGGGAACCACGTTGCTCGGGAACCACGTCTGTCAACCTGAGGCGGGAGTTCAGTGGCCATTGCTCCAGCTGTTTAGTTGACAGCATCAAATGTACTATAAAAGCAATAGCAAAATACTGCGGATGCTGGAAATCTGAAATAACAACAGAAAATGCTGGAAATACTCAGCAGGCCAGGCAGCATCTGTGGAGTAGAAACAGAATTAACGTTTCAGGTCTGGGACCCTTCATCAGAACTGGAAAAAGCTGGAGATGTAACAGATATTAAGCAGGTGCAGAGACAGGGGTCGGGGTGGGGGGTTAGGAGGGGAGGAAGGAATTGAAAGAACACCCTGTACTTTTGTAAGAGGCAGGAAAGATAAAATGTTGCAAATGGGAAAAGTACTATAAAAGCTCCCACCTGACAGATGGTCACTTTCCTTAGGCAGAAGGTATTTCTCACTGCATTCCCAGCACAGATTCTGCAGGCTGCAGTCTTTCCAGCAAAGTCTCCAGCCACTGTCACCTCATTGGAAGAACCTCTCTCACCAATGACAGATTGCTTCTGTCATCTCTACGTCATCTGTCATCTATCCCATTAGCACGGATGCCGTTTATATTGTCTTACCTTGGTCCTCAGAATCTGACCACGATCAGCCCCAACACCACCAACCACAACACCAACCTTCTCCGCAATCACCTGATGCTGCACAGGGCAGAGGGTATCAGCACCCAACTACATTGCTGCCCAGGAGGCTAGGGATGGCCCCACCATGGCCAGATGTACTTCACTTGACGCTGTACAACCTGGCTGCCACATGATGCACCAGGTTGGCACCACTCCACAGCAACACCATAAAGTATCCCTACAGTGACCAAGCCATTCCTTTCACACTCACCACCATTGCAGGGGGTTCCTTTATGTCTCAGCATTCACTGCAACTCACTAAGCCATTTCCAAAGGTGCACACAAATGTGTCCAAGACGGGAAAGTGCTGAAAATAAAGATTTTTATGTTTGACAGCACATTAACGGAGACTTTACATGAACATTGGATAAAACACTCAAGTGGCTACCCTTGTGAATCTACTTGTGTGTCATCTTTCTCTTCTGTGTGCTTCTATGAGATGCTAGCCCTGTGGCTTCAGCAGAGGTAGAAGCAGCCTGCTCACTTACCTGCTGCCAAGGAGCTGGCGAGCAGCTTGCTGCACATCAGTGGGGCAATGAGGACATCCCTCCTAAAGAGGAGGTGTATGAGCCTCTGCCATCTATTCTCCATAGAGACCATGTGCTCCTTTGAGTGGCACATTAGCTGTTCCATGCAGGTGACCATCCTATCCATGGAGGAGCCTACAGGCACCATTGCCTGCAACACGGTGGTGCTCCTCATGTTGGAGATGGACTCCTCCATTCTCTGAACATTTGCAGACATCGCGTTCACAAAACCTGTCAGAGCCCCCTGCACTTCTTCCTGCACCTCCGGGATCGCCCACTTTCTGGATGGCCCCCCAAGGCTCAGCGTCTGCATGCAGCTGAGCAGAACTAGGAGTGTCCTGCGCCCTCCAGCAAGGACTCTCCACTGCTGTCCCTGTCTCCACCATCTGTTCTTGCTCACTTGTGAGTTGTGACACACCAGGTGACAACACTACTCTATCTCCCGTGGCACCCACCGAGGTGGGCGTCTCTGCGCTGGTGCTGGGTGCGCTTATGTCTGGTGACAGTGCGCCCTCAGAGGCTGGAGGCTCCTCTGAGGAGTCGTCTTCCTCCTTGACAGTGGTGAGGGGGGCCTCTTGATGGACCTGTGGGAGAGTAAAGGGATGAGTTAGATATGTCATATGAAGAATGGGGACAGATACCATTATGCACATGATGACCATTCAGTGGCTGCTGACATCAGTCCCCATGTGAGTGACTGATGTATGCCATGTAGCTGTATGATATGTAATTCTGTCACCAGGTTACTGAGATGTCCCCCTCTCTCTGTCTCCCACCTCCAGCTGCTCCGCATCTCCAGATATTTCTAAAGCAGCCTCCTCTGCTGTTGTAAGGTTTGCAAATGATGGAGGGCCACCGCTGGTTCTCCCCCTCTCCCTCTTATTTGGGCTCTTTTTTCCTGCAAGGAGGGAAAGAAGAGAAGGTCGAGTGAGAGTGATGGAATGAGTGTAAGGAATGGATGAGTTAGATCTTTAGAGGGAGACTATGAAGGATTGGGGTGCCAAAGCCAAGTGGCCTCCTTGTGTGTTGTTAGTTGGTATGATTGCACTAGGATGAGGGTGAGTGTGAGGGGTGGCTAGTGAGAGGGGGATGTGACAGTGTAGATAAAGAGAGAGGGATGGGTGGACGTGCAAGATATGTTGGTGTGAGTAGTGGTGTGCAGGAGTAGGGTTGGGAAGGCAGAGTGATGGGGATGTGATGAGAGGCACAGCAGGATGAAGGTCAGTGTGGCTTTGTACTCACGTTTCCTGATCTAATGAGATCATTGAAAGGTTTGTGGCACTGCACCCAGGTCCTCCTGACCACATCTCTGCTGGTGAACTCCTCTGCAATCTCCAACCGGGCTGCGTTGGTCTCCTGGGGAGGTCTCTTCCGCCCATTGGAAGGGAAGAGGACCTCCCTGCGTGCTCTGACTATATGGAGGGAGTCATGGGAGAACCTGGGTGCAGCCCTCTGCCTCTGTGCACCACTCTAATGCTGTGGTGCACTGACAGCGCTATGCTACATTGACATTCAAATCCAATGCGGTAGTGGTTCCTTTAACGATCCCGGCTGAATAGGCCCTATTAAGGGAAAGTCATTTTCAGCAGCGGGATGGAGCCGGAAGCGGGGTCAGAACCCGCCCGCACCGGATCCGCCCAGCTAGGCAAAATTCCGGCCTTTTTCTCAAAGTACTTTTAGAACATGACTTTTAAGAAAGATAAACAGTTGCACAACTTTTCCATGCCTACCAACCAATGGCGCAAAGCAGAAAACCAGTACTAAAAAAGCTGATACAGCCCCTCCCAGCGCCTCCACGAAAAAACCTGACAGCTCAGAGACAAACAACATACAGCAGCCGTCAATAAAAGGTCTGTGACCAAGACCACTGCTTCAGGGTCATTAGTTACCCTCCTTTTTATTAGATTTGTTTGCAGGACTTTTAGCCGTATTTTCGAATAACATTCTGCAATTTACAAAGCCATTCTATCCGCTCGAAGCTCATGTTCACTGATACACTGAACCCTCTCTACTGCCCCGTATCCTGACTTGCACTAAGTCCCATTCACCCATCACCCACTGTGCTTGCTGGTCTACATTGGCCCCCAGTCCAGCAGCGCCTCAATTTTAAAATTCTCATCCTTATATTCAAAACCCTCCGTGGCCTCGCTCCTCCCTAATCTCTGTAACCTCCTCCAGCCCACCAACCCTTCGAGATCTCTGCGTTCCTCCAAATCTAGCCTCTAGCACATCCCTGATTTTCAGCGCTCCACCATTGGCGGCCGTGCCTTCAGTTGCCTGGGCCCCAAGTTCTGGAATTCCCTCCCTAAACCTCTCCTCCTTAAGACACTCCTTAAAACCTACCTCTGTGACCAAGCTTTTAGTCACCTGTCCTAATATCTCCTTATGTGGCTCGGAGTCAAATTTTGTCTGATAATCGCTCCTGTGAAGTGCCTTGGGACGTTTTACTACGTTATAGGCGCTATATAAATACAACTTGTTGTTGTTTTCCTGCCATCCACCCTTCCCTTCCCCGCCCATCCTTCCTATTGTTTTCTCCCCCCCTCCCCTCTCCCCACGCCACTTGATTCCGCTCCAACCGGACTCCTGCTCTGCTCCCTCCTCCATGTGCCTGGAACACTAATGGGTCATGATTGTAGCCTCTGCCAGCATTTATTTTTGCAGGGCCACCCTGAATCCTGACCTCTTGTTTTTTTATGGTCCTTCCCCTCATGGCCTACAATCACTTGCTATCTTAAGTCTCTACGGATATTTGTTGCTGGGTTTTGGTGGCAAGACAAGATGCACTCGGTGAGGCCAGTCTGGGGAGAATAGAGAAAAATATAAAAAAGGAAAAATTTGCAGAGCTATGGGGAAAGAGCAGGGGGGAGTGGGACTAATTGGAGAGCTCTTTCAAAGAGCCGGCACAGGCACGATGGGCCGAATGGCCTCCTCCTGTGCTGTCTCATTCGATGGACAAATTTAAATCTGGCACACTAGGCAGGGATTAAGATGGGGTTAGAAAGTCTTGAGTAAAAAGAGGAGAAACAATGAAAAGAGCTAATGAATTTCACCTTGTTTGCAGCATTATTTGTTGTACAAAGTAAGTGGGATGCCCCACTGCTGCGCAAAGAAAATGTTTGATATATACTTCAAATGGAAAAAATATTACAGGGCTATGGGGAAAGAGCAGGGGGGAGTGGGACTGATTGGAGAGCCCTTTCAAAGAGCTGGCACAGGCACGATGGGCCGAATGGCCTCCCTCTCTGCTGTATCATTCTATGATTCTATGAAAATCTTCTATGATTCTGTCTACAAATTCATTAGAGATCCATTTCCCGTCACTTTGATCTTTGAGCATTGATATTAGAACTATAGGCGTGGAATTTCGGGCGTCGCAGAGAACGATCCTTGCGCTTGAATGACGAGGCCAGAGGTGCACCTGAAATTGGGCCTTGGGCCTGGATTTCCATCAAGCCGGCGAAGTGCGGAGAATAACGGGCAGCTCGTCGGTTCAGTGGAATTGCAGATCGGGCTGAAGTGAGGTGGGGGTGGAGCGATGATCGGTGGGTGGGGGGAAGCGGTGGGGAGAGAGGTCAGCAGCGGCCCGTGTTCTTGGAATGTGGAGCACTCCTGCTCCTCCCGGCTTCACATTTCGGTAAGTATATTGACATGAATCAACTGAGCGGCCTGCGGGTGGCGCTGTCCAGGGAGAGTATAAATACTTGTGCAGGACATTCTTAACAGGAACTAGTGAAGGACACAACTAGACCTCCATGTTGTAAAACAGTTGATTAAAGCTTTGTTTAACGCTTAGACCAAGTGCCTAGTAGTTTTCTTACGTCATATATTTTACACAATTACTTTATTGGTTGCGTCCTTTGGGGACCATCTGCTGGGCTGTGTCTAGGCCTGGTTTTCCTGAGTTCCTCGGGGCAACCCGATCTTGCAGTGGGGGCCTCAAGCAACTGTTAGAGACGTAATGCCGATTTTTAAATTTTTTGTTGGCCTTTACCAATATGGCGGGCGGTGCACTTCCAGCTCATAATGAGCTGTCTGCCATATTGAAGGTCCAGGAGCCGCTGAATTTCTAGATTAAAGTGTTTGGTTTCTTTTTCTGTTATGTTGTGAGCATCCTTTACTTTTTTTTTTAAGTGTGTGAGTGCTCTGCTGATGGCTCTTATGATTCTGAATGTGACCCGACCACTGGACAGTGTAAATGCCGGCCACATGTCACTGGACAACGCTGTGATACTTGTGTCTCCGGAGCTTATAACTTCCCCACTTGTCAAGGTAGCAGTGCTTATTTTTATTCTATGTTATTATTGTTATTATTACTCCTGTGAGACATGGCTTATATTTGTTACAATGGAAAGAACCCTGTATAAAAGGTGTCATTTTAATGTAATTAATTTACACTTAAATGAGGAGATTTTCAAAAGATGTCACAGGTAGCAGCATAGAAATTGCCTGAGCCTCTGTCACACCCACCAATTCGCCACCTTTTCCCGTAACTGTAACTCACAATGTGTCGCTAATCATCACTGAATCCTTTCTGCCAAATGGGCCACCAGTGGCTTATGAAATTTTTGAAAATGCTTTATATGAAAAGAAAAAATTGCAAGGCTACGGGGAAAGAGCGAAGGGAGTTGGACTAATTGGAGAGCTCTTTCAAAGAGCCGGCACAGGTACGATGGGCTGAATGGCCTCCTTCTGTGCTGTATGATTCTATGATTCTCATCAACATGTAATTTACCCCTTGGCGAATATTGCTAATTTAGTTATTCTCTTGAGAAAGGCAAAACATCCAAGAAATAAAGTTCTGCGAAACGTCTCCTTGGCTGATCTGTATTTCAACTCTACCCGCCTTGGTTCCGTAACCTTTAATACACTTGCCTAATAAAAATCCATCAATCTCAGTTTTGAAATTTTTAATTGACCCCCCAGCCTCAGCAGCTTTTTGGGGGAGAGAGTTCCAGTATGGCAGGCTCGAGGGGATGAATAGCCTCCTACTGTGCTGTGATGTCAGTGAGTCTACAGACTAAGAGCTTATTAAACATTTCTGTTCCTAATATATGGCATTCTTTTCAGTTACTGACTGTCATTCAGCTGGTACAGCAAGTCATGCGCCACCATCCCATTTTGTAAGTATATGTTGGTGTTTTCTAAGTAAAAGTACATGGGACTGAAAATGTCCTTTTGGCACAGATGTGAGTTGCATTGCTGCGAAGAGATCTGCCCCACGCTGAGAGCTAATGGACCGTTGCCAATGGTTACGGCTCACAAGCTCCTTTCTGGGCCCTGACTTGTGGTGTGGCTCAGATCCAACTGGGTGAGACCAAACCAGCATCGATACATGCAAATGTATTTTCAAAGGAGCACTTGTATTTTTAAAAACAACAGTGGGCTTGGTGTGCGTAGAGGCAAGAGTCTGAATATCATCAACGCGAATGTTTTTTGAGTTGGAAATGATGTTATCTGCTTGGCAGCATTCAGGGACGCAGCCCAGGCCGGGTGTACATATTGAAATGCTCATTGCATATTAATTTATGAATGCAGTGTGATGACTTGTAGAGACGGCAAGAGTTTTGCAGGCCAACTCCACTAGGCCGACTGTACTTGCTCAGGGAAACATCAGGGGAATGAATAGTCCATGACCTTGCACTTAGGGTTGCCAACCCTGCAGGAATCCCCGGGAGTCTCCAGGAATTTAAGACTAATCTCCAGGACACTGCTGTGAGAAAACCCGGGAGAAAAAGCATCGGGGGATTTAAAAATTGTGTTTTATAAAAGAAATTTCTTTGAACACTTTTCTTTATTATTTATAATAATATTAGACATGGGATAAAAGGCTGTTTGACTGGCTGTCCAGCATCATCCAATCAGGTAACGACAGTCTATTCGCTTTCCAGTTGGCCGTGGGAGGGCGACCAATGGCGGGAGTGTGGGGGTGGCCGGGGGGGGTGCAGTCAGAGGTCATGTGATGACACCTCTCGGAATACGCCCAATCAGAGTTGGCAACCCCTACCTTACACACAGAAATTATAAACTTGTGAATTCACATCGGAGTAAAGTGTTAAAATAAATGTAGATTGGGGCACACGCCCAGCTTACTAAAGTGCAAATAACTAACGATGAGCTGAAGTGTAAAAGGTCTGCACTCGTTATTTTATAATGGTGCTGACTGACCCGAGATCAAATTGCCTTACAAAGTACATTTTAGCTTTTGTGTGAATGCCTTTTATATTCAGACAACTTTCCTGTTAAACAGGGTTCTTGCCATTGCCTGGCAAATGTCGAGGGTTCTAAATGTGAGCAATGTAAGAGACTCTACTGGAACCTAGATGAGGAGAATCCTGAGGGTTGTATCGGTAAGTAATCCATGTCTTTCTTACCTCGGTTAAGATGGCTGGGCAGTATTATAGACCTGTTCACTGTATGGGCAGTGGCCTTGCTTATCACCAAATTGGAGGGGGGGGGAGGGGGCTGCGGTAGTCAATACTGAGGAGGACTGCACCAAATTACAGGAGTGTAGTAGTTCGTGTTCACCTAGGTAGGTATCGGACGAATGACTACTAAATAATCGAGTTCGACTTCAGGAGAACAATCAATAAGTTATTTAATGCAGGAAACAGATGTTATACAGCAGACAATGGAGTTGGATGCAGGAGAGCCGGTAGGTACGTCTTAAGCCAGCGGGGACGCCACGAGGACTGAGTCCGCAGTCCTCTGGATAGCGTGATGACGTCATCACGCTCGGCTGTGTTTTCCCGCGCTTCGGGCGTCACATGACCGCGTCGTGACGTCAGCGCGTTCGCCCGCGCTTGGGGCGGTCACGTGACCCGCGCCGATACGTCGCGGGAGCGGGAGAGGCACCCGACACTGTGGTTGGCCGTTGCGACCGTTGAGGGAGCGGATGGCCAAACTAGGCCGGCGGCCGACGTGACGTCAGTGCGCTAGGGCGCGTCTTAAAGGGGTAACGGCCCAAACAGGTAAGTTAAAGGGGCAACGGCCCAAACAGGTAAGCAATATACATACAGTTAGGTTAAAGTGAATTATGTACATTATATATGTAAGGGACACCCGGTGGAACCGCCACAGGAGGACATTAATAAACTTGAAGAATGGGCATATAATTGGCAAATAAAATTCAACACAGATAAATGTGAGGTATTACATTTTGGTAAGAAAATTAGGGAGGCCACATATTACTTGGAAAATATGAATCTAAATGGGGTAGAAGAGCAAAGGGATCTCGGAGTACAAATACACAAATCACCGAAAGTAGTGACACAGGTTACCAAGAAAAAGCAAACCAAGCACTAGGGTTTATATCTAAAGGGATAGAATTGAAAAGTAGGGAAGTTAAGCTAAACCTGTATCAAACCTTGGTTAAACCACACTTGGAGTACTGCGTGCAGTTCTGGTCACCATATTATAAAGAGGATATAGAGGCACTGGAGAGGGTGCAGAGAAGATTTACAAGGATGATACCAGAAATGCAAGGGTATACCTACCAGGAAAGGATGAACAGGCTGGGTCTCTTTTCTTTTGAAAAGAGAAGGCTGAGGGGTGACCTAATAGAGGTCTTTAAAATTATGAAAGGTTTTGATAGAGTGGATACAGAGAGAGTGTTTCCACTTGTGGGGAAGAGCATAACTAGAGGCCATCAATATAAGATAGTCACCAAGAAATCCAATAGGGAATTCAGGAGAAACTTCTTTACCCAGAGAGTGGTGAGAATGTGGAACTCGCTACCACAGGGAGTGGTTGAAGTGAATAATATCGACGCATTTTAGGGGAGACTAGATAAGCACATGAGGGAGAAGGAAATGGAGGGTTATGCTGATAGAACAACAGCAACAACTTGTATTTATATAGCGCCTTTAACATAGTAAAACATCCCAAGGCGCTTCACAGGAGTATTATAAGACAAAAAATTTGACACCGAGCCACATAAGGGGAAATTAGGGCAGATGACCAAAAGCTTGGTCAAAGAGGTAGGTTTTAAGGAGCGTCTTAAAAGAGTTAGATGAGGAAAGACGGGAGGAGGCTCGAGTGGAGCATAAACGCCGGCATGGACTGGTTGGGCCGAATGGCCTGTTTCTGTGCCGTATATCCTGTGTAATCCTATATATGTGATATTTAGCAGTGAATACATCTGATATAATTCAGTATTGATTATTTGATATCAATAGTTTTAAGTTGTCAATGAGGATTACTCATTCAGTTTCAATAAACCTAATAAAATCCATTCCTTTAATGCTCATATTTAAATAACTACCAAAAACGCTAAGTACTACAGATCATAGAATTACATAGAATTCACTGCACAGGCCATTAAAACCCAACTGGTCCGTGCCGGTGTTTATGCTCCACACGAGCCTCCTCCCACCCCACTTCATCTCACCCTATCAGCATAACCTTCTATTCCTTCCTCTGTAACATCCGTGTGTAATTGAGACACAGACTGCAGAAGTTGGTTATAACAGGTGTTTACTGAATGGAGACAAAACTGGAACTACTATACAAAGTTACTACACAGGCTTATATACAGGGGTGGTCACTACTGGTACTGCAGTATACAGGGGCTGCAGAATATAGTTCCTTCTTCAAGGTACATACACTACAATTCCTCCCCTTTTAGCTAAACAGTACATAACATTCGATTAATAATTAAATAACATATTTACAATCACAGTTGCTATATACATTAGCTGAAGTTAATCAATTATAAATTCAGTCTTTGAGGAGGCTTCCTGATTCTGTCCGGATAACGCCTCTTTGGGGTATCAGGTTCTTCTGGCAAAGTTGATTCGGGATCAACGTCGTTGTTTGGTTTGTCTGCTTCCAATATCACCGATTCTGAGGTAGATGCAATTGGTACTTCGGTTTCATCACCAGGTGTATAGGATCGTGGTGTAGATTTGACGTTTTCCAGTGACTCTAGAATCTGGTCAGCATGGCGTCTTACAATGCTCTCTCCAACGTCCATGGTATACATTAGAGGTCCTTGCCGTGTGCAGATCGTTCCTGGCTGCCATTTCTCTGTGCGGTAGTCCCGGGCCAAAACTGGTTGACCTATCTTGAAACTCCTGGTTGGCCTTTCATTCATATTCTGAAACTGCCTGTTCTCCACATCTCTTCTGATGTTTGGCTTAACCAAATCCAAGCGGCATCTTAGTCTTCGATTGAAGAACATCATGGCTGGAGTTTGGTTGGTAACCGCATGTGTCACATTCCGGTAGGCAAACAAGAAGTTATCCACCTTGTGTTGTAGGGGTATGTCTTCATTACACATTGCCTTGATAGCCTTCTTGAATGTTTGAACGAACCTCTCAGCCAATCCATTGGTGGCTGGATGATATGGGGCGGATGTGTAATGCTTAACACCATTGTTCTTTAAGAACCTCCGGAACTCTTCAGACACAAACTGTGGTCCATTGTCGGAGCAAATCTGTTCAGGCAGCCCATTTCTGGCGAATATGGTTCGTAAGACGGTGATAGTTTTTTCTGTGGTGGTTGAGGACATTTTTATTACCTCTAGCCACTTTGAATGTTCATCCACCGCAATTAAAAACATCGAGTCCATAAATGGACCAGCAAAATCAATGTGTACCCTTTGCCATGGAGATGAGGGCCACTCCCATGGATGTAGAGGGGCTTGTGGTGGGGCGTTTTGGACCTTCTGGCATCCTGTACAGCTCTTGGTCATCTCTTCGATTTCTCTATCGATTCCCGGCCACCACACAAACGCTCTGGCTAAGTTCTTCATTTTTACCCCTCCCAGATGACCCTCATGAAGCTCATTGAGCACTCTATCCTTCAATTTGGGTGGAATTACTACTCTGGATCCACACATCAAGGTTCCTCGGCACACTGACAGCTGTTCTCTTCTCGGCGAGAATGCTGGCAACAGTGGTTCGCCATGTGCTGGCCATCCCTTCACCGTTAAATCATAGACCCTGAAGAGTGTCGGGTCATTTCGTGTTTCCTTTTCTATGTTTGCATTCGTCACAGGTAGACATTCGATTATGGTCGAGTGGAATATCTCCACAGGATCCACTGCAGGTGCTTCTTCCACCGTCGGCAACGGTAGGCGCGACAATCCCATGCTGTTTAGTTCCTTTGTATTCGATGTCATATTGGTGTGCCCCTAGGAAAAGGGACCACCTCTGTAGCCGTTGTGCTGTCATTATCGGGATGCCCTTCTTAGGGTTGAAAATGGAGACAAGAGGTTGATGATCAGTTAGTAGAGTAAATTTCTGTCCGTGCAGGTAGTGATTGAACTTCTTAACCCCCCACACCAGGCTGAGGGCCTCTCTGTCAATCTGGGCGTAGTTACGCTCGGCTGCAGTTAACGAGCGTGACGCAAAAACTATCGGCCTCTCTGAACCATCAAAGGATTTATGTGACAGTACCGCTCCAACGCCGTAGGGAGACGCATCACACGCCACTCTTATCGGTAGTGATGGGTTGTAGTGAGCCAATACTTCTCTTGAAGTGATCAGGCCTTTACACTTCTGAAAGGCCCGCTTACATTCATCGCTCCATTTCCATGCTACTCCAGTTTGTAGCAGGGCGTTCAGTGGGTGCAGAATTGTGGACAAATTCGGCAAAAACTTATGGTAGTAATTCACCAATCCGAGGAATGACCTCAGTTGCGACACATTTTCAGGCGCTGGAGCCTTAACTACCGCTTCAATTTTGTCAGAGGACTTATGTAACCCCTCTTCATCAATCACGTGGCCACAATACGATATTTGTTTCTTAAAAAACTCGCACTTGGGGCGATTGGCTCGTAGCCCATGTTCTCTTAGTCTAGTGAGCACCTGCTCTAGGTTGGCAAGGTGTTCACTGTCATTTTCACCTGTCACTAGGATATCGTCCAAGCAACACTGAGTCCCCGGAATCCCTTGCAGGACTTGTTCCATCGCTCTTTGCCATATAGCCGGAGCTGATGCAAATCTGAATACCAGTCGATTATACTGGTAAAGACCTTTGTGAGTGTTTATCGTGAGATATTTCCTAGAGGATTCTTCAACCTCCATCTGCAAATATGCTTGCGCTAGGTCAATTTTTGTAAAACGTTTCCCTCCAGATAGTGAGGCGAAAATATCTTCTATCCTCGGAAGAGGATACTGTACTGTGTGAAGGACTGGGTTCACAGTCACCTTGAAGTCCCCACAGATGCGAACCTTCCTTGGCTCCTCAGACTTATTGTTTAACGTTTTCTTCATGACAGGAACGATGGGTGTCGCCCACTCGCTCCAGTCTACCTTAGTTAACTCGCCTGCATTCTCCAGATTCTCCAGCTCTGCCTCGACGGCTGGGCGAATTGCATACGGTACCGGTCTTGCTTTGAAAAACTTGGGAATTGCATTCTCTTCTATTTCTATCAAGGCGGTTACGCCTTTAAGAGTTCCCAGTTCTTGTTGAAATACCTCTTTAGCGTTAGCCAAGATTTTTGACAATCGTCCAGGTGTGACGTTGTCACCCTTTTTACCAGCCACAGTCAGTGCCTGAATGGAGTGCCAGTCTAAACTTATCTTCCTGATCCATTCACGTCCCAATAACGGTGGTCCACCATCTTGCAGTATGTACAGATACAATTTCTGTATTTCCTTGCCATTGTATTCGACAGGCACCCTTATTTTCCCTCTGGGGTATACTTTCTGCCCCGTATATGTCTTCAAGACAATGGATGTGTCTTTCAAGGGTATGTATGTGAATAGCCGCTCGTAGTCTCGTCGATTCATGACGGTCGGGGCTGATCCTGTATCCAATTCCATTTTGACTTGGGACCCTGCTATCGTGAGGGTGACCCAAATGGTTCAGTGATCCTCTTTTGTGATTACATTGTGTAGTTTGAGACAGCTTAATCTCTTGTTCCCGGATTCACTATCGCTCTTCTGGCCTTCGGAACTACTGTCCGTCATCTTTTGTACTTTCCTGTACTTTTCCTTAGTAGTCTTTTTGTTGTCGTTAGTCTTCTTTCCGGACCTGCAAACTCGTGCAATGTGTCCCATCTTTCCGCATTGCCTGCATGTTTTGTCCTTGGACCAGCAGTCCTTCTGGTCATGGGTTGTTCTGCCGCAGCGATAACATTTTGCAAATCCCCGTGTCATTTCATGTTGGCCGTATTCCTGTGGCTTTTGCTGTATTTCCGCAGCTCCCCTTGCTGCTGCTTCGTACGATACTGCCACGCTGAAAGCCTTATCTAGCGTCAGCTCTTTCTCTGAGAGTAACCTCTTCTGGGTTCCTTCACTCAGGAGTCCACAGACAAATTTGTCCCGTAGGGTATCTGCCAGTCCTGCTCCGAACTGGCAGTGCTTTGATAGCTTGCGTAGTTCCATAAGGTAATCAGCATTGCTCTCATCTTTATGCTGATTTCTCTTGTGGAATTTAAATCTTTCTGCTATCAGCAGCGGTGTAGGATTTAGGTGTTCCTGTAGGATATCAACAATTTCGTTAAAACTCTTCTCCATCGGTTTGACTGGAGTGATCAGGTTCCGCAATAGGCCGTACGTTCTTGCGCCCATTAAGTTTAGTAGTACCGATGCCTTTTTCTCATCGGCTACTTCATTTGCCTTGCAATATACTTCGACTCTTTCCACATACGTGGTCCAGTCTTCTATTGCATTATCGAAGGCAGTGATATTGCCAGTCTTCGGCATTTGGAGATCTAAGATGGCGCCTCCCGCGCTTTGCCTTCTTCCCCGATTGAACAAAATGGCGCCTCCCGCGCTTTGCCTTCTTCACCGCTGGATTAAGATGGCGCTTCCCGCGCTTTCTGTCTTTTCCGCTGCTGCCAGCGCTGTTGCTGGCGTTGTTATGCCTTGATGGCGACGCCCTATGGTCTTCGCGCACTTCCCCCCCCGCGCTGCTGCCAACGCCGCTCTCCGCGGTCCCCGTGGCAAACTGCAGCTCCTCGCGGCTTTCTGCGCTTCTAATTTCTTTTATTTTATTTACTGTTCCCGTCGTCAGAGCAGACCCTATGGGACACTTTCCTCCCTCTTCTCGGGTCTGTACGCTGCCCGGCTTCGTAGCACCGGCCACGCCCTGTGTGCTCCACCCTCCCTCTCTCCTCTTCCCGACAACGCTGCTCGGCCCCGTTGAAAAGCCACCCGATCGAGCTCTAGCCCGCCGCAGCCCAGGAAGGATCAGTGTACTACCTGCCACCAGCCCGATTAGCTGGAACACCATAGACTGGAGAACCAAGCCCAGCTCTCGACAGCCTCTCCTGCAAATCTTCGAATTCGATGAATCAGAGGGCGGTTGCCCACGGTCGACGCCCGTTTCTTCTGTTTGTTTTTTTCTTTTTGTATTTCTTCCTTCTGGCCTCGACCTCTAACAACTTCGCTTCAGGGATGGATCCCCGTGAGGTGGTGCAGAACTGTAGGTAAGTTCGGATCTGTTCGTCGCCAATGTAACGTCCGTGTGTAATTGAGACACGGACTGCAGAAGTTGGTTATAACAGGTGTTTACTGAATGGAGACAAAACTGGAACTACTATACAAAGTTACTACACAGGCTTATATACAGGGGTGGTCACTACTGGTACTGCAGTATACAGGGGCTGCAGAATATAGTTCCTTCTTCAAGGTACATACACTACATCCTCCCTCATGTGTTTATTCAGCTTCTCCTTAAATACATCTACGCGATTCGCCTCAACCACTCCCTGTGGCAGCGAGTTCCACATTCTCACCACTCTTTGGGTAGGGAAGTTTCTCCTGAATTCTTTAGTGTCTATCTTATATTTATGGCCCCTAGTTTTGGACTCCCCCCACAGGCGAGAACATTTCTCTACGTCTATCCTATCGCACCCTATCATAATTTTAATGACCTCTATATGGTCACCCCTCAGCCTCCCCTTTTGTAGACAAAAGAGCCCCAGCCTGTTCAATCTTTCCTGATAATTGTAAAATCTCAATTCCGGTTTCATCCTTGTAGGTATTTTTTGCACGTTCTCCAGTGCTTCCATATCCTTTTTGTAATCTGGAGACCAGAACTGTACGCAGTACAATGTTGGAAGCATTCATCTAGTAATGTAATTTGACTCGAATTTACCTGGGCCAGATCCTTCCTCAATTCGTTGATATTAGCCCTTCTCCAGTTAAGTATTTTTAGCCTAGATTGTGCCTTGTCCTTCTTCATAACTATTCTAAACCTTATGATACTATGATCACTATTCCCGTGGGGCAGGAAACATACTGATCAAGAAAGCTCTCCTGAATACACTTCAGAAATTCCTCCTCCTATCTGCCCTTAACACAATCACTGTCCCATTCAATATTGGGGTAGTTAAAGTCTCCCATTATCACTACTCTATAGTTCAAGCACCTCTCAGTAATTGCCCTGAAAATCTGCTCCTCTCTTTCCCTCCCACTATTTGGTGGTCGATAAAATACACCAAGTAGCGCACTCGCTCCTCTATTGTTTCTTAACTCCAACCAAATAGATTCTGTCTTTGACCCCCTCAAGGACATTCTCTCTCTCTCTCTGGCACTGAGCAGAATCCAGATACTTTGCCACATGAACGGAGGAAAATCGGCGGAATGTGATTCAGACCCATCGCTAAAGTGATATGGAGACACCAAGAAAAGGAAGAGGATAAAAATAGCAATACTTTTTTTTAATAACTTTTCAGAAGAGCAAGGAAGTTATGTTAAACCTTTATAAATCACTGATTGGGCCCCAGCTGGAGTATTGTTTCCAATTCTGGGCACAGCATTTTAGGAAGGATATCAAGGCCTTGGAGAGGGTGCGGAAGAGATTCACTAAAATGGTACCAGGGATGAGGGACTACAGTTATGTGGAGAGACTGGAGAAGCTGTTCTCCTTGGAGCAAAGAAGGTTAAGGGGAGATTTAATAGAGGCGTTCAAAATCATGAAGGGTTTTGATAGAGTAGATGGGGAGAAACTGTTTCCACTGGCAGGAGGGTCGGTAACCAGAGGACACAGACTTAAGGTCATTGGCAAAAGAACCAGAGGGGGAGATGAGGAGAATTGTTTTTACGCAGCGAGTTGTTGTGATCTGGAACGCGCTGCCTGAAAGAGCGGTGGAAGCAGATTCAATAGTGACTTTCAAAAGGGAGTTGGATAAATACTGGAAAGGGAAAAATTTGCAGGGCTATGGGGGAAAGAGCGAGGGGGAGTGGGGCTAATTGGAGAGCTCGCTCAAAGAGCCGGCACAGGCACGATGGGCCAAATGGCCTTCTGTGCTGTATCATTCTATGAAGAGATCCTTTTACATCAATATGCTGCTGTCATTTCTAACTGAGAGTGAATGAAGATCTGAAATAAGCTCAACCCAGGTTCCTTTTTTTTCCATATTGCAGAATGTCGCTGTAGTGCAATCGGTACAATTAGCGGGATTGGAGAATGCAATCAGGTGAGCATACAATTCAATTCAATTCAATTTTATTTGTCATATAGGCAGCAGACGTGTGTACTGCACAATGAAATGTTGATTTTTACGAGTCCTCCCAACATTGGAATAAATATGGCATAACAATGATAAAAATACTAATAGAAATACTAATAGAAAGACAGTAATAATAAATAAAACAACAGTAATAAATAATAATAAATTAATCGTTCATGAGTCTTATGGCCTGGGGGTAGAAGCTGTTTCGAAACCTGTTGGTACGAGACCGTATGCTTCGGTATCTCTTACCGGACGGGAGCAGGGCGAAGAGGTTGTGGCTGGGGTGACTCGCGTCATTAATGATTCTCAGGGCCTTCCCCCGGCACCTCTCGGGGTAGATATCCTGCACAGCAGGTAGTTTAATTCCTATAGTGTGTTGTGCAGCTTTCACTACCATCTGTAGAGCCTTGAGGTCTGTGGCGGTGCAGTTGCCATACCAGGTAGTGATGCAGCCGGACAGGATACTCTCGATGGTGCACCGGTAGAAGTTGGTGAGAATCTGGGGGGCCATTCCAAATTTCTTCAGTCTCCTGAGGAAGAACAGGCGTTGGCATGCCTTCTTGGTTACAACGTCAATGTGATGAGACCACGTTAAGTCCTCCGTAATGAATACACCCAGGAATTTGAAGCTGCTGACCCTCTCCACCTCAGCCCCTTCGATGTAGATTGGGGTGTGTCCCTCCCCCTACAGGGGAAATTGCAGGATTAGCAAGACCATGAGCAGTAACAGTAGTTACACAGGAAGATTTTGTTTTGCGTTTAAACTGTGACCTTAATGTTTTAGGATGATGGCCATTGCTTCTGTAAGTCTAACGTATGCGGTGAGCTCTGTGATTGGTGTAAGGAAGGACATTATGCCTTAGAAGAGAAGAACTACTTTGGTTGTCAAGGTGAGCCAAAATATTAACAGTAAAGACTGGACCAACCTAAATATTTATTTTTGTGATATAATACGTGATGCCTTGCCATATTCATCCTCAAAATACGGGGTAACCCAGAACAAACTGAGAAGTCCCCCTGGAATTTCACGAGGGCTTGTTTATAGTCGGCATCATCTGAAAACAGAGCGTCAGTTTCCACATGTATGCCGACAACACCCAGCTCTACCTCACCACCACCTCTCTCGTCTCCGCCACGCTCTCTGAATTGTTACACGGCTTGTCCGACATCCAGTACTGGATGAGCAGAAATTTCCTCCCAACTAAGTACAGGAAACTTTGTGCTATCCGGCACCGACGGGACCGAGCTGTTGCCGTCCCATCAAAACTGCCGGACAAACCAGCGCTAATGTTGAAACATACGGAGATTTTGAGCTCCGTATCTGGCAACAAACCCTGTTGCTTAGCAACAGCTTCTAAACAGTCGGCCGTACCTTGCAAGCATCTCTGTAGCTTAGCAACAGCTTCAGCGAGACCTTGCAGAGCCTGACTGGTGAAAAAAAAGCAACAAAAAGAAAAAAAAACTAACGAAACGGCTCCTGATTTTTGCCGGTGGCTCAAGCATTCCGGACAGTTAACCTCCGGATAAACCAAAGTTTCCTATATTGGGAAGACCGAAGCCGTTGTCTTCAGTCCCCGCCATGAACTCCGTTCCCTAGCCACCGACTCCATCCCTCTCCCTGGCAACTGTCTAAGGCTGAACCACACTGTTCGCAAACCTTGATGTCATACTTGATCCCCAGATGAGCTTCTGACCTCATCTATTCCATCACCAAGGCCGCCTACTTCCACCTCCGTAACATCGCCCGACTCCGCCCCTGCCTCAGCTCATCTGCTGCTGAAACCCTCATCCATGCCTTTGTTACCTCCAGACTCGACTATGCCAACGCTCTCTTGGCCAGCCTCCCATCTACCAATTCTGCTCTCCTCCAATTCAGGCTTCTTGCGCATTCCTGATTTTAATCGCTCCACCATTGGCGGCCGTGCCTTCAGCTGCCTGGGCCCTGAGCTCTGGAATTCCCTCCCTAAACCTCTCCGCCTCTCTACCTCTCTCCTCCTTTAAGACACTCCTTAGAACCTACTTTTGTCCAAGCTTTTGGTCACCTGTCCTAATATCTCCTTGTGTTGCTTGGTGTCCAACTTTGTTTGATAAAACTCTTGGGAAGCGCCTTGGGCTGTTTTACTATGTTAAAGGTGCTATGTCTTTAAAATTGCTCGGCCATTATGGCAAACTCCTGCTCTAACTCCAGTTGATGTCTGGAAGACCAACAGCAAACTCTACTGAGACCCGGAAACACTGATGGCTGGAGTTTCAACTCACCCCTGTAAAGGACAGAATACACACAGCTCTCTGCCGGTCCCATGCAGCCCAGGTCCGGCTTTTCCTAATAGGCTGCGCAGCCCGTTAAAGGGGCCGTGCACCCAAAAAAAAATTACAGGGAACATTGTCCATCAGCCCCATACCTGGGCACGTTCTGTCTCTCTTTATCTTGCACGCTCTCCTGAACTCACTGTTCCTCCGATTCCACTACCCCACCATTGAGAGCCTGTCTTCAGGTGCACAGGCTCACGCTCTGGAATTCTTTCCATAAACCCTCTCTGTCTCTTCAGCTCCTTCTCCCCCTCCTTTAAAACTCTTCATAAAGCCCACTCCTTATCACTCCGACATTGGCTCAGCATCTATTTTTTAAGATTACCTATGAAGCGGCTTGGGATATTTTTCTACGTTAAAGGCACCATACAAATGAAAGTTATTATTGTAACTGCAAGAGCACGGCAGCAACTGGGGACTCTGCGATGGTTGGCTCACCTCTTGACCCCTCAAGACTAATCCCTCGTCAGGAGTGTGATGGAATACTCACCATTCACCTGGTTGGGGGCAACCACAACAACACTGAAGAATCTTGATGCCACCCAAGACAGAGCAGTTTGCTTGATTGGCGCCCCTGCCATTGGGCTCGATATCCAACACTTCCATCACCTGTGCGATGAGGCTGCAGTGTGTACTATCTACAGGAGCCACAGCAGCAACTCACCGAGCTTACTTCGATAGCACCTCCCTCCCCTGCGACCTCTGCCACTAAGAGCAGCAGTATCATGGGGAATACCATCAGCTCCAGGTTCCCCTCCAAGTCACACACCATCCTGACTTGGGCAGATATCGCCGTTCCTTCAATGTCACTGAGTCAATATCCTGGAATTCCCTACCTAACACCATTTTGTGGGAGCACCTTCACCACAAGGGTTGCGGCAGTTCAAGGAGAACGTCCGCCACCACTTCCACAGGGCAACTGGGATGGGCAACAAATATGCTCTTGCCAGTGTCAGCCATGGCTCAGTTGGTAGCCTTTGAGTCAGAGATCATGGGTTCAAGCCCCACTCCAGAACAAAATGGAGGCTGACATTCCAGTGCAGTACTGAGGGAGTGCTGCACTGCCTGAGGTGCCGTCTTTCGGATGAGACGTTAAACCGAGGCGCCATCTGCCCTCTCAGGTGGACATAAAAGATCCCGCGGCACTATTGCAAATAAGGGATGGGGAATTTTCCTGGCCAATGTTTATCCCTCAACCAACATCATTAAAAAACAGATTATCTGGTCATTATCTCATTGCTGTTTGTGGGATCTTGCTGTGTTAGAGAATTAACAAGTTTTTAAGCAAGTGCTGTTACATCTAATGAAATGTCATCTCTGTTTTCTCTCCACAGATGCTGCCTGACCTGCTGAGTGTTTCCAGCATTTTCTGTTTATGTTTTAGATTTCCAGCATCCGCAGCATTTTGCTTTTGTTAAAAAAAATACTGGGATTGCAGTATTTGAAGATGCTTCAAATGATAACTTCTTACTCTTTCCTCTCATTCTACTGACAGGCTGCCAGTGTGACATCGGCGGCTCTGCTAATCTGACCTGCAGTGTGTCGTCAGGGACCTGCCATTGTAGACCAAATGTAGAGGGACGCACTTGCAACCAGTAAGAAACCAATCCATTGTTCTCTGTACTTAATATGTGTGTGGGGCTTGAAAACCCGGAATAAAACATCTAAAATTCAAGTCATTTTTTTTGTTGTGCCCCTTCGCTTTTTCAGTCCCCCTCTGTGAGACTCAACTCCCATTACTGTTAGAAATAAGGAATAGTTTAAAAGAAAGATATAACAGAGCCTCCCATCTTCTACCCTCCATAAACTTGAGGTCATCCAAAACTCATGTCCTAACTCGCGCCAAGCCCCGTTCACCCATCACCCCTGTGCTCGCTGACCTACATTGGCTCCCGGTTAAGCAACGCCTTGATTTTAAAATTCTCATCCTTGTTTTCAAATCTCTCCATGGCCTCGTCTCCTTCCTATCTCTGTAACCTCCTCCTGCCCTACAACCCTCCAAGAACATAAGAAATAGGAGCAGGAGTAGGCCATTTGGCCCTTTGAGCCATCAAGATATCTGCACGCCCCCAATTCTGGCCTCTTGCGCATCCCCGATTTACTTCACTCCGTCATTGGTGGCCGTGCCTTCAGCTGCCAAGGCCCTAAGCTCTGGAATTCCCTCCCTAAACCTTTCCGTTTCTCCATCTCTCTTTCCTCCTTTAAAACGCTCCTTAAAACTTACCTGATCTGCTCTTATATCTCCTTATGTGGCTCGGTGTCAAATTTTGTTTGATAACGCTCCTGTGTAGCACCTTGGGACGTTTTACCACCTTAAAGGTGTTATATAAATACAAGTTGTTGTTATTTTTGTTACCTATCATCAACCGCCAAATATATAAATCATGAGCTTCTACAGGGGATTTTCTGAGTGAATGCTGGTAGCCCTGAGCCTCACCTAATCGATGACACGCTGCTTGTAATTTTCCAACATGTGCTTAGTGGCAGGTGAGGTTTCCTCATTATATTAGAAAATTACTAACCATTATCCATTTGAATTAACACCAATTTCCAAGTTGCCAGTTACAGGGTCTTATGCACAGAGCAGTCCCGTGTAATAAAGTTTTAAGTAGGTTCACGGACACCCAGGCCACCTGCCTTTTCTGCGGTCTGGAGGAGTCTGTGTTCCATGTATCTGTGGAGTGTGAGAGGTTGCAGCCCCTCTTCCACTATTTGAAGGGGCTGCTCCTCGATTTTTGGCTGCACTTCAGTTCCCACGCTCCTGATCTTTGGTCACCTGGTGCGAAGGGGAGCGGGCTGATCGGGCGACCTCATCGTGGGACTGCTCCTGGGCCTGGGCCTGGCCAAAGTGGCCATCAGCTGGTCCAGGCAGCGGGCGGTCGAGGGGGTTGTTCGGCCTGACTGCCTGCCTCTCTTCTGTGGCCACGTTCGCGCCCGAGGTGACCCTGGAGATGGAGCACGCGGTATCCGCCCGTACGCTCGAAGTCTTCCGCGACTGGTGGGCACCGCAGGGACTGGAGTGCATCATCACCACCGGCAATGGAATTTTAATTTAATTGATCAAGTATCCTTTAATGTTTTAAATTACAGTTTATTTGTTTACTGCATCGCCAAAAGAGTACAGGGTCTTACGCACTCTGTTTATTTCGGGCAGGAACAGCTGTGCTTACTCACGAGTCTGCATCTCTGAATGTTAAAATAAAATTGCATCCCCATATTGTAGCAGTAATACTAATTAAGCAGCTTTGTCAGCAAAGAAATCCTCCCCAGTGTGTGCAACAGCTGTGCCCAATAGCAATACACTCAGTGCAAGCTAATAGAGAATCCAATTCATTAAAATTTGATGTTTTAAAAGTGGCACCTGAAGAGAGGCATTGACAACTGTGGATGTATTTAATCACACATTTATAGAGGCCCTCTCGGGTGATTGTTAAAGATCCCATGGCACTGGCTAAAGAAGAGCAGGGGAGTTCTCCCTGGTGCCCTGGTCAACATTTATCCCTCAACCAACATCACTAAAACAGATGATCTGGTCATTATCACATTGCTGTTTGTGAGAGCTTGCTGTGCACAAATTGGCTGCCGCGTTTCCTACATTACAACAGTGACTACACTCCATTAGGCCGTAAAGCGCTTTGGGACATCCTCTGGTCGTGAAAGGCACTATAGAAATGCAAGTCTTTCTTTATGGAGAAATACTATTAAATAAATTGTAACTTCTGCATGACGATGTCATTTGCACCGAGTCTAAACTATCTAACCTGTATTTGAAGGCCACGGAGGGACCACTATTTCCCAGATCTTCACCATTTGAAGTATGAGATTGAAGATGGCACCACACCCAATGGAAGAGCCGTTCGCTTTGGTTTTGATCCACAGGAGTTCCTGAACTTCAGCTGGAGGGGCTACGCTCAACTGTCAACAGTGCAAGTATGTGATCAAAGGGTCTGGGGAGAGGGAGGAGGGTCCGGGGAGAGAAGGGTCCGGGGGGAGGAGGGTCCGGGGAGAGGGAGGAGGGTCCGGGGAGAGGAGGGTCCGGGGAGAGGAGGGTCCGGGGGAGAGGAGGGTCCGGGGAGAGGAGGGTCTGGGGAGAGGGGGAGGGTCCGGGGAGAGGGAGGAGGGTCCAGGGAGAGGAGGGTCCGGGGAGAGGAGGGTCCGGGGAGAGGGGGAGGGTCCGGGGAGAGGGAGGAGGGTCCAGGGAGAGGAGGGTCCGGGGAGAGGGAGGAGGGTCCGGGGAGAGGAGGGTCCGGGGAGAGTGAGGAGGGTCCGGGGAGAGGAGGGACTGGGGAGAGGGGGGTCCGGGGAGAGGGGGGTCCGGGGAGAGGGGGGTCCGGGGGGAGGAGGGGCCGGGGGGAGGAGGGGCCGGGGGGAGGAGGGTCCAGGGAGAGGAGGGTCCGGGGGATGGAGGGTCCGGGGGGAGGGGGGTCCGGAGGGAGGGGGGTCCGGGGAGAGGAGGGTCCGGGGAGAGGGAGGAGGGTCCGGGGAGAGACGGGGGTCCGGGGAGAGGGAGGAGGGTCCGGGGAGAGGAGGGTCCGGGGAGAGGGAGGAGGGTCCGGGGAGAGGAGGGTCCGGGGGGAGGAGGGTCCGGGGAGAGGGAGGAGGGTCCGGGGAGAGGGGGGTCCGGGGGAGAAGGGGGTCTGGGGAGAGGAGGGTCCGGGGGGAGGAGGGTCCGGGGGAGAGGGGGGTCCGGGGGGAGGAGGGTCCGGGGAGAGGAGGGTCCGGGGAGAGGGAGGGTCCGGGGAGAGGAGGAGGGTCCGGGGGGAGGAGGGTCCGGGGAGAGGGAGGAGGGTCCGGGGAGAGGGGGGTCCGGGGGAGAAGGGGGTCCGGGGAGAGGAGGGTCCGGGGGGAGGAGGGTCTGGGGGAGAGGGGGGTCCGGGGGGAGGAGGGTCCGGGGAGAGGAGGGTCCGGGGAGAGGAGGGTCCGGGGAGAGGAGGAGGGTCCGGGGGATCGGAGGGTCCGGGGAGAGGGGGGTCCAGGGAGACGAGGGTCCGGGGAGAGGAGGAGGGTCCGGGAAGAGGAGGAGGGTCCGGGGAGAGGAGGAGGGTCCGGGGGAGAGGAGGAGGGTCCGGGGGAGAGGAGGGTCCGGGGAGAGGAGGGTCCGGGGGTCCGGGGAGAGGAGGGTCCGGGGAGAGGAGAGTCTGACTCAAATATGCTGTAAGGAGCTTCATCAACATGTTTACTTTGGCTAAATTTGTACGATGCAAACCTTTTGCCCATTTAAAGAGATTAAAAGAAAATATATACCAATAAGTTTGAAAAGATAATTAGAAACATATATATGTTTTCCTGCATTTAATAAATAAAAATTCTTGCAATTTTTAATGTTAGATGGCAATTGGATTCATTGAGAAAATAAGGTACTACAGTAGATGCTCGTGGGAGGGGGTTTGGGGTGTGTTTGCATGATTTACTGCTTGTGCCGAGCTTGTGCTCGATGGGAAGATTATTGACGGGGTAAGTGATTGCGTGGGCTTTATTTTCATGGCAGTTGCACAATTCAGGAAAATTAACTCAACTCAAATTTCTCTCCACGGATGTTGCCTGACCTGCTGAGTTTTTCCAGCATTTTCTGTTGTTATTCAGGAAAATTAAACCCCACTCAAAAATCATCAGTTTTTGTAGTAAAAGTAACCGGCCCAGCTTTCACGGAGCCAGGCAAAAGTTGAGCAGGTTGACATCCCAGTTATATCCCAGCGATTGAATTTGTTTTGATCACAACCTGAGTACAACATAAGGCGACACGAAAGCCACTTGTAAATCAGATGACAGTGTGACTCCCCATGCGTTGAGATACTGCCATGTTATGTGGATGTAGGGAGGATTGATTGTTCTTTTATGTTGGGTAAGTACAGATATTTTCCCCCTTCCCCAGGCGGGCGGTTTGTTTAGTTAATTATATAACGTTTTATGATTTCAGTTGCAGGAGTCCTTTGTTAAAATATTATGATTGTCTTCTAGTCACTTGGCTGTGTCGCTCTACTTGTTCTCAGATGCAGCAAGCAGCATTTCTGTTTATGCAGCTGACAGCCCATTGCTCTTTCTCTGCTCCTTCCATTTAAGCTTGGTTTTTCCTTCACGAGAGTACTTTTCCAATGTCACGCTCCCTCTCTAGTGTCCCGGGTGAACCATTGTCATTAGAGGAAAATTACTGCTGGCAAGTTACTCTTATGAATAGACATTATTGGGGGCGAATTTCCATGGGAGTTCTCCCAACTCCTTAACGCCATTTTCCTGAGCTTTTCGTGGCTCTTCCTCCAAAGTTATGGCATGCAAGCACCGGGACACAGGAACAGGAGTGGGCCATTCAGCCCCTCGAGCCTGTTCCGCCATTTAGATCATGGCTGATCTGTATCTTAACTCCATTTACCCGCCTTGGTTACGTAACCCTTAATACCCTTGCCTAACAAAAATCTATCAATCTCAGTTCTGAAATTTTCAATTGACAGGGCCGCGCACCCAAAAAAAATTAAGAGTGAACATTGGTTCTGCCCCTTTGTTCTGGACTCCCCCCACCAGAGGAAATAGTTTCTCTCTATCTACTCTATCAACTCCTTTAATCACCTTAAACACCTCGATTAGATCATCCCTTAATCTTCTATATTCAAGGGAATACAGGCCTAGTCTGTGCAATCTGTCCTCGTAATGTAACCCTTTTAGCCCAGAGGGCGAACCTTTACGGGACTTTGCCAGCATTATTTTGTGGGTCATATTCCATTCTTTCTAATGGTGGTTTAGTACTGGAATAACCTTTCTGTGATATTCTATATTAGATATTCGCAGTCAGTCTCCACGAGAATACAGTTGTGACCTGTATAAGTAATGTATGTTTGCAGGTAGTCCCCTGCTATATTATGAGAATTCAACTTTTCACACTATAAAGAGCTCGCCAATTGTAAGTTATCGTACAACAAACTTGGTGTAATCCTCTGCAATATTGTAATTTAGGTTTTGAATTGAGCTTGTTATGTATTTTTAAAATCTTTTTGGTTAGATAACTCTGCTGCTGACTCGCTCAGGTTTGGGGTTAACAGATCAGACAACGCTATTGCTTGCTTTGTGGTGTGCCAGTGCTAGTTAGGGTGATTCTTCTGCTGTTGGTGGAGTTCAGGTTTTCCCTTATTCTCCTTTGAATGCTTTTTTCTTCCCAGCCAGAGGTGGTCATGTCTATCACTGTGACTTCTCCTAATCTGTTTCGCATAATCTTCCGTTACAAGAACCGTACCCCAAAGCCTGTTAGAGGAAGGATCTCAATCACTGAGGAAGTAAATGTTGATTCTTGCTGTGACTGTAAGTGGCTTTCATTTCTGCACCTAGTTTGTCCACCATCTTTCCCTACTCTTAACATAACCAACTTCCGACCCTTATTTATCTGTACGAGGTGATTCCCTTTGACTTTGAAGGATCTCCCTATAACTGGCTGGTCTTTATTCTGCATGAGCTCCCTCGACTAGCACTAGCACTGCTGCTAACTCTGCTTCTAGATCACCCCACCAGTCATGTGTTAATTAACTTCACTTTTACAGAATAACGTGAGGGTAAGAGTGCATGTGGAGAATAGAAACCTCAATTTGTTCCGCATCGCCTTGAGATATATTAACCCGGGATTCACTACTGTGTACGGCCATGTAGCAGTTTATCAAGCTCAACAAAGCACAGGTAAGACTGAGCAATGTTGAGGGTTCAAAAACTCACCAGCCAGATTGATTGCCATTTTACGGTAAGTAATGAAAGTATTTTTAAAATCCTTTTGGGTTTTGCCTAATACACCGAGTGCTGCATTTGCATGGGTAACATGGGTCGCCAACTCTGTTTAGACATATTCCTGGAGGTTTCGTCACATGACCTTCCGCTTCCAACCGCCCCGCCCCCGCCCCTGCCCCACGCTCCCGCCATTGGTCGCCTCACACATCAATCTCGTGGCGCCCCGTCTTCCCAGAGCCAACTGGGAAGCAGACAGACTCTTCATTACTCGATTGAATGATTCTTGACTGTCAGTCAAACAGCCTTTTCTCCCATCTCCAATATTTTTATAACTAATAAACAAAAGTGTTGAAAGAAATTTCTTTAAAAAAAGCACAAACTCTCTCGGTCTTTCACTCTCGGTCTCTCTCTCGGTCTCGGTCTCTCTCTCTCTCTGTCACTCTCGGTCTCGGTCTCTCTCTCACTCGGTCTCAGTCTCTCTCGCTCTCTCTCTCTCAGTCTCTCACTCTCGGTCTTTCTCTCACTCTCGGTCTCGGTCTTGGTCTCTCTCTCACTCTCGGTGTCTCTCTCTCAGTCTCTCTCGCTCTCTCTGTCTCTCTCTCTCAGTCTCTCTCGCTCTCTCTCTGGCTCTCTCTCTCTCTCTGGCTCTCTCTCTCTCTCGCTCTCTCTCTGGCTCTCTCTGTCTCTCTCTCGCTGTCTCTCTCTGGCTCTCTCTCTCACTGGCTCTCTCTCTCTCTCTCGCTCTCTCTCTCACTCTCTCTGGCTCTCTCTCTCTGTCCCTCTCTCTCTCTCTCTCTCTCTCTCTCTCTCTCTCTCTCTCTCTGGCTCTCTCTGTCTCTGTCTCTGACTCTCTCTCTCCCTCTCGCTCTCTCTCTCTCTGTCTCATCTCACGGTCTAAACAAAGTGGCAGTGTCCCGGAGATTCGTCTTTAATTCCTGGCGACTCCAGGACAATCCTGGAGGGTTGGCAACGCCAGTAACATAACCTGTGGTGACTTGAGCCCCTGCCTTGGAGTGGCTGCAGTTGTACATGAGCAGTAACAGTACACGCAGCGTCCAACCTCAGCTAACAACCTTATTGACTCGGAATTTTCTCGATAGCACTATTACATCAAAATTTACATTGATCTTTGCTGACAGGAATTTCCACCTAAATTTCCTGCAGAGCTCGTTTGCCTTTGCTGCAACATTAAAGCCAGTGTAAAACAAGTGTAAATTCTGCAGTATTATCTTGCATTCTGATTCCTATTTTCTAATTGGCTGGGACAGAGGTTTAAATTAATGGTTGGTTTTTGTCATGCCCCAATAAAGTTGATCAAAACCTGTATGCTAACATTTTTTTTACTTTTTAAAAATGTATTCATTCCTGGGATGTGGGCGTCGCTGGCAAGGCCAGCATTTATTGCCCATCCCTAATTGCCCCTTGAGAAGGTGGTGGTGAGCCGCCTTCTTGAACCGTTGCAGTCCGTGTGGTGAAGGTACTCCCACAGTGCTGTTAGGGAGGGAGTTCCAGGATTTTGACCCAGCGACGATGAAGGAACGGTCGATATATGTCCAAGTCAGGACGGTGTGTGACTTGGAGGGGAACTTGGAGGTGGTGGTGTTCCCATGCCCTTTGAGGTGGTAGAGGTCGCGGGTTTGGAAGTATTGTATGATATTGAAAATGTTGTATATTTCTTTAAATAATCATACTTGCAAATAGATTAAACTTTGTTCTTCACTGTGTTAGTCTCTGATAAGTGTAACTAATTCAGGAAGCCCCAGTATAAATTTTTCGAACACCAGATTTGAGTAGTAGCTGGATTACGTGGTTTCGCACAACTACCGTTGCAATTCTGTAGCTGAATTGGGCCATAATGTATTTATTTATTTTGATATATGCCTACCCAGTGCATCAATCACTATTTCAGCAAATCACACAATCACAGAGCAGTATGGGATTCTCAGAACTCTGCAGTTGTGCTTCAGTTATTTACAAAATGAAGTGATGCATTTTGGAAAGAAAAATGAAGTGAGGCAATATAAATTAAATGGTGACGTTTACAAGCAGGAACAGAGAGACCTGCGGGTTCACATACACAAATCTTGGAAGGTGGCAGGACAAGTTGACAAGGCTGTTAATAAAACATACGGGATCCTTGGCTTTATTAATCGAGGCATCGAGTACAAAAGCACAAAGTTAGGCTAAACCTTTATAAATCACTGGTGTGGCCCCAGCTGGAGTATTGTGCCCAATTCTGGGCACCGCACTTTAGGAAGGATGTCAGGGCCTTGGAGAGGGTGCAGAGGAGATTTACTAGAATGGTTCCAGGGATGAGGGACTTCAGTTATGTAGAGAGACTGGAGAAGCTGGGGTTGTTCTCCTTAGAACAAAGAAGGTTACGGGGCGATTTAATAGAGGTGTTCAAAATTATGAGGGGCTTTGACAGAGTAGATAGACAGAAACTGTTTCCAGTGGCAGGAGGGTCGATAACCAGAGGACACAGATTTAAGATAATTGGCAAAAGAACTAGAGGCGGCATGAGGAGAAAGATTTTTACACAGCGAGTTGTTATGACCTCCAATGCGCTGCCTGAAAGGGCGGTGGAAGCAGATTCAGTAGTTACTTACAAAAGGGAATTGGATAAATACTTGAAAAGGAAACATTTTCAGGGCTATGGGGAAAGAGCAGGGGGGAGTGGGACTAATTGGAGAGCTCTTTCAAAGAGCCGGCACAGGCACAATGGGTCGAATGGCCTCCTTCTGTGCTGTATGGTACTATTCCTACATTTTGTTTACTGAAAGAAAATAAAAAATATTTTAAATTATATGAAATGTTTTATATAAAGCCCTATAAAATTAATATGTAAATATGTTTCACTGCTCAAATACTTCAGCTCTAATTCTGCGTCCGTGTCAGTTTTGACTGCACCTGTCTGCAGTCCAGAATGTACGAGTGATCCAGTCTTTTCACCTTCTTCCTAGTGTCGCCCCAGGCAAAAGAGATTATCTTTGCTCGTAGTAAAGAGCCGTCTTCTGTTACGGTCTCAATGAGTAACTATGGAGACCCTTTCCCCCTCACACCCGGGACTTGGACTATCAACATTGAGGCAGAAGGCGTGCTCTTGGTGAGAAAAAGGCTACGATATATTATATTATTGCATGATAAAACTCTTGTCTGTAACTTTTAAAAATCGATTGATATTTGGTTGGGATGAAAGTTAGCTTTCTAGTCAGGCTCAGTCTTCCAGTTGATTGTCTAATCCATCAATGTATTTTTCAATCTGCACACTAGGATTATCTGATCCTGCTGCCCAGTGATTATTACGAAGCTCCGATTCTGCAGTTACAAGTGACCAATCCCTGCACTTATGCAGCCAATCCAGAACAATCGGGGAAAAAGTAAGCAAAACACAGCTACAAAAGTTCTATAGATTTCAGAGGTGAAGTTGTAGAGAACAGCACATGGTTGGGAGTGAAATCCTAACTTTTTTTGTTTTGTGAATCTTTATGGTTCAGGAGCACTGAAGTCACAAGTGACCAATCGGATTCTTTCTCCACCCCCGCCCGAGTAAAGTAAAAGTCAGAATAACCCTCTGCTCGCTGGCCCAAATTGGCTCCCGGTCCAGCAACACTTCGATTTTAAAATTCACACCCTTCCATGGCCTCGCCCCTCCCGATCTCTCTAACCTCCTACAACCCTCTGAGATCTCTGCGCTCCTCCAATTCCAGCCTCTTGCACAGCCACAATTTTAATCGTTCTACGATTGGTGTCCGTGCCTTCAGCTGCCTGGGCCCTAAGCTCTGGAATTCCCTCCCTAAGCCTCTCCGCCTCTCTCTCCTCCTTTAAGACGCTCCTTAAAACCGACCTCTTTGACCAAGCTTTTGGTCACCTGCCCTAATATCTCCTTATGTGGCTCGATGTCAAATTTTGTTTGATAATCGCTCCTGTGAAGCGCCCTGGGATGTTTTACTGCATTAAAGGCGCTGTATAAATACAAGTTGTTGTTGTTGTTCCTTAACTATATTATTGTGTGTTGATTAAATACTTGTTTTTTGCATTTTCATTATTTTTGATTTAAAACAAGATGCAAATGATTTCTAAATGTTTATGAATTTGATCTTGAATTCAGGATTCCAGGAGTTTGCCCACAGCTGACAGTGGACTATATGGTCTGTAGCTAGCCAGTCTAGCCTTCACTCTCTTCTTCAACAAGATTGTTACATCAGTTACATCCAGTCCTACAGCGTAATTTTCATATATCAGGAGGATGGAAATATTATGGCCAGGGCCTCGCCTATCTCCGCTCTGTCTTCATTCAACAGCCTAGGTTTCATAACATCAGTAACTTATCCGCCTTAAGTTCTGCTGATATTTTCAGATTCTTGTTCTAAATTTAGCTGCAGAATTATGAAGGGTTTTGAGGAGAGTAACTAAGGAGAAACTGTTTCCACTGGCAGGAGGGTCGGTAACCAGAGGACACAGGTTTAAGATAATTGGCAAAAAATCCAGAGGGGTGATGAGGAGACATGTTTTCACACAGCGAGTTGTTGTGATCTGGAACGCGAAGCAGATTCAATAATAACTTTCAAAAGGGAATTGGATAAATACTTCAAGGGGAAGAATTTGCAGGGCTGTGGGGAAAGGGCAGGGGAGAGTGGGACTAATTGGAGAGCTCTTTCAAAGAGCCAGCACAGGCAGGATGGGCCGAATGGTCTCCTCCTGTGCTGTATGATTCTATGATATCTAACAATTGTTCCACATTCTCCTGTGGTACATCTTCATTCTCATTGCCACCATTATAGAATTCACAGCACAAACAGGCCATGCGGCTCAACTGGTCTATGCCAGTGTTTATGCTCCACTACCCCCTCTTTCATTATGACTTTGGCAGAATCTTCTTCCTTGGTGAAGACAGATGCAAAGTACTCATTTAGTACCTCAGCCATGCCCTCTGCCTCCATGCGTAGGTCTCCTTTTTGGTCCCTAATCGGCCCCGCCCCTCCTCTTACTACCCGTTTACTATTTATATGCCTATAGAAGTCATATTTATGGCCCCTAGTTTTGGATTCCCCCAGAAGTGGAAACATCCGCCTTTCATAATTTGAAGGACCTCTATCAGGTCGTCCCTCAACCTTCTCTTTTCCAGAGAAAAGAGCCCCAGCCTGTTCAATCTTTCTTGATTGTTATAATCTCTCACTTCTGGTATCATCCTTGTAAATCTTCTTTGCACCATCTCCAGTGCCTCTATATCCTTTTTGTAATATGGAGACCAGTATTGTATACAGATCTCTGAGTGTGGTCTAACCATGGTTCAATACAAGTTTAACATAACTTCTGCCATTCAGTTAATTTAACTCTAAATTTCCCTCAACAGCTGCCTGTTGTACAAGTACCTGCCTTTGGACAACTTCCCATCTGCTGGAGCCGATGACGGCATGTACAGTATTGATGGCAAACAGCAACCTTCAATTCAAATACTGACATCTTACAACACAAAGATGGCCGATCTCACTGGCAGACAGGTACAAATGAATATCTATCAAACTTTATATTAATTCCACGAGGCTGTTATCGTTTTAAACCAGGGACTTGGAAATTAGTAAATGTATTTTGCTAATTCCATAATAATACCACACCAAGCCACTGAATACTGTTTATATATTACAATAAATAATACAAGAGCCTGGGAATTCCACACGGCGAGTTTTGCCCACAGGTGCTCTATTCTTAGAGGTGAGTCCAGAGGAATTTCATGGATCATTTCATGGGAGATCGATTGGCGGCATCTCCAGCGGGAATCCCGTGTTAAAGGGGAGTAATGTGGTGGCGGGTGCTTGGAAATTAAAGTGTAGCCTTTAAAATAGCCAAGTCTGGCTGCAAGTAATAGCAGCTGCGGGCTGTGGGAATAGCAGGTAATCTGGCTCGGGGAATTCACTGTCCAATAACTGCATTGGATGGCTCATGTATCCGTTCGACCCACTTTTCAAAAAATGTCTTCCGCTTGAGCAGCTGGCACAGACAGCCGAAAGAGGGACAAGTGCAATGCAAGGGGAACAAGAGCGTGTGGGTGAGGATGTAGTGTTACACGATTCACGAGCACAAGGGAGCCAGTGCTGTGGGGAGTGGGTGAGGACGCAACAACTTTCCGGGGGATGCCAAGAGAAAGAAAGAAAGAACTTGGATTTACACAGCGCCTTTCGCAACCGCAGGACGTCCCAAAGTGCTTTACACCCAATGAAGTACTCTTTGAAGTGCAGTCACTGTTGTAATGTAGGAAACGCAGCAGCCAATTTGCGCACAGCAAGCTCCCACAAACAGCAATGTGATACTGGCTGGATCATCTGTTTTAGTGATGTTGGTTGAGGGATAAATATTGGCCCCAGGACACCGGGGAGAGCTCCCCTGCTCTTCTTTGAAATAGTGTCATGGGCTCTTTTACATCCACCTGAGAGAGCAGACGGGGTCTCGGTATAACGTCTCATCCGAAAGAAGAACGCTGCCCATAGCTTCTGAGTTGTGGGGCCCAGAGTTCATGGGTATGCCCTGAAAAGTAAGATTTGCAAGGAACATCACATTTGTGTGCAGTCACTAAGCTGACAGTGTGGCAACTATCATATGAGGGGATTTGATAGAGTGCATAAGGAGAAACTGTTTCCACTGGCAGGAGAGTCAGTAACCAGAGGACACAGATTTAAAATAATTGGCAAAAGAACCAGAGACAACATGAGAATTTTATTTTTACCCAGTGAGTTGTTGTGATCTGAAAGGCGCTGTCTGAAAGGGCGTTGGAAGCAGATTCAACAGTAACTTTCAAAAGGGAATTGGATAAATACTTGAAAAGGAAAGATTTGCAGAGCTATGGGGAAAGAGCAAGGGAGTGAGACTGGATGGGATGCATCCTAGGATGCTGAGGAAGGTTAAAGAGGAAATCGCGGAGGTACAGGAAACTTTGTGCTATCCGGCACCGACGGGACCGAGCTGTTGCCGTTCCCTCAAAACTGCCGGACAAACCAGCGCTAATGTTGAAGCATACGGAGCTTTTCATCTCCGTATCTGACAACAAACACTGTTGCTTAGCAACAGCTTCTAAACAGTCGGCCCGTACCTTGGAAGCGTCTCTCTGAAGCTGTTGCTAAGCTACAGAGACTTTGCAGAGCCTGACTGTTGAAAAAAAAGCCACGAGAAGAAAAAAAGCCACGAAAAGAAAAAAAACCTAACAAAACGGCTCCTGATTTTTGCCGGTGGCTCGAGCTTGCCGGACATTTAGCCTCCGGATAACACAAAGTTTCCTGTACTTGTCATAATCTTCCAATCCTCCTTAGATACAGAAGTGGTGCCAGAGGACTGGAGAATTGCAAATGTTACACCCTTCTTCAAAAAAGGGTGTAGGATAAACCCAGCAACTACAGGCCAGTCAGTTTAACCTCGGTAGTGGGGAAGCTTTTGGAAATGATAATCAGGGACAAAGTTAACAGTCACTTGGACAAGTGTGGATTAATTAAGGAAAGCCAGCACGGATTTGCTAAAGACAAATCGTGTTTAACTAACTTGATCGAATTTTTTGATGATGTAACAGACAGGGTTGATGAGGGCAATGCAGTTGACATGGTGTACATGGACTTCCAAAAGGCAAAGTGCCACATAATAGGCTTGCCAGCAAAGTTGAAGCCCATGGAATAAAAGGGACAGTGGCAGCATGGATACGAAATTGGCTGAGTGACAGGAAACAGAGAGTAGTGGTGAACGGTTGTTTTTAGGACTGGATGAAGGTACACAGTGGTGTTCCCCAGGGGTCGGTTCTAGGACCACTGCTTTTCTTGATATATATTAATGACTTGGGCTTGGGTGTACAGAGCACAATTTCAAAATTTGCAGATGAGACAAAACTATAGTGAACAGTGAGGAGGAGAGTGATAGACTTCAAGAAGACATAGACAGGCTGGTGAAATGGGCGGACACGTGGCAGATGAAATTTAACGCAGAAAAGTGCGAAGTGATACATTATGGTAGGAAGAACCAGGAGAGGTAATATAAACTAAAGGGTACAATTCTAACGGGGGTGCATGAACAGAGACCTGGGGGTATATGTGCACAAATCGTTGAAGGTGGCAGGGCAGGTTGAAAAAATGGTTCAAAAAGTATATGGGATAGTAGACTTCATGAATAGAGGCATAGGGGGAAAAATTGCGTCGCGCCCCCTTTGGGGGGTAACTTCGCCGAGGCACTACTTTTAGCACCCGGAAAAAATTACCACCCCCGCCGAAATTCATCGGTATCGCCCCAAGTGGGAAGCAGGGCGCTACTGGAATCGCCCCACCTCCCTCTTGGGGTGGCGCTGCGAGGGAACATCGCGGCGCTACGCGCTGCGGCACGTCACGCTGCGGCACGTCGCGCCACGGTACTGCAGGCCTTCCTCCCCTTCTTAAAGGGGAGGGGCCTAGCGCAGCGCATCCCAGGGTCCAGCTGGGCCACCAGGGATCGGAGTGCCGGCAAAAGAGCCCCACAGGAGTGCCGGGCTCACGGAGCGCAGCCGGCACTCCGCGGGGGGGGGGGGGGCTGCTGAGGAGGCCGGGGACGGCAACGGGGGCAGGTGCTGGCAGGGCCAAAAATGGCCGCTCGGCACCTTGCCTTTAATTAGCGCCGCCTCAGCCGCAGGTAGGCCCCCCGACCCCATCAGACATAGCGTTCGGCGATAAGTCAGGGGGCGATACCGAAGATCGCGGCCGGGGCGCGAGCGGGGCGCTGCACACGGCGACGGCGTCATCGCCAGTGGCGCAGTGCCATGGGGCGCTAATGGTTACCGCCGCCGCTAACCTCCCACTGAATTTCGCGGGAGGCACTGGCGGTGCCGCGCCCAGGCGCTAATTGCTTTGCGCCCCGTTAGCACCCTCTTAGGGCACTAACGGGGCGCAAAGCAACCAAATTTTTCACCCACAGAATACAAAAGCAAGGAAGTTGCGAAGAATCTTTATAAATCACTGGTTCGGCCTCACCTGGAGTATTGTGTCCAATTCTGGGCACTGCACTTTAGGAATGATGTGAAGGCCTTAGAGAGGGTGCAGAAAAGATTTACAAGAATGGTTCCAGGGATGAGGGATGTCAGTTATGTGGATAGACTGGAGCAGCTGGGGTTGTTCTCCTTAGAGCAGAGAAGATTGAGAGGAGATTTGATAGAGGTGTTCAAAATCATGAGGTGTCGAGACAGAGTAGATAGAGAGAAACTGTTCCCATTGGCGGAAGGGTTGAGGACCAAAGGACACAGATTCAAGGTGATTGGCAGAAAAACCAAAGGTGACATGAGGAACAACTTTTTTAGGCAGCGAGTGGTTAGGATCTGGAATGCACTGCCTGAAAGGGTGGTGGAGGCAGACTCAATCATGGCTTTCAAAAGGGAATTGGATAAGTTTCTGAAGGAAAAACATTTGCAGGGCTACGGGGAAAGGGCGGGGGAGTGGGACTAGCTGAAGTGCTGTTGCAGAGAGTGAGCTTGATGGGCTGAATGGCCTCCTTCTGTGCTGTAACCATTCTATGATTCTATGAATTGGATAGCTCTTTCAAAGAGCTGGCACAGGCACGATGGGCTGAATGGCCTCTACTGCGCCATAGATTCTATGAACATCAGGGAAACGTTTACTTCATTGCCGACGTTAATGGAGCATGTGAGAGCTTGTTTGGAATCTGCCGCAGATCCCGACCCAGGGAGCAGCTGTGCAGAGAGGTTAAACTAAGCACTAGTGTGCTAACGCTCGGAGCTAAGGGCAGACGTAGGTTTGAGTCCCGCTCTGCTCATTTCCCGATCTAAAGCCATTTCATGCACGGGGGCACCAATTAGAGGCTTCTTGGGGGAGGAAAATCAATGAAGATCATTCTTCGGCAGTTCGCAGTGCCTCACTGTGGCGAGATACAAAGAGGAATCGGTCATGGTCTCGCTGAAGAAAGAAAGCTAATTTAGAAGAGGAAATTCATGAATATTCCAATTTTTTTATGGGATATATTTAGAACTACTGTAGTATGGTAAACTTGAGTATAATACAACAATTTCTGTATTGTACTTATACTTTGCAACACATTTATATATGTAATTTAAAAAAAATTCTTTTATGGGATCTGGGCCTAGAAATTCAGTTGCGTTCGCCAGCCGTTAACGCCATAAGAGGGGTAGATTTCCAGCGCTAGGCACTTAGCGCCCGGGCGCAGGCCGGTCTGCGCCAACGCCCAACTTCAGTTGACATTTAGCGCCGGCGCAAAGTGTTTGCGCCCGCTCAGCTGCGCGCGCAGCTTATGACGTCATTTCGTCGTGCAACGCTGTTTGTGCGCCCCAAACCGGAAATTCAGTGGCGCCCGCCCAATGTGGGCGTGGCGCTGTTAAGAACTGTGAAGTGGAACGCAGCAGAGGCCCTGCGGGCCTCGGGGAGCGCTAATTAAAGGGCACTTACACTGAACTATAAAGGCCAGCCATTTTGCTGCAATGACTTTAGTGCTTTGGATTTCTGGACAGAGACCAAGGAACAGACCTTACTGATTTGGGACAACATAGGAGAGGTATTTTTGGCTTCTGGCCAGAGCTTGGAAATTTGACTCTTTGTGATTTCACTGTTTGCAAGTTTATTATGGGGGCTGCATGGGGTTCCAACCCTCAGTTCCAGCATTATGTGCGAAGGGCTCGCAGACGCTGTGTGAGAGGGGCAGCCATGCCTAGACGCAGAGGGGCCATCAGGCGTCGGCAACGTAGGCCTTACCCACTCAGGGAATACCGGCAGCAGGTGTCCTATCTCACCATGACTGCCGCGCATTGTGTTAAGAGGCTGCGCTTCAGAAGGGAGGTGGTTGCAGAGATCTGCCAGCTGCTTCACAGAGATCTGCGTCCACAGCTGATGTGCAGGACGTCTCTGTCGGTGGAAGTGAAGGTCACGGTGGCACTGAACTTTTATGCAAGCGGCTCCTTCCAAGCCGCTGCTGGGGACATAGCGAACATCTCCCAGTTCGCCGTGCATCGCTGCATCCGGCAGGTCACCGATGCCCTTTTCGCAAGGAGACACCAATTCCTCTCCTTCCCCATGACCCTAGAGAGGCAGGAGCAGCGTGCAGTCGGATTTGCCAGGATCGCCGACTTCCCCATGGTGCAGGGCGCCATTGACTGCACGCATGTGGCTATGCGGGCACCTATCGACTACCATTCCCTCAATGTACAGCTGGTGTGTGACCACAGGCAGCGCATCCTAGCTGTCAATGCCCGCTTTCCAGGAAGCAGCCACGATGCATTTATCCTGCGCCAGACTACTGTGGCTGACATGTTCCAGGCACAGCCTCCACCAAGGGGATGGCTTATTTGGGACAAGGGCTACCCTTTGTGTACATGGCTCATGACCCCGCTCCGCGCGCCCAGGACCCCTGCGGAGGAGGCATACAACGAAAGCCATCAAGCCACAAGGAACATCATAGAGCAAACGATTGGCGTCCTGAAGCAACGGTTCCGCTGCCTGGATCGATCCGGCGGATCTCTACAGTATTCGCCGGATAGAGTCTCCCAGTTCGTCGTCGTTTGCTGCATGCTGCACAACCTGGCTATCCGCAGGACTCAGGCACTGCCACCTCACGTTGGGCCACCACCTCAGGAGGACGAGCAGGAGGACCAGGAGGAGGAGGAGGTGGAGTACCAGCCCAGAAGGGAGCCACAAGGTCCAAGGGCCGTCCGCCGGCGGCTTATTGAACGACACTTCTAGGCCCCCTGTCAGGGAATGGCTTGTGGCAATGAACGCACCTGAATGCAGCCGCTCCGCAAGCCCTCAGCCGGTTAACGCAACAACCACTTGAAACATGACACCTGGACAAGCTGAATAAATAAAAAGCTTTATTTAACAAACTCAGGGCCCTTCCCACATGAAACAGAAAAACAGACAAGACCCCCAAAAAACAGTGAAAAACATATCTCACTCCCACAACCTGGGGAGGAATAACAAAACTTGTCAATCCAATTGGCCTTCATCTTCGGCCTTTCCAAAATAAGCCCCCCCCTCCAGAACACAAACATCCCCATATAAAAAAAACAGTTGCCGACACCCTCTACTTGGTGTGCCGAGAGGGCGAGTCCTTGTGCAGACTTCTCCAGCCCCTGCCCGACCTGTTGCTCCGCCTCAACCTGGGCCCTGTGGGTGTTGGAAGGCTGGGGAAAGGCTCCTGAGGGCCGCAATGCGTAACGGCAGATGCCCTTGGGGGTTGGCCTAGACGAGGTCCGGCCCTGGAGGGTCCGGCTGCTGACTGCTGCAGCTGTGGCTGGGCAGCATCAGTCTCTGCAGCAGCTCGTCGCACCTTGGCTGGGGGAGTGGCAGTGGCGGCTGCAGCAATGGGGGCAAGCTGGCTGATGCCAGGCGCTCGCTGGTCACCAGAGACATTGGCACTCGGCCGGGCTGGCACTGCAGCAAGCGCAGCAATCTGGTGGAGGCCAGACCGCTGTGCTGCAGCAGGGCGGCGGGTGCCCTGTCGATGCTTCCGTGACACAGCGAGTGTGGCAGAAGTGAGTGCCCGAACTGCCCTGTTCTGTGCCCGCATCAGATCAGCCAGTGTCTGCACGGCAGCACTCATGAACTCGCGACTCGCGTCCTGTGCTGCCGCGAGTTGGTCGACACCCCTGGCCTGTTCTGCCGTGAGTTGCTCGACACCCCTGGCCTGTGAGTCCCCGAAAGCGGCCACACTATGAGCCAGGGACTCAATGGCCTGAGGCAACTGTCCCACAACCCCCATGAACTCGTTGTGGCGCCGCTCGGAGGCCGCGGACATTTCATCAAGGAGGCGCACCTCCTGGGCGAGGACCGTCTCCGGACTGGAGGGCGGACTCTCCATCTGGGGAGAAGGCCGCCGAGCTGCCCGACCCCGCGTGCCTGGACGCCACTGGGCCCAGCAACTGTCCTTCCCTGCAACACTTCCCCCCTCTGGGGAGAAGGCAGCCGTGCTGCCCGACCCTTCCCGCCTGCCTGGACACCACTGGGCCCAGGAGCTGCACCCCCCTGCAACACTTCCCCCTGGCTCTCCTCCAGGCAAGACGTGTCCCCTCCATTGCCATCCCCTGGCGCGGATGAGGGTTCCCCCGATGTGCCGCCTTCCTCTTGGTCCTCGTCGTCCTCCTCTTCCGAGGGACTGGCACTCTCAGCTTCATGGACCTCCTCCTCACCAGCTGAAAGCAGGAAGGCACAAGAGTAGCTTTAGAGTGAGGACAGGGCGTCAGCGAGGGAGGCATGAGTGGTGGCATTATGCGCATTGGTCGGACAGTGGCAAAGGATGTAGATCTGAAGCGCAAGGGGAACGAGAGAGGTCCAAATGGTCATGTCCTTACCATTGGGGCCCAGCACAGGGTCGGCATCTCCAATAGCAACGGGGCCAACCACCCGGCCACGCATGAGTTGAGCCACGCGCTCCTCCAGGTCACTGAGCTCCTGGAACTGGCCACGGCCTCCCCCGGTGACATTCCGGCTCTTCATATTCTTGGCCAGCTTGGCCTGCAAGAGAAAGGACGGCCTCTAAGTACAGTGTGTTGCCCTGTTGTTGTCTGCACTGCCTCCCATGGTCGATTAGCATGGCCAGTGTGGTGCCCTGTTGTTGTGTGCACTGCCTCCCATGGTCGACTAGCATGGCCAGTGTGGTGCCCTGTTGTTGTGTGCACTGCCTCCCATGGTCGAATAGCTTGGCCAGTGTGTAAAGTGCAGAAAGTGCTATTGATGATCATGCCAGTGCCATAGCTGCGGGAGGAGGGCTGGCCATTAGGCCTTTGAGGTCCCTTTGCCCATAATGTGAGGTGCACATGCAAGGATGAGGAGGACACTGGAAAGGGTACTCACCCTGACCATCCGAGTGAGGTCGTTGTACTTCTTGCGGCATTGGTCTGCACTCCTGGGGACATCGCTGGTGGATGACACCCTGTGGGCGATTTCCCTCCAGGCTCTCCTGTACTGCCTCCTGGGAGCCTTCTTGCCACTGTCCGGGCACAAGATCTCTCTTCTCTTTTCAAAAGCCTTAAGCAGCACCCTCAAAGCATGCTCTGAGAAGCGCTGCGCTCGTTCACGGGCCTTCTGCATGGCTTCAGGCGTTATTTGGGTCCACCAGCAGTGTTGAGGCCTAGCTGCAGGGCTCCACTATCCAGGGCGTGGCAGCAGACAAAGTCGACCCTTCCCCCTTTAAGAGCTGGCCGGCGTCAGGGTGTCTGCTGTCAATCAAAACATGACCGCATCTGCGCTGCGCCCGGCCTCGGCGTTATCAGTCCGCACCGCCGGCTTAGCGCCTAAAGATAGGAGTGCAACGCCAGTTTCAGCGCTCGCCCAAACTCCTTGGCCAAATCTACTGAATTTCGGTGAAGTGGCCTACACTTTCCGGCGGGCGCTAACTTTAGCGCCCGCCCGACTTTAGCGCCCCAGAAGTGGCGCGACTGAATTTCTAGGCCCTGGTGTTGCTGGCAAGGTAGGCATTTATTGCCCATCCCTAATTGCCCTTGAGAAGGTGGTGGTGAGCCGCCTTCTTGAACCGCTGCAGTCTATGTGGTGAAGGTACTCCCACAGTGCTGTTAGGGAGGGAGTTCCAAGATTTTGATCCAGCGACGATGAAGGATCGGCGATATATTTCTAAGTCAGGATGGTGTGTGACTTGGAGGGGAACTTGGAGGTGGTGGTGTTCCCATGCTCCTGCTGTATATATGTATATAATATTGCAGGATGTCAGAATATTATGTCATTATTGTATGAAAGACCAGAATGAAATGATTATTACATTAGACACAGGATACAGGCACTGTTTACTAAATGTTTCAGGATTTCCACCCTTTTTTCCTATTTATTTGAGTCAGCCGTGGCTCAGTGGGCAGCACTCTCACCTCTGTGTCAAAAGGTTGTGTGCTCAAGTCCCGGTCCAGAGACTAGCAGCACAAAAATCTAGGCTGACGCTCCAGTGCAGCACTGAGGGAATGCTGCACTGTTGGAGGTGCCATCTTTCGGATGAGACGTTAAATGAGGCTCAAAGCAGACGTAAATTATCCCGTAGCATTATTTCGAAGAAAAGCAAGGGAGTTCCTGGTGTCCTGGCCAATATTTATCCCTCAATCAACATCACAAAAACAGATTATCTGGTCATTATCACTCTGGTGTTTGTGGGAGCTTGCTGTGTGCAGATTAGCTGCCACGTTTCCTACATTACAACAGTGGCTACACTTCAAAAAGTACTTGATTGGCTGTCCTGAGATCATGAAGGCACTATATAATAGCAAGTCTTTCTTTCTTTGGGATGTTAATTAAAATTAGTCCATTTTTTCCACCATTGGTCAGATTCTCCACTAATTCTTTAATATACACTTGGTTTACATATCAATATTGCTCTGTTGTTGTGTCAAAGTCCTGCTAGTTTTATATGTATTGAAAATATTTTTTCTGATTTGCGTTGTTATAGTCTGACCCTTTCTGCAGTAGCCTGACAACAGACCCAGATCAGCGGTGGGAAACAGACTGTTCCATATGTAGATTGTTAGTCGGCCTATTAGTTAAATCCCTATTCAACAGAACATTTCTCCCACCACCAGTCTTCTCTTTACCTCCTTTTTTGGGGGGATTTATTTTTTGAAGTGTACGTTGGGCCTTGCAGGTGTGGGACATGAGAGGAGCCCTCATCCAAGCTCATGGGTTGGTCTAAAGGGCCAGAATAGTAGCTTTGACAGCTGCTGGTACTTAAGGTTTGAGGGCTAAGAATAATGTCGTGGATAATAGGCACAGCTTATTTGTTGTGGTTGGGAGATAGGTTTGTTCTTTAATGTGTCTGCAGCTGAAAGAACAGCAAAAAAAAGCACGCTGACAGATATTGCTATGTCTATTTAAAGAAATATTGATGCATATGCAAAGATCTTATCGTCACTGTAATCGCAGGCCCTCTTGTTTTCGCTGTGCTCTATTTCTTCGATATGCAGAGGGCTTTTGTCACAGCTGCATGATTCACACAATAGACAAGGAATGCAGTGGCTGATGTTATCCATCTCCAAACCACCGAGTCAAAGAAATTAGAGAAATTAGAGTTTTCGCATTGCCCCTCTAAGTACCAAAGCAGTTAAGTGCTTGGCAGGAAATCCGCCAGAATACTTGGAATATTTCTGAGTCCGTGCCCATCTTTCCTGCAACTCCACGTTTGAACCTCTTCAGTCAGGCTTCCGGCCCGGCCACCGTATTGAAACGGCCCTTATCAAAGTCACAAATGACATCCTATGTTACTGTGACCGTGGTAAGCTATCCCTCCCCATCCTTCTCCACCTGCCTGCAGCCTCTGACACGGTTGACCACACCATCCTCCTCCAACGTCCCCTTCGTTGTCCAGCTGGGTGGGATTGCACTGGCCCAGTTCCATTCTTGTCCATCGAGTCATAGCCAGAGAATCTCCTGCAATGGCTTCTCTCCCCACCCCCGCACCGTTATCTCTGATTTCCTCCAAGGATCTATCCTTAGCCCCATCCTATTTATCATCTCCATGCTGCCCCTAGGCAACGTCATCTGAAAACACATCAGATTCCACATGTATGCTGACGACACCCAGCTCCACATCACCAAACCCTCCACTGTCTCTGATTTGTCACGTTGCTTGTCCAACATCCAGTACTGGACGAGCAGAAATTTCCTCCAACTAAATATTGGGAAGATCAAAGCCATTGGGCTGGATTTTCATTGAGGAGGTGGGTAGGAGGCGGGACTGCAACTTTCGGGGTTGTAGTCCCGCCTCCATCGAGTTGTAGCCAACCCACGCGATTTTGACTTGATTGACCGTGTTGAGCCCGCCCAGCGGGCTCAGCAGGCCAATTAAGGGCCACCCGGCAACAGGTGACGTCACAGATTGACATTTCATCTGTCAAGAACTTTTGACAGATGAAATATCAGCGTTTGACAGCTGTTTGAAGCTGTCAAACACTGACAATCTGTACTCTAAGTTAATTCCTTCCTCTCAGGATGATTTAGAGATCTCTCCGGAACAGAAAGCTGAATGCTGCAATTTTTGACAGATCGCGGCCATTCTGCTTTCTGTGCCGGTGAGATGAGGAACTCCCGTGACCTGAAGGAAGGAAGGCTGTAAAGGTAAGTAAAACTTCTTTAAACACACCAAACACACTTACCTCTTCACTCATGCACCCATCACTCACCTGAACACCGGACATCTCGACCCCTCCAAGCCCTTCAGCCCGACGGCCCGCCTCGCTAACTTGGCGTGGTTTGGCGCTTCAGGAATCCCACACTTCAAGAATGAAAATAGGGATTAGGCTAAAAACTGCCTGTTAACTACCTGTTAACAGGCAGTTAATTGGCACTAATCCCCTTCCCGCCACGGCCCAATGAAAATCCTGCTCATTGTCTTCAGTCCCCGCCACAAACTCCGTTCCCTAGTCACCGACTCCATCCAGCCCTCCCCCGGCAACTGTCTGGGACTGAACCAGACTGTTCACAACCTCTGCGTCCCATTTGACCCTGAGCTGAGCATCCGACCACATATCCTCTCCCTCACCAGGATCACCTACTTCCACTACGTTAAAGGCGCTATATAAACAGAAGTTGTTGTTTAATTTGTTTTACGGTTGATGTTTAATCAACTCATCAGTTGTGTTCAACTGGAGAATTCCCAAAAGTAATGACTTCATGGAGGCAGTGCATCAAGCAATGATTCCTGGGCTCAAATTAAATTATGTGTCAACATTCCTACAGATTTTGCTAATATTTTGGTGCAGACGGGAAGATCTGATACACAACAATATCATGCAAGTAATTTACCCATAAATTCGTTATAAAGTATCTGGCTTGAGTGAAATATTACCTTTTGCTGAGTGTAGACATTGCAATATAAAATAGGATTAATCTGGACAATATGCAAAATATATAATGAGACGGGCCGAGCGCTGGGAGACGGGCCGAGCGCTGGGAGACGGGCCGAGCGCTGGGAGACGGGCCGAGCGCTGGGAGACGGGCCGAGCGCTGGGAGACGGACCGAGTGACGGACCGAGCGCTGGGAGACGGGCCGAGCGCTGGGAGACAGACCGAGTGACGGACCGAGCGCTGGGAGACAGGCCGAGCGCTGGGAGACGGACCGAGTGACGGACCGAGCGCTGGGAGATGGGTCGAGCGCTGGGAGACGGACTGAGTGACGGACCAAGCGCTGGGAGATGGGCCGAGCGCTGGGAGACGGACCGAGCGCTGGGAGACGGACCGAGTGACGGACCGAGCGCTGGGAGACGGACCGAGTGACGGACCGAGCGCTGGGAGACAAGCCGAGCGCTGGGAGACGGACCGAGCGCTGGGAGACGGACCGAGAGACGGGCCCAGCGCTGGGAGATGGGCCCAGCGCTGGGAGACGGGCCGAGCGCTGGGAGACGAGCTGAGCGCTGGGAGATAGGGCCGAGCGCTGGGAGACGAGCCGAGCGCTGGGAGATAGGGCCGAGCGCTGGGAGACGGGCCGAGCGCTGGGAGATAGGGCCGAGCGCTGGGGGCCGAGCACTGGGAGAGGGGCCGAGCGCTGGCAGACGGACCGAGCACTGGGAGATAGGGCCGAGTGCTGGGAGACGGGCCGAGCGCTGGGAGACGGGCCGAGCGCTGGGAGATAGGGTCTATCTCCAGAAGAAGTACACTAGTGATGTTTAGACCCCGTTGCACTAACATCAGTTACTATCCCCTTTAGGTCCAGCTGCGGTTTAGAATGAAGGTTCCTCAACCAGGACAATATGTTCTTGTTCTCGAATATGCCAATGAAGATGAGAGACTGCACAACCTTAATGCGGCTCTACACAGTCCTCCTGGAGCTACTACACGAGGGAAATTTAATCTGTACAGCTGCAAATACAGGTACACCTACACACAACAGGACTGACCCAGGATAAATCTCTCCTAGTTAGTGTGGCTAGACACAACAGGACTGACCTTGGTAATGTAAAGATGAATATCTGCTAGTTAGTGTGGCTAGACACAACAGGACTGACCCAGGTAATATGGTGATAAAAGCAAAATGTGGATGGTGGAAATCTTAAAAAAAAAATGTTGGAAATACTCAGCAGGTCAGGCAGCATCTTGTACATAAGAAATAGGAGCAGGAGTTGGCCATCCGGCCCCTCGAGCCTGCCCTGCCATTCAATAAGATCATGGCTGATCTGATCTTGGCCTCAACTCCACTTTCCCTCCTATGCCCCATAACCCTCGACTCCCTTGTAGCTCAAATATCTGTCTATCTCCACCTTGAAAACTCAGCATCCACAGCTCCCTGGGGAAGAGAATTCCAAAGATTCACGACCCTCTGAGAGAAGAAATTCCTCCTCATCTCCGTTTTAAATGGGCGACCCCTTATTCTGAAACTATGCCCCCGAGTTCTAAATTCCCCCACGAGGGGAAACATCCTCTCAGCATCTACCCTGTCAAGCCCCCTCAGAATCTTATACATTTCAATAAGATCACCTGTCATTCTTCTAATCTCCAATGAGTATAGGCCCAACCTGCTCAACCTTTCTTCATACGACAACCCTTTCATCTCAGGAACCAACCTCGTGAACCTCCTCTGAACTGCCTCCAATGCAAGTATATCCTTCCTGAAATAAGAGACCAAAACTGTACGCAGTACTCCAGGTGTGGCCTCACAAACGCCCTGTACAGTTGTAGCAAAACTTCCCTACTTTTAAACTCCATGCGCTTTGCAATAAAGGCCAATATTCCATTTGCCTTCCTAATTACTTGCTATACCTGTATGCTAACTTTTTATGTTTCATGTACGAGGACACCCAGATCCTTCTGTACCACCGCAGCTGTTATTAGGGTACGGTAGCATAGTGGTTATGTTACTGGACTAGTAATCCAGAGGCCTGGACTAATGATCCGGAGACTAAATCCCATCATGGCAGCTGGGGAATTTTAATTCAGTTAATTAAATAAATCTGGAATTTAGGAAAAAAAGCTAGTATCAGTAACGGTGGCCATGAAACTACCGGATTGTCGTGTGAACCCATCTGATTCACTAATGTCCTTTAGGGAAGGAAATCTACCGTCCTTACCCGGTCTGGCCTATGTGTGACTCCAGACCCACAGCAATGTGGTTGACTCTTCACTGTCCTCTGAAATGGCAGCTCACCACCACCTTCTCAAGGGCAATTAGTGATGGGCAATAAATGTTGGCCTTGCCAGCGACGCCCACATCCCGTGAATAATTTTTTTTTTAAACTGTGGAGAGAGCAACAGAGTTTCAGGTCGTTGACCTTTCATCATATAATGGTAAATCTAGTTAATGCATCATGTGCAACACAAAATAAGATCAAGAATTTCAATGGAATACTGTAATTAATATAAAACAAATGGGCTGCGTGGTGATATAAATGTTTTGAATTATTATATTTATAAAATATGTAATTGCGACCATATGCATTTGCTGCAGTTTCCTTTGTCGGAGTGTTGCAATTGACCCACAGAATCGCGTGGCAGTTTTCGATCTGACTTCTTACGCTGACCTCCTTCTACAGGGAGCATCAGTCAGTTTTTTGCTGGTAAGTACATCATTCCGCACAGTGCGTGTGCCAGATGTGGAAGTCGTGTGTTTTCAGTGCTGTACATTTAGAAAAGTTGCATTTGTCAAGTTTTTTTCCTGAGGTAAGGAACGTTTTCCAAGTCCGCGCTCATGGTAAGTTACCTTACCTGCCGCTAGAGCGCATCAGCTAACGGCACGCAGCATTTCAGACACATGTTGGTGATGGGTGAGGCACTCAGCAAATCTACTCTTTAGAAACGATCAATTATTTTACAGAAAGTGCCCTTTGGTAGCGATTGTGCAGCTCTGAAGGTTGGATATGTCTGTAAAAATAATATCTTCAAGTTATTTGCATTTATCTAAATGTAAATACTGTAAAGTACAATTAAAGACCTGTGCTAAAATCTAATGGGTTGAAATTACAGGATATGATATTAGTAACAAACATGTTAGTGAGATCTCGTTTGCTATTTTAATAAAGATGTTAATCTGTTCAGTTTATCCTATTTTGTCTGTCCTCATTCAACATCCACACACACCGGAAATAAAGGTTCTAAATTGGGGGAAGGCCGATTTTAATATGATAAGGCAGGATCTGGCCAAAGTGGACTGGGATCAGCTACTTGTAGGAAAATCCATATCAGAGCAGTGGGAGTCTTTCAGAAAGGAAATAGAGAGAGCACAACGCCAACATGTTCCCATAAAGGGTGGGACCAACAAGCCCAGGGAACTCTGGATGTCAAGGGATATACAGGAAACTCTTTTTTATCCGGCACCGACGGGACCGGCGTGGTGCCGGTTGATCAAAAAGTCTGGATTACAAAGAGGTATACTTACCAAGGTACGAGAGCCCCCGTACACGGCCACAGGTGCAGGAGCCCCGGTTACACGGCACTTGTGCAGGAGTCCCGGTTACACGGCCACAGATCCAGGAGTCCCTGTTGCATAGCCACAGGTGCAGGAACCCCGGTTACACGGCCACAGATCCAGGAACCCCAGTTACACGGCCACAGATCCAGGAACCCTGGTTACACGGCCACTAATATATAGTAAAACTTACCTGAACCTACTCCTGAATTTTGCCGGTTAAAAGAGAGTTTCCTGTACAAGGATGGATTAGGAAAAAAAGGGAGGCTTTTGGCAGATACAAAGGACTAAAAACAGTGGACGCCCTGGAGGAGTATAGAAAGTGCAGGGGGGTACTTAAAAAATAAATTAGGAGAGCGAAGAGGGGGCATGAAAAAACACTGGCAGGCAAAATAAAGGAAAATCCCAAGGTGTTTTATAAGTATATTAAGGGCAAGAGTATAACCAGGGAAAGAGTAGGGCCCATTAGCCTGTGTCCAGTGGTGTACCACAGGGATCGGTGCTGGGCCCTTTGCTGTTTGTAATGTACATTAATGATTTAGATATGAATATAGGAGGTATGATCAGTAAGTTCGCAGATGACACAAAAATTGGAGGAGTGGTAAATAGCGAAGAGGGAAGCCTCAGGCTACAGGACGATATATATGGGTTGGTTAGATGGACAGAACAGTGGCAAATGGAATTTAACCCTGAAAAGTGTGAGGTGATGTATTTTGGGAGGACTAACAAGGCAAGGGAATACACAATGAATGGTAGGGCCCTAGGAAGGACAGAGGATCAGATGGACCTTGGTGTGCATGTACATAGATCCCTGAAGGCAGCAGGACAGGTAGATAAGGTGGTTAAAAAGGCATATGGGATACTTGCCTTCATTAGCTGAGGCATAGAATATAAGAGCAGGGAGGTTATGATGGAGCTGTACAAAACTGGAATACTGTGTGCAGTTCTGGTCGCCACACTATAGGAAGAATGTAATTGCATTGGAGAGGGTGCAGAGGAGATTCACCAGGATGTTGCCTGGGCTGGAGCGCTTCAGCTATGAGGAGAGACTGGACAGGCTGGGGTTGTTTTCCTTAGAGCAGAGAAGGCTGAGGGGTGGGGGCTTACTGAGGTGTACAAAATTATGAGGGGCATAGATAGGGTAGATAGAAAGGAACTTTTCCCCTTAGTAGAGGGGTCAATAACCAGGGGGCATAGTTTCAAGATAAGGGGCAGGAGATTTAGAGGGGATTTGAGGAAAAACTTTTTCACCCAGAGGGTGGTTGGAATCTGGAACTCACTGCCTGAAAGGGTGGTAAAGGCAGGAACCCTCACAACATTCAAGAAGCATTTAGATGAGCACTTGAAACGTCATAGCATACAAGGCTACGGACCAAGTGCTGGAAAATGGGATTAGAATAGACAGGGCTTGATGGCCGGCGCAGACACGATGGGCCGAAGGGTCTCTTTCTGTGCTGTATAACTCTATGACTCTATGGCCTAGAAATTCAGTGCCCTTAGCACCGATTTTGCGGCGCTAGAGGGCCTAGCGCTGCAATTGGCGCCGGTTCCTAAATTGCCTGGGGCCCTTCCGCGGCGGTAGACCGGTAGCGCTGCGCCGGCACCGATGACGTCATCGGTGTGCGCAGCGTCCCGGTTGCCGTGGTAACCCGGCCCCAAGCCGAAATTCAGTTGCGGCCGCCTCGCCAGTGGCAGCCGCAACTAAGACTCCGGCAAACGAGTGTTGCCGGAGTCTGCGCCGGCGCTTTAAGGAGGCGCGGCGGCCGGCCGCTTTCCCGCCGGCCGCCTGCCCGCAGCTCCCTCCCCGGACTTCTCCCCCCCCCCCCCCCCCCCCCACCGGAACAGATGCGAGCCCGGCACTTGTCCGAGGTGCCGGGCTCATTTTTGAAGAGATTTGCGCGGGCCACGGCCGGGTGCAGGCAGCTCCTCCTTAACGGAAGGAGGAGGCCTGCACTTCCCGAGCCTGCCGCACCGCAGCGGGCGCCGCAGCGCCGGAATAGCGCCAGTTTTCAGGCGCTAAAACCCTTCAGTAGCGCCGGCAGCCGTTTGGGCGCGGCGCTACTGAATTTTTGGCACGCGCAAAGGGACTTAGCGCCGGCGCTAACTTCCGGCGCTAAAGCCCTGGCGCAGCGCAAACTCAATTTCTAGGCCTATGACTATGACACAGTTGCACTTGGGCAACCCGGGTAGCAATCGGGAACCAAGGGTGGAATGATTTCCCCTCCTTAATGCAGGACCACTAAGGCCAATTGGAGCATAGGAACACAGGAACAGGAGGAGGCCATTCGGCCCCTCGAGCCTGATCCACCATTCTATTAGATCATGGCTGATCTGTGTCTTAACTCCATTTACCCGCCTTGGTTCCGTAACCCTTAATACCCTTACCCAACAAAAATCTATCAGTTTTGAAATTTTGAATTGACCCCCCAGTCTCAACAGCTCTTTGGGGGAGAGAGTTCCAGATTTCTACTACCCTTTGTGTGAAGAAGTGCTTCCAGACATCACCCCTGTACATCCTGACTCTAACTTTAAGGTGATGCCCCTTGTTCTGGACTCCCCCCCCCCCCACCAGAGGAAATAGTTTCTCTCTCTCTACCCTATCGAATCCTTTAATCATCTTAAACCTCAGTTAGATCACCCTCAATCTTCTTGAGGAAAACAAGCCCAGTCTGTGCAACCTGTCCTCATAATTTAACCCTTTTAGCCCCGGTATCATTCTGGTGAACCTGCGCTTCACCCCCTCCAAGGCCGATATATCCTTCCTGAGGTGCGGGGCCCAGAACTGAACACAGTGCTGCAAGTGGGGTCTGAGCAGATCTTTATATAACTGTAGCACCCCTTTGTATTCCAGCCCTCCTTGAGATAAAGGCCAACATTCTATTAGCCTTTTTAATATTGTTTTTATGTCTGTTCACCAGCTATCAGTAGCACCCCTACTGAGATCAGCCAACTTTACCCAGAATCGGAATCGACCCTGCTACCTCCTGATTTTCATGGCGGTGTCAGGCAGTGGACTTATAAATGACCGAGCAAGTGATATAAGTCACAAGAGGAACTCACTCCTAATTGTAGTATTATCAAATGCAGCAAATGTCCCGCAAAAGGCAACACACTTGCAATGCTGAGCTGACTTGATTCACTGAACAGGTTATGAAAATAACACAATATTTATTAATATTTTGTATGTTTTTTTATTCCTTTCCATGGACAGCACAAAGTTTATTTAATACCATTTAAAGAATTCTGCATTGAACACGTGGAACCGAAGGTCCACTGCATCGCCACTCATGGACCCGTCACAAACAGGAGGTAAAACCTACCGGATGAACTTTCCTGCCCCACTCTTCAAAGTGGGGGAAAAATTATACAAGGGCTGTAAAAATCCAGGGGTGGTCCATCTCGACATCAGCGCTGGGCTGCGCCCACTGGTGACCTTCTGCTCTGACTTTGCCAAAGGTTACGAGGTCAGGTGGAGGTCACTTCATGAACTCATTTAAATAAACCAGGCAAGTACATGCTAGAGGCTAAAAAAATGGAGCAGAGGGTTCCCACTACCTGGGGTGTGGGGACTGAGGTACCCCCGGAATGGTGACTTACGATATTGGGCCCCTTTTATAAGAGAGTTGAAATGCTTTTTGTTTATTATGATCTGGAACGCGCTGCCTGAAAGGACGGTGGAAGTGGATTCAATAGTAACTTTTAAAAGGGAATTGGATATATACGTAAAAAGGGAAAATTTGCAGGGCTAATGGGGAAAGAGTAGGGGTGTGGGACTAATTGGAGAGCTCTTTTAAACAGCCGGCACAGGCACGATGGGCTCAATGACCTCTTTCTGTGCTGTATGATCCTATGATTCTTGGGCTGTGGGCGATGCTGCCAATTCAATATTTATTGCCCATTCCTAGTTGCCCATTGAGAAGGTGATGATGAGCCACCTGCTTGAACTGCTGCAGTCCGTGTGGTGAAGGTGCTCCCACAGTGCTGTTCTGTAGCGGGTTCCAGGACCGACCCAGCGACGGTGAAGGGACGGCCGAAATATGTGCAAGTCAGGATGGTGTGTGACTTGGAGGGGAACTTCTAGGAGATGGTGTTCCCATGACATTGCTGCTGTTCTCCTTCTCGCGCTGTGAGGTGCTGAAAGCTTGACACGGTGCTGCAGTGCCTCCTATAGATTGTACATACTGCAGCCACAGTATAGAGATTTGTGTATCTCTGGTAAACAGGATCGAGTGCAAACCAATATGGTGGGTATATTGTGTTTAATCGGCATTTAGGATGGAATATAACACACTAGTTATACAGCAAAAACATTCGACCGTGACAAGCAGCTGGTACCGGACCCGATCGGACAAACGGCTGGCGTACGCAAACAGCTCTTCTTATTCGTTCTCCTTCTTGACTCGTGTCTCTTTCTCTGAACTACCCAAGAGCGTTAGACTAGAGTCTGCATGGGTCCACTCTCTGAAGAGTGTTAGGCCACCGTTTCCACTCTTGGAGCCCCTCGCTCCACGGTCTGAGCTAAGAGTTCTTTAGCTCTTCCTTTTATTTTCTTTTTAGGGGTGGGCCTGAGGTAGAATAATGGACAAGACCATTTAACCTATAGAGGTTCCCCTTAAAGCAAGGTGCCCGATGGCATGTCGAGTTCTTTGTCTAAACCTACAGATGAAGACCCTCCCTCAAGGGGTCTTCACAACCGTTACACATACTTTCTGTACTTGACCAATTGTGGCCTTACAGCATGTTGAGGACTGTCTTCCCTTATCTCATCCAGCCCTTCCCTTCCAAAGCAATAGGGGGAAAAATTCAGTTGTTTGCGCCTCCAGTTAGCGCCTTAAGAGGGCGCTAATGGGGCGCAAAGCAACTCGCGCCTGGGCCCGGTGATGTTTGCGGGGCTCGCGAAATTAACTAGACATTTTGCGGCGGCGCTAAACACTACCGCCACGATCTCCTGCGCCGGCATATAGTGATGTCAGTCGAGTGCGCAACGCCCCGGTAGCGCCCCGGACCGGATATTGAGTGGCGCCCCCTGCCTTACTGCCTGCCGCTAGCAACGACAGGTTGAAGGGAGCGTTTTGCAGTCAGGAAGGGACTGGGGGAGCGCTGTTTAAAGGCGACCGCTTCCTGCCTTTTTCTGTTGGTGACATTTTTGCACCACGCATTCTGAGAGAAAGAGAGAGAGAGAGAGACTTCTAGAGAGATTCAACGCTGTATGAAGGAGTTTTGGGTACTGAGCAGCACTTTGCAGGTTCATTTTGATTTGCCCTTGTATCTATTTCGAAGAGACTGTGGGGGCTGCACTCTGAGCACTTTCCCTGGGTCTCTCCATTGTTCTTTCCAGCAGATTTGATGTACAGGTCTCTCCAGGCCGAGATTCAAGGCTGCAATGAGCAGGATGTGGATGGAGACCAAGATCAACCCTCCCCTTTAAGATAAAAACAGAAAATGCTGGAGAAACTCAGCAAGTCAAGCAGCATCTGTGAAGAGAAAAACAGAGTTAATGTTTCATGTCGATGACCATTCGTCAGAACTCCCCTTTAAGAATTGGCTGGTGTCAGTGTGTCTGTTCAATCGGTAACTGACCTCACATGAGCTTCGCCAGTGCTGTGAGGTAGCGCCTCGCTCCTTGGCCTTTGCGCCTTAAAACAGATGTGAAGTGCCTGATTTAGCGCTCCAATCACCTCCAGGGGCGATAAAAGCCAAGTTTGCCGTCGGAGGCGATAATTAGCGCCAGGTGCTAAATATTGCGCACGGCTGATAATGGCGCCCCAAACGGGGCGATACTGAATTTTTCCCCCACAGTCTCTTATCTCATCCTGTCTTGTCCCCCCTGGTGCAGCCAGTGCCTGTACCAGGCACAGCTTTGGGCCATTAAATCAGAGGCCCAAGCCAAAGCTGTCTTATTCAACCAGCCGCTATCCAAACTATGTCCCCTTAATCTAACAGACTATTCCACCCTGAGATGGTACCTTAACTCCCATAAATTTCTTCTATTCTATGTCCTTTATACTAATTAACATTTAATTATCTTCGCAAGCAGTTCTGTTAAACAAACTCCAAATTCTACCTTATCATTATAATATGGTTATTAGTAATAATGGAAGAAACATAGGTTGGGCCTTCATTGGCCAAGTTAAAGACACAACAACAGAGACAAGGCCATACTATGGGCCCCTGTGTGGGATGTTATGCCTTATCTAATCTAACTAACTGAAGACATTTTGTCTCAAAGTCTAATACAAGCCTCCAGTAAAACACAACTTATACATTAACCCCTTACTTGTCTCGAGCACTAATGCAATCATTTACACACAGTAATATTTGCGTTACAGTTTCATTCACATAACCATATATATTTTTAGGCAGCCCTCGTTTCTAACAACAGTGCGCTGGTGGTGGAAGGGGTGGAGATTGAGTTCAGGGGCAGGGGCACAAATTAAGTGGCCTGCTTTGTACTGGATGGTGTTGAATTTCTTGAATGTTCCAGTAGCTGCATCCATCGAGGCAAGTGGAGAGTTTTCCATCACACCGGGGCTAAAAGGGTTAAATTATGAGGACAGGTTGCATAGACTATACTTGTATTCCCTCGAGTATAGAAGATTAAGGGATGATCTGATTGAGGTGTTTAAGATTATTAAAGGGTAGAGAGAGAGAAACTATTTCCTCTGGTGGGACTTAGTACAGACTTAGTGAACATAGCCTGGCGATCGAAAAAGGTAGACACAGGCAGACCCGGCTACCAAGAGAGGACAGGATATGCTCTCACTGCAGTCAGGGAGTGGTGGAGACAGAGATGCACTTCCTCACAGCTTGTAGAAAATATCAGGGCATAAGGGAGAATTTCTACCCAAAATTCACAAAAATATGCCCGGAATTCAGAAATTTGAATGACGACCAAAAACTCCCATACCTACTAGGGGAAGAGAGAAATTGTGTAACCTTAGCGGCACACTATGTTACAGCTTGCCATAAACAGAGGGACAACCACTAAATATAAGAAAAGAGTATATAAAAATTATATGAATGTATATTTATACGCTCAGGGATATACCTGTTTATACACTGTATGGATAGATCTGTATTTTTGTGTTCAACCGTGAATGTTTTTCGATGCTTTGGCAACATAAGATGTACCTTGTCATGCCAATAAAGCGATTTGAATTGGGAGAGCCCAGAACAAGGGGGCATGACCTTAAAATTAGAGCTAGTCCGTTCAGGGGTGATGTCTGAAAGCACTTCTTCACACAAAGGGCAATGGAAATCTGGAACTCTCTCCCCGCAAAAAGCTGTTGAGGCTGGGGGTCAATTGAAAAATTCAAAACTGAGATTGATGTTTTTTTGTTAGACAAAGGGTATTAAGGGTTACGGAACCATGGCGGGTAGATGGAGTTAAGATACAGATCAGCCCTGATCTAATTGAATGGCAGAACGGGCTCGAGGGGCCGAATGGCCTCCTCCTGTACCCATGTTCTGACTTTAGCTGTGTAGATAATGAATAGGCATTGAGGGGTCAGGAGATGAGACACTCATCGCAGAGTACCCAGTCTCTGCCCTGCTTTTGTAGCCATGGTGTTGAATATAGCTGAACCAGTTAAAGTCATTGGTGACCCTCAGGATGTTGATGGTGGGAGACTCCGTGATGGTGGTGCCATTGAAGGTCAAGAGGAGATGACAGGGATTTATCTTGGTTAAAATAGTCATTATCTAGCACTTATGTGGCTTGAATGTTACCTGAGATTTGTCAGCCCAAGCCTGGATGTTGGCCAGATCCTGCTTGACGGTACTTTGGTGATTTTAGATAGGTAGTGCAGTGCACCACTAAAACATGACATGAAGGTCTTAGACAGGGTGCAGAAAAGATTTACAAGAATGGTTCCAGGGATGAGGGACTTTAGTTACGTGGATAGACTGGAGAACCATAGAGCAGAGAAGGTCGAGAGGAGATTTGATGGAGGTGTTCAAAATCATGAGGGGTCTGGACAGAGTAGATAGAGAGAAACTGTTCCCATTGGCGGAAGGGTCGAGAACCAGAGGACACAGATTTAAGGTGATTGGCAGAAGAACCAATGGTGACATGAAGAAAATGTTTTTTACGCAGCGAGTGGTTATGATCTGGAATTCACTGCCTGAAAGGGTGGTGGAGACAGATTCAATCGTGGCTTTCAAAAGGGAATTGGATAAGTGCCTGAAGGAAATAATTTGCAGGGCTACGGGGAAAGGGCGGGGGAGTGGGACTAGCTGAAGCGCTCTTGCAGAGAGCCGGCACGGGCTCGACGAGCCGAATAGCCTTCTTCTGTGCTGTAACCATTCTATGATTCTAATTCCCTTTTGAAAGTTACTATTGAATCTGCTTCCACCGTCCTTTCGGATCATAACAACTCATTGAGTAAAAAAAAATCTCCTCATCTCACCCCTGGTTCTTTTGCCAATTACCTTAAATCTCTGTCCTCTGGTTACCGACCCTCTTGCCACTGGAAACATAAGAACATAAGAATTAGGAGCAGGAGTCAGTCATTTGGCCCCTCGAGCCTGCTCCGCCATTCAATAAGATCATGGCTGATCTTCGACCTCAACTCCACTTTCCCGCCCAATCTCCATATCCCTTGATTCTCCTAGAGCCCAAAAATCTATCGATCTCAGCCTTGAATATACTCAAAGACTCAGCATCCACAGCCCTCTGGGCAGAGAATTCCAAAGATTCACAACCCTCTGAGTGAAGAAATTCCTCCTCATCTCAGTCATAAATGGCCCACCCCTTATCCTGAGACTATGCCCCCTAGTTCTAGACTCTCCAGCGAGGTGAAACGACCTCTGAGCATCTACCCTGTCAATCCCCCTCAGAATCTTGTATGTTTCAATGAGATCACCTCTCATTCTTCTAAACTCCAGAGAGTATCGGCCCATTCTACACAATCTCTCCTCATAGGACAGCCCTCTCATCCCAGGAATCAATCTAGTGAACCTTCGTTGCACCGCCTCCAAGGCAAGTATATCCTTCCTTAGATAAGGAGACCTAAACTGTGCACAGTACTCCAGGTGTGGTCTCACCAAGGCCCTGTACAATTGTAGCAAGACTTCCTTACTCTTATACTCCAATCCCCTTGCAATAAAGGCCAACATGCCATTTGCCTTCCTTATTGCTTGCTGTACCTGCAGGCTAGCTTTCTGTGTTTCTTGCACAAGGACACCCAAATCTCTCTGAACACCAACATTTGAAAGTTTCTCACCATTTAAAAAATATTCTGTTTTTCTATTCTTCCTACCAAAGTGAATAACCTCACATTTCCCCACATTATACTCCATCTGACACCTTACTGCCCACTCGCTCAGTCTATCGATATCCCTTTACAGACTCTTTGGGCTGGGTTTTGTCAATGGGGAACTTTTGGAGGCGGGACTCCCACTTGTCGGGTTTTAGTCCCGCCTCCATCGACTTGTGGCCAACCCACGCTATTTTCCCTTGATTGACCTTGTTAAGCCCACCCAGCGTGCTTAGCAGGCCAATTAAGGGAAAGCCGGTTACAGGTGACGTCAGCAAGTGACGTTTCATCTGTCAAAAACTTTTGACAGATGAAATGTCAGCGTTTGACAGCTCTGTGAAGCTGTCAATCACTGACAATCTGTCTTCTAAGTTGAGTCTTTACTCAAGACTCAATTAGAAAGCCTTCCTGACCAGAAAGCAGAAGGCTGCAGCTTTTGACAGTTCAGCGGCCATTCTGCTTTCTGTGCCGGTGAGCTGAGTGATTCCCGAGACCTGAAGGGAGGAAGCCTGCAGGAAGAAGTAAAGATAAGTAAAACTTATTAAAACACTTTACACACACCTCACACACTTACCTCTGCACACATGCACCCATCACTCACCTGCACACCGGTCATCTCGGCCCCTCCGACCCCCGCAGACAGACGGCCCGCCTCGCTGATCCTGGCGAGTTTCGGAGCCGTCGGGAAGCCCACACTTCAGGGCTCAAAATAGGGATTAGTCAAAAAACTGCCTGTTAACTACCGGCTACCCGCCTCCTGGGAAGATGGCACGGAGGCAGGTTGGGTACCCGCCCCCAGATTCTGCCATTTTCCCGGCAGTCCCACCTCCAAACCCGCCTCCCCAGGGCTGGCAAAATTCCCCCCTTTGTGTTCTCCTCACCGCTTACTGTCCCACCGAGCTTTGTATCATCAGCAAACTTGGATATATTACACTTGGTCCCTTCATCTAGGTCATTAATATAGTTTCTCTTTATTTACTCTACCATAACCCAGCATGATTTTGAACACAAATACATCATTGTGATTGTCCATAATGTTATTATATCCTTACAAATGGCACTGTCTTTATTTTGAAATGTTCAACAGTTCATGTGTTGCATCCATGTTTGAAATCCCCGTGTCTTCGGTGAAGGTGAAGAATGGACAACTTCCAACAGCAGGTATGCCTGCACAACCTAGCTTGCCTAATGAATCACCAATCCTATCTCGGCGCCCTCCAACCATGGTGGATCCAGGAGACGTTGTTTTACTGAAATCGCCACAGGTAATGAACTGCTTTGAGTGTGGAAATATGTTAACATGAAGTAATATCCATAAAATAGAAAGAAAGAACTTGTGCCTCTTTAGCGCTTTTCACAGCCTTGGGGCATCCCAAGGCACTTTACAGCCTTGTTGAAGTGCAGTTGTAATGTAGGAAACGTGGCAGCCAATTTTGCGGCAGCCAATTTTGTGCACAGCAAGCTCCCACAAACAGCAGTGTGATAATGTAATGACCAGATCATCTGTTGGTTGAGAGAGAAATATTGGCCAGGACACCAGGGAGAGCTCCCCTGCTCTTTTTCAAAATAGTGCCATGGGATCTTTTACATCCACCCGAGAGAGCATCTTATCCAAAAGATGGCACCCGTTCAGGCAGTGCATTCCAAATCGTAACAATTGGCCGGCACGGGTTCAACGGGCCGAATGGCCTCCTTCTGTGCTGTAACCATTCTATGATTCTATGAAATAAATTCTCCTCATCTCCCCTCTGCTTCTTTTGTGAATTATCCTTAAATCTGTGTCCTCTGGTTACCGACCCTCCTGCTACTGGAAACAGTTTCCCCTTATTTACTCTATCAAAACCCTTCATAAAATAGAAAATGGCTGTAGCTCAGTTGGTAGCACCCTCGCCTCTGAGTCAGAAGGTTGTGGGTTCAAAGTCCCCACTCCAGGGACTTGAGCACATAAAGCTAGGCTGACACGCCAGTATAGTGCTGCAGTGTCAGAGGTGCTGTTGGATGAGACGTTGAACTGAGGCCCCGTCTACCCTTTCAGGTGGATATAAAAGATCCCATGGCACTATTTTGAAGAAGAGCAGGAGAGTTATCCCCGGTGTTCTGGCCAATATTTATCCCTCAACCAACATAACAAAAACAGATTATCTGGTCATTATCACATTGCTGTTTGTGGGAGCTTGCTGTGCGCAAATTGGCTGCTGCGTTTCCCACATTACAACAGTGACTGCACTTCAAAAGTACTTCATTGGCTGTAAAGCGCTTTGAGATGTCCGGTGGCCATGAAAGGCGCTATATAAATGCAAGTCTTTCATGATTTTGAACACCTCTATCAGACCTCCCCTTAACCTTCTCTGCTCTAAGGAGAACAGTTGCAGTTTCTCTAGTCTCTCCACACAACTGAAATCCCTCATCCCTGATTTTTCTGTGTACAATGTGTATACAGGTTAATAAACCAGTTTATAGAGAACTGGTTTATGATTTAGTGCACGGTTGAAATTTTCCTCAATCATGAGTTACAAACCGTTCCAATATAGAAAGGAACTCTGTGGAATGTGAATTGGAGAAACAGTCACGTAAATGGAGAGAACAGCTGAGGTCTGAAGTGTAAAGTCAGTGTCCAAACCAGACGATCATAGCAATTTAAAGACTTGGGGAAAAATAATAAAAAGTATATGTTGTGCATGTCTGCTGCTAGTTTTTAAAAAAAGCATATAAATAAGGAATGTTTGATAACAACGCGAGGCTTATTTGTTTTATAGAACCAGATCACCTTCGACACAACATTGCCAAATGCAGGCAAACATGTGGTTATCGTGCATTTTTATCAGCCTTTGTACCCATCGTTCCCGGTAGAGGTGAAGGTGGATGGAGGTCGTCCCTATAATGGTGAGTAAAATAGTCCTTAAACGGACCGTTGCTGGTCCCTATAATGGTGAGTAAAATAATCCTTAAACGGACCGTTGCTGATGTTAAACGTTCACCGGGCACTGATCTGGGCACCGCACCTCAGGAAGGATATATCGGCCTTGGAGATGGAGCAGCGCAGATTCACCAGAATGATACCGGGGCTAAAAGGGTTAAATTATGAGGACAGGTTTCACAGACTGGGCTTGTATTCCCTGGAGTATAGAAGATTGAGGGGTGATCTAATTGAGATGTTTAAGATGATTAAAGGAGTTGATAGCGTCGATGGAGAGAAACTATTTCCTCTGGTGGGGGGAGTCCAGAACAAGGGGGCATGACCTTAATTAGAGCCAGGCCGTTCAGGAGTGATGTCAGGAAGCACTTCCTCACACAAAGGGTAGTGGAAATCTGGAACTCTCTTCCCCAAAAGCTGTTGAGGCTGGGGGGTGGTGGGTGGGGGGGTCAATTGAAAATTTAAAAACTGAGATTGATAGATTTTTGTTGGGTAAGGGTATTAAGGGTTACGGAACCAAGATGTGTAAATGGAGTTGAGGTACAGATCAGCCATGATCTAATTGAATGGCGGAACAGGCTCGAGGGGCTGAATGGCCTCCTCCTGGTCCGATGTTCCTATGAACTGTACTTAATTTTGGTTGTGAACAAATTCCCGCTAAAATTATTCATTCACCTCTTATTTTTTTAGGATTCTTCAGCGCTTTCTTCTGCCCACATGGGTTTGGATGTCGCAACCAGGTTATTTCAGGAAATAGAATAGAATTGGATATAAACAATCTGGAGTTGTCCATCATGCTTATCGTTCCCAAAGAGAAAGCGCTTTGGGTGGTAAGTTTTGAACAAATACTGGAAGAGTTATTATTGCCGCGTTACCTACATTACAACAGTGACTACATGTCAACAACAAACTTGTATTTATATAGCGCCTGTAACGCAGTAAAATGTCCCAAGGTGCTTCACAGGAACGATTATCAAGCAAATATTTGACACCAAGCCACATAAGGAGATATTAGGACAAATGACTGAAAGCTTGGTCAAAGAGGTCGGTTTTAAGGAGCATCTTAAAGGAGGAGAGAGAGGCGGAGAGGTTTAGGGAGGGAATTCCAGAGCTTAAGTACTTCATTGGCTGTGAAGCGCTTTGGGACGTTCTGAGGTCATGAAAGGCGCTATAGAAATGCAAGTCTCTCTTTCTTGCTTTTTTAATACTGCACTACAGCAGGAAACAAGGTACTCGTAAGATGATAGTTTAATTCTGCCTCGAAGCAGTGGAAGCGTTTTAAAAACACAAAGTGCTTCATTCAAAGATTTTTTTTTCATGCAAAGGGTTATTCAGGTACAGAATATCCTACCACCAGACTGTCATAACATTTAAGAGGGATTGCGATAAACACTTTAAGAAACATACAAAAGGGTACGAGAGAAAAGCAGATAAACGTAATTAAAGCAGATGGTCTAGAGATTTGGGCACACCCATGTTTCGGTGCATGGGGGTGGGGGTGGGGAGCGTAGGGTACAATCCCAGCCCCTGAATGGTGATACCTGAGGCGCCCTTGAGGGTGGGGGAAGCGCTCCGCGTTCTTATAATGTGGGGTTGGGAGGTTCACTCCTGCTCCTACCGGCTCCATATTCAGGTAAGTATGGAGGGGGCCTTCCTACCGGTTCGCGCAACAATGTGGCGAGTCCAGCACGCAGCGAGTGAAACGCTGAGGCGACCGATAATCGAAAGCATGTCCTCCAAGAAGCAGAGGACTCTAATTTGAATAACTTATTCTCCCCTTTATACGTTCCCATTGTGCGCTCCTGCCGCCAGCGTATCGATCTTATCCAATATGGCTGGCGGCACAATACCGGCCGGAAATGTTCGCGCGCTTCCTGCCGACCATACTGGGAGTTTAGTACATCGGTTAACACTGGCACAAGCACAGTGGGCCAATTGACCTCCTTCAGTGTTGAAATTTCTATGATCCTGTGAATTGCTAATTTACTTACAAAGTAGTAACTGGCTGAAAATATTTTTCTCTTTTAGGACTACATCTTAATTGTTCCTTCAGAGAGTTACGATCCTGACTTACGGAATGAAAAACCTCTGGATAAATCATTTGATTTCATTACCGCCTGTGGTGGAAATAGCTTTCACATCGAGTGAGTTTAATTAACTCTTCTGTGCCTTTTGTGTTTTATATTCCCTTAAATTTGAGTGGAAAAAAAAATTGGGTGGAATCACCCGTGGCTAAATTGATGCTTTTTTCATTTAAGAATAAAATAAAGAGGGTGAAATTTCTTTTGGCAATAATTCTGGTGAAACAGTCAACGTGAGTATAGAACGGGATTTTCTATACTCACGGCCTCTGCTGGAGTATTGAATCCAATTCTGGGCACCACATTTCAGGAAGGATGTCAAGGCCTTGGAGAGGGTGTAGAGGAGATTTACTAGAATGGTTCCAGGGATGAGGGACTTCAGTTACGTGGAGAGACTGGAGAAGCCGGGGTTGTTCTCCTTAGAGCAGAGAAGGTTAAGGGGAGATTTAATAGAGGTGTTCAGAATTATGAAGGGTTTTGATAGAGTAAATAAGAAGGAACTGTTTCCAGTGGCAGGAGGGTCAGTAACCAGAGGACACAGAGTGAAGGTAATTGGCAAAAGAGCCAGAGGGGAATTGTTTTCACGCAGCGAGTTGTTGTGATCTGGAACGCGCTGCCTGAAAGGGCGGTGGAAGCAGATTCAATAGTAACTTTCAAAAGGGAATTGGATAAATACTTGAAGGGGGAAAAATTGCAGGACTGTGGGGAAAGAGCAGGGGGGAGTGGGACTAATTGCAGAGCACTTTCAAAGAGCCAGCACAGGCTCAATGGGTCAAATGGCCTCCTGTGCTGTTCGATTCTATGATTTTGTTTCTGTCGGTAACAAATAAGAACAGTGCACTCGAGAGCACGGTGGCATAGTGGTTAGCACTGTTGCCTCACAGCGCCAGGGACCCGGGTTCGAATCCGACCTCGGGTGACTGCCTGTGTGGAGTTTGCATATTCTCCCCGTGTTTGCGTGGGTATCCTCCGGGTGCTCCAGTTTGCTCCCACAGTCCAAAGATGTGCGGGTTAGGATGATTGGCTATGATAAATTGACCCTTAGTGTTAGGAGGATTAAATACGTGGGGATAGGGTGGGATATGTGTTGGTGTAGGGGTTACGGGGATTGGGTGGGATATGTGTCGGTGCAGGCTCGATGGGCCGAAATGGCCTCTATCTGCACTGTGGGGTTTCTGTGAATCAGGGAAGAATTTATATTTTGCATGGGGAGGATTGCGTTGGGTGATGTGAGTCATCCGATTCTTTTGAAGTGAGGGAGGGGCTGAGTTTTTATCACCTTACGATTTCATTTGCCTTGAAGGTAACGGGGCCGAACTTCCTCTACTGTTCAGACTGACTCCCACTTTAAGTGCAGTTGGAGTCCGGTATATTGACTGGGATATAGGCCGGGACCTAGATACACTGGCTTGACAATGTTGGAACACTTTACTCTGCCTAGGCATGTGCAATCTTGCTGGAATTGGGGTGTGCATGCCCACAGAAATATTTCCTGCAGCACAAGAGTGTTGGAAGCAAATCCCCCAATAGCAGCTTTCGGCAGCCTGACAATAAATGCTTTGAAGTAAAAAGCAAAATGCTGCCGATACTGGAAAATCTGAAACAGAAAGAGAAAATTCTGGAGAGACACAGCAGGGCTTTGAAAATTTACAGGGCTCTGGGGAACGAGCAGGGGGGAAATGGGACTAATTGGAGAGCTCTTTCAAAGAGCTGGCACAGGCACCATGGGCCGAATGGCCTCCTTCTGTGCATTAGGATTCAATGATCTTGTAATTGTGTCAGCTGTGGCTCAGTGGGTAGCACACTTGTCTCTGAGTTAGAAGGTTGTGGGTTCAAGTCTCACTCCAGGGACTTGAGCATATAAAGCTAGGCTGACACTCTAGTGCAGTGCTGAGGGAGTGCTGCACTGTCGGAGATGCATTCTTTCGGATGAGACGTTAAACCGAGGCCTCGTCTGTTCTTTCAGGTGGGCGTAAAAGATCCCAGGGCACTATTTCGAAGAAGAGCAGGGGAGTTATCCCTGGTGTCCTGGGCCAATGTTTATCCCTCAATCAACATAACAAAAAAACAGATTACCTGGTCATTATCACATTGCTGTTTGGGGGAGCTTGCTGTGTGCAAATCAGCTGCCACGTTTGCCACATTATAACAGTGACCATACGCCAAAAGTATTTCATTGACTGTAAAGCGCTTTGAGATGTCCAGTGGTTGTGAAAGACGCTGTAGAAATGCAAGTCTTTCTTTCTTGCAGTTTTTTTCTACTCATGAAAGGACGGCCAAGGTCAGTGGGCCAGCTGCTACCCTGTAGATTAGTAGCGGCAGATCTCAGCTGAGCTGTCAAGCAGAGGCTAGATGTTTCCCGGTAGAGAGGAAAGTAGTCATGTAGCTTGAGGCACCTGTGCCACTCTTCTGCACCTGCTCACGGTTGATTAGAAAGTCTCAATAAGGGGTCGGCCATTTCGAACTGAGATGAGGAGAAATTTCATCACGCCAAGGGTTGTGAATCTTTGGAATTCTCTACTCCCAGAGGGTTGTGGATGCTCAGTCGATGAACGTGTTCAAGACAGATTGATAGATTTTTGGACTCTAGAGGAATCAAGCAATATGGGGATAGTGCGGGAAGGTGGAGTTGATGTGGAAGATCAGTCATGATCTTATTGAATGGTGGAGTAGGCTCGAGTGGCCGTATGGCCTACTCCTGCTCCTATTTCTTATGTTCTTAAAATAGCACCAGGAGAACCCAGGATCCTCTTGCCTTCTCAGCTAGAGTTTGAGCTGTGATTACCATATATGGGTGAAGAAAATTACCAAAATAAAAGAGGGGAAACTAAAGTTAAAAACCAATACTCAAAATTAACAATTACTATTATGTATCTTAGTATTGGGCCGTATTTTCCGATCGGAGGCTTCCTGCGTGCGGAGGCCTCCGACCTGGAAAAAATCTACGGACTTACCTGAGGGCTCCCGAGGTGCGGACCGTTCCGCTGCTGGGTCTCTCCAACTCGAAATGCGCAGGGCCCACGTATCCCAGAGGTGCAGGCGGTTCGCAAGCATCCCTGGGATCACGTGGGCCATGGGGAGCCAATAGGAGAAGGGAATCTCCCTTCATACACTTGACAGATAGACCTGTCAAATATATGAATGGAGATCACCCCAAAAACACTGTAAAACATTAAATAATTTTTTTTTAAATCACATTTTTAAAATGAGTTGAAATTACAATAAATTAAATATTTTAAACAAAAATTTAATTTTTTGAAAAAAATAATTAAAGTTTTTTACGGGGCTAAAAATAAACTTACCTTTCTTTAAAGTATTTTTAAATGATAAATGAGTGAAACATTTTTTTTTACATTTTTCAAATCTTATGCTGGTAAAAGCAGGCGTAAGGCATAAGATGTCGAAGGGTTTTCTGCAGGCGGAGGTTCTCCAGAAAGCGGAACTATCCGCCCGCAGAGGTCCTTCTCTAGGGCAGGCGTCCGATTTGTCAAGAGCATTCTTGACAGATTGGAAATGCCTATTTTCAGCACATGCGCTTGGCATGCCTGAAACCGGCATTTCGGATCGGAATATACGGGCCAATATGTTTGAAAGAAAAACTTGCATTTATATAGCGCCTTTCACGGCTTCAGGATGTCCCAAAGTGCTTCACGGCCATGAAGTACTTTTTGAAGTGTAGTCACTGTTGTAATGTGGGAAACGCGGCCGCCTATTTGCGCACAGCAAGCTTCCACAAACAGCAATGTGATAATGACCAAATAATCTGTTTTAGTGATGCTGATTGAGGGATAAGTATTGGCCCCAGGATACCAGGGAGAACTGCCCTGCTCTTCTTCGAAATAATGCCATAGGATCTTTTACGTCCACCTGAGAGAGCAGATGGGGCCTCGGTTTAATGTCCCATGTGAAAGATGGCACCTCCGACAGTGCAGCACTCCCTCAGCACTGCATTGGAGTGTCAGCCTAGTTTTATGTGCTCAAGTCTCTGGAGTGGGACTTGAACCCACAACCTTCTAACTCAGAGGCAAGTGTGCTGCCCACTGAGCCACAGCTGATATTAATGTATCTGAGAAAATATACCTAAAATAAAACATTTGCTGATAATATGACACTTTAACACTGTAGCATACTGTGCACTGTTCTGGTCTCCATATTATAAAAAGAATATAGAGGCACGGGAGAAGGTGCAAAAAAGATTTATGAAGATGATACCAAAACTGAGCGGTTATATCTATCAGAAAAGATTGAACATTCTGGGTTCTTTTCTTCAGAAAAGAGAAGAATGAGAGGGTGACCTGATGGAGGACTTTAAAATTATGAAGGGGTTTGATAGGGTAGTCGTAGAGAAAATATTTCCACTTGTGGGGGAGACCAGAACTAGAGGTCATAAATATAAGATAGTCACGAATAAATCCAATAAGGAATTTAAGAGAAACCTCTTTACTCAGAAATAAAAAGAGAAAATGCTGGAGATACTCAGCAGGTCAGGCAGCATCTGTGAAGAGAGAAACAGAGTTAACGTTTCAGGTCGATGACCTTTCATCAGAACTGGAAAAAAGCAGGAAATGGAACAGATTTTTAAGCAAGGGTAGGGGCTGGGAAAGGGGGGAGGGAATGAAAGAACAAAAGGGAAGGTCTGTGATAGGATCGAAGGCGGAAGAGGTTAAGAGACATTAAGAGATATTCAAGGCGAGACGAGATGGTAATGGGACAGGTTAAGAAACAAAGGATGGCTCGAGATGAAGTGTGAATTGCGCTGGCAGAATGAAAGACAGCTGCCCTGTGGGGGAGAAGAAAAGACACAAACAAAAAGTGTGGATAAAAAATATATACATGATAGGGGCCGAGGTTATGATCTGAAATTGTTGAACTCTATGTTGAGTCCAGAGGTGGTGACTCAGAGAGTGGTTAGAATCATAGAACGGTTACAGCACAGAAGGAGGCCATTCGGCCCTTCGAGCCCGTGCCGGCTCTCTGCAAGAGCACTTCAGCTAGTCCCGCTCCCTCGCCCTTTCCCCGTAGCCCTGCAAATTTTTTTCCTTCAGGTACTTATCCAACTCCCTTTTGAAAGCCACGATTGAGTCTGCCTCCACCACCCTTTCAGGCAGTGCATTCCAGATCCTAACCACTCACTGCGTAAAAAAGTTTTCCCTCATGTCACCTTTGGTTCTTCTGCCAATCACCTTAAATCTATGCCCTCTGGTTCTCGACCCTTCTGCCAGTGGGAACAGTTTCTCTCTATCTACTCTGTCCAGACCCCTCATGATTTTGATCACCTCTATCAAATCTCCTCTCAACTTTCTCTGCTCTAAGGAGAACAACCCCAGTTTCTCCAGTCTATCCACGTAACTGAAGAAGGATTCTTGTAAATCTTTTCTGCACCCTCTCGAAGGCCTTCACATCCTTCTTGAAGTGCGGAGCCCAGAACTGGATACAATACTCCAGTTGAGGCCGAACCAGAAATAACAACAGAAAATGCTGGAAAAACTCAGCAGGTCAGGCAACATCCGTGGAGAGAAATTTGAGTTGACGTTTTGGGTCGAAACCCTTCTTCAAAACTGGAAAGAAAATAAAATAGATCGAAGGCAAGGCTGCGATCGAACAAAAGAGACAATAAAAGGTATTTGAAGCCAGACGAGATGGTAATAGGCCCGTGGAGACAAAAGGCAGCTGAGATTAGGTGTGAAGTGTACTGGCAGGTAAGAGACAGCTGCCAGGTGAGAGAGAGAAACAAAAGGAAAGGGGGGGGGGGGGGGGAAAGGAGGACCCAAAACAAAGGGGTGGAAAAAATTATAAGTAAAAAAGTAATAGGGGCCGAGGTTATGATCTGAACCAGTGTTTTATAAAGATTCATCATAATTTCCTTGCTTTTGTACTCTATGGGCTGGATTTTCATTGAGGAGGCGGGTAGGAGGCGGGACTACAACTTTCGGGGTTGTAGTCCCGCCTCCATCGAGTTGTAGCCAACCCATGCAATTTTGACTTGATTGACCTTGTTGAGCCCGCCCAGCGGGCTCAGCAGGCCAATTAAGGGCCACCCGGCAACAGGTGACGTCACAGATTGATATTTCATCTGTCAAGACCTTTTGAGGGACTCCCGAGTCCTGAAGGAAGGAAGGCTGTAAAGGTAAGTAACACTTCTTTAAACACTTTAAACACACCAAACAAACTTACCTCTGCACTCATGCACCCATCACTCACCTGAACACCGGACATCTCGACCCCTCCAAGCCCTTCAGCCCGACGGCCCGCCTCACTAACTTGGCGTGGTTTGGAGCTGTCGGGAATCCCACACTTCAAGAATGAAAATAGGGATTAGGCTAAAAACTGCCTGTTAACTACCTGTTAACAGGCAGTTAATTGGCACCAATCCCCTTCCCACCTCGAAATTGTGCCCTGTACACCCACATCCAAGTCATTAATATATATCAAGAAAAGCAGTGGTCCTAGTACCGATCCCTGGGGAACACCACTGTATACCTTCCTCCAGTCTGAAAAACAACCGTTCACCACTACTCTCTGTTTCCTGTCACTGAGCCAATTTCATATCCATGCTGTCACTGTCCCTTTTATTCCATGGGCTTCAACTGGCAAGACTATTATGTGGCACTTTATCAAACAGCCTTTGGAAGTCCATGTACACCACATCAACCACATTGCCCTCATCAACCCTCTCTGTTACCTCATCAAAAAAACTCAACCAAGTTAGTTAAACACGATTTGCCTTTAACAAGTCCGTGCTAGCTTTCCTTAATTAATCCACACTTGTCCAAGTGACTGTTAATTTTGTACCGCATTATCGTTTCTAAAAGCTTCCCCACTACCGAGGTTAAACTGACTGGCCTATAGTTGCTGCATTTATCCTTAAACCGTTTTTTGAACAAGGGTGTAACATTTGCAATTCTCCAGTCCTCTGGCACCATCCCTGTATCTAAGGAGGATTGGAAGATTATGGCCAGTACCGCCGCAGTTTCCACCTTTACTTCCCTCAGCATCCTAGGATACATCCCATCCGGTCCTGGTGACTTATCTACTTTAAGTACAGCCAGCGTTTCTAGTACCTCCTCTTTATCAATTTTTATCCCATCTAGTAATTCCACTACCTCCACTTGCACTATTTTTTGCCTTTTTCGCTTTCTCTCTGAACTTTCTATATTCAGCCTGGTTCTCACTTGTATTCTCAATCTGGAATCTCTCTTACACCCCCTTTTTCTGCTTCATCTTACTCTCTATCTCTTTCGTCATCCAGGGAGCTCTGGCTTTGGTTGTTCTACCTTTCCCCTTCGTGGGAATGTACCTTGACTGTACCCGAACCATCTCCTCTTTAAAGGCAGCCCATCGTTCGATTACAGTTTTGCCTGCCAATCTTTGATTCCAATTTACCCGGGCCAGATCCGTTCTCAACCCACTGAAATTGGCCCTCCTCCAATTAAGTATTTTTACTCTAGATTGCTCCTTGTCCTTTTCCATAGCTAATCTAAACCTTATGATATTATGATCACTGTTCCCTAAATGTTCTCCTACTGACACTTGCTCCACTTGACCCACCTCATTCCCCAGAACCAGATCCAGCAATGCCTCCTCCCTCGTTGGGCCAGAAACATACTGATCAAGAAAGTTCTCCCGATCACACTTCAGAAATTCTTCCCCCTCTCTGCCCTTTACACTATTACTATCCCAGTCTATATTAGGATAATAGAAGTCGCTCATTATCACTACTCTATAGTTCTTGCACCGCTCTGTAATTTCCCTGAAAATTTGCTCCTCTATATTCTTCCTACTAGTTGGTGGTCTATAGAATACACCTAGTAGTGTAATGGCACCTATTGCTTCTTAACTCTAACCAAATAGATTCTGTCCTTGACCCCTCCAGGACATCGTCCCTCTTCAGCACTGTAACACTCTCCTTAACCAATACTGTCACACCACCTCCTTTCTTTCCTTCCCTATCTTTCCTGAACACCTTATAACCAGGAATATTTAGTACCCAGTCGTGCCCTTTTTTGAGTCAGGTCTCCATTTTTTCCACGACATCATATTCCCATGTGGCTATTTGCGCCTGCAGCTCACCAGCCTTATTTACAGTGCTTCATGACCTTATATTCTCTCTTAGTCTGACCCCACCTAATACCGTACTATTTCTTACTTTAGTGCTATCTGTCTCTCCCAATCCTTTGTGCACCTTGTTTCTCCTTTCTAATGCTACATCCTGGTGCCTATCCCTCAGCCAAATTAGTTTGAACCCTCCCGAACAGCACTAGCAAACCCCGCCACAAGGATATTGGTCCCGGCTCTGTTGAGGTATCTGGCCTGTACGGATCCCACCTCCCCCAGAATCGGTCCCAATATCCCAGGAATCTAAAGCCTTCCCTCCTGCACCATCTCTCCAGCCACGCGTTCATCTGCTCATCCTCCTATTTTTATACTCACTCGCGCTTGGCACCGGGAGTAATCCAGAGATTACTACCTTTTGAGGTCCTGCTTTTTAATCTATTTCCTAGCTCCCTAAAATCTGCCTGCAGGACCTCATCCCTCTTTCTACCTATGTCATTGATAACGATATGGACCACGACCTCTGGCTGTTCACCCTCCCCCCCTCAGAATGTCCTGCAGCCACTCAGTGACACCATTGACCCTGGCACCAGGGAGGCAACATACCATCCTGGAATCATGTCCGCGGCCGCAAAAACGCCTGTCTGTTCCCCTAACTATTGAATCTCCTATCGCTTTCCCGATCTTCCTCCTCCCCCCTTGCACAGCTGAGCCACCCATGGTGCCATGATCTTCAACAAAGGAGGACAAAGGGATTAATTAAGAAGGAGAAAATAGAGTATGAGAGTACGCTTTCGGGGAACATAAAAACTGACTGTAAAAGCTTTTATAGATATGTGAAGAGAAAAAGATTGGTGAAGTCAAGCGTAGGTCCCTTGCAGTCAGAATCAGGGGAATTTATAATGGGGAACAAAGAAATGGCAGACCAATTAAATGTATATTTTAGTTCTGTCTTCACAAAGGAGGACACAAATAACCTCCCAGAGATGTCGGGGAACATAGGGTCTGATGAAAGGGAGGAACTGAAAGAAATCAGTATTTGTAGGGAAATGGTGTTAGGGAAATTGATAAATCCCCAGGGCCTGATAATCTACATCCTAGGGTACTTAAGGAAGTGGCCCTAGAAATAGTAGATGCATTGCTGATCATCTTCCAACATTCGATGGAATCTGGAACAGTACCCATGGATTGGAGGGTAGCTAATGTTACCCCACTATTCAAAAAAGGTGGTAGAGAGAAAACAGGGAATTACAGACCGGTAAGCCTGACATCGGTAGTGGGGAAAATGCTAGAGTCCATTATAAAAGATGTAATAGCAGAGCACTTGGAAAACAGTGACAGGATCGGACAAAGTCAACATGGATGTACAAAAGGTAAATCGTGCTTGACTAATCTACTGGAATTTTTTGAGGATGTAACTGGTAAAATAGATAAGGAAGAACCAGTGGATGTGGTGTATTTGGACTTTCAGAAGGCTTTCGATAAGGTCCCACATAAGAGATTAGCGTGTAAAGTTAAGGCACATGGGATTGGGGGGCAAGGTATTGACTTGGATAGAGAACTGGTTGGCAGACAGAAAGCAAAGAGTTGGAATAAACGGGTCTTTTTCCGAGTGGCAGGCAGTGACTAGTGGGGTACCGCAGGGATCGGTCCTTGGACCCCAGCTGTTCACAATATATATTAATGATCTAGACAAGGGAACTAGATGTAATATCTCCAAATTTGCAGACGACACAAAGCTGGGTGGGCGTGTGTGCTGTGAGGGGGATGCCGAGAAACTCCAGGATGATTTGGACAGGTTGGGTGACTGGGCAGAAGCATGGCAGATGCAATATAACGTGGATAAATGTGAGGTTATCCACTTTGGTGTCAAAAACAGGAAGGCAGATTATTATCTGAATGGCAATAGGTTGGGAGAAGGGGAAGTGCAATGAGACCTGGGTGTCCTTGTGCACCAGTCGCTGAAGGTAAGCATGCAGGTGCAGCAGGCGGTTAAGAAGGCAAATGGTATGTTGGCCTTCGTAGCGAGGGGGTTTGAGTACAGGAGCAAGGATGTCTTGCTGCAGTTGTACAGGGCCTTGGTGAGACCACACCTTGAGTATTGTGTGCAGTTTTGGTCACCTTATCTGAGGAAGGATGTTCTTGCCATGGAAGGAGTTCAGCGAAGATTCACCAGGCTGATACCTGGGATGGCAGGAATGACATATGAGGAGAGATTGGGTCAATTGGGCTTGTACTCGCTGGAGTTTAGAAGAATGAGAGGGGATCTCATTGAAACTTATAAAAATCTGACAGGACTGGACAGACTAGATGCAGGAAGGATGTTCCTGCTGGTCAGGGAGTCCAGAACCAGGGGTCACAGTCTGAGGATGAGGGGTAAGCCATTTAGGACAGAAATGAGGAGGAATTTCTTCACCCAGAGAGTGGTGAACCTGTGGAATTCTCTACCACAGAAGGCAGTAGAGGCCACTTCATTAAATATATTCAAGAAGGAGTTGGATATATTTCTTAAGGCTAAAGGGATCAAGGGGTATGGGGAGAAAGCAGGGACCAGGTACTGAATTTTGGATGATCAGCCATGATCGCATTGAATGGCGGAGCAGGCTCGAGGGGCCGAATGGCCTACTCCTACTCGTATCTTCTATGTTTCTATGTTTCTATGTCTTGGCTCTGGCTGTACTCCCCAGAGGAACCATCGCCCTCACCCATATCCGGTTAGAGAGTGAGATGCACTCAGGGGACTCCTGCACTATCTGCCTAGTCCTCCTTGTCTTTCTGGTGGTCACCCATTCCCTCTCTGCTTGCACACTTTTATTATGCGGGGTGACCACCTCCTAAAACGTGCTATCCACGTAGCTCTCAACCTCGCGGATGCACCGCAGTGACACCAGCTGCTACTCAAGCTCCAAAACCCGGAGCGCGAGCTCCTCCAGCTGATGACACTTCCTGCACTTGTGGTTGTCCAGGACACGGGAAGCGTCCTGGAGTTCCCACATGGCACAAGATGTGCATTCCACGGGACTGAGGTGCCCTGCCATGCCTCTATTTAATAGACTATTAACTAACTTAACAGAAATAAACTCTCAAGACTTAAAAATAAAGCTTAGATAAAGAAAGACTTGCATTTATGTAGCACCTTTCACAACCTCAGAACATCCCAAAGCACTTCACAACCAATGAAGTACTTTTGAAGTGTAGTCATGTGAGAGAGTTAAGGGCAGCTGGATAAGTACATGAGGGAGAAAGGAATAGAAGGTTGTGCTGGTGAGATGAAGTGAGGTGGGAGGAGGCTCGTGTTTAGCATGAACACCGGCACGGACCAGTTGTGCCAAATTCTACTTAATCTTGTGTAATTCTGTCTTTTCAGTCCAGCTACATCATCCAGATTCTGTACGGATTCTGTTAAGTCGCTCGTGGCATTCTACAATGATGGAGCGCTACCCTGCCAGTGTAATGGCGAAGGTGCCACCAGCTCTGCGTGTAGTCCACTTGGAGGCCAGTGTCCCTGCCGGCCAAATGTTATTGGACGTCGATGTGACAAATGTGCCACTGGTTATTATATGTTTCCCAATTGTCGACGTAAGTTGGCATTTGTACAATTGCAAAGTAATCTGGCAGGAAAATTATATTACGCACTTTGATACATTTTGACAACATAACAAGGCAGATTAATTCTATATAGTTGTAAATTTATGTTCCATTTTTGGGGCTGAAATTGTCTCAGACAACAAGTCACATCCTGTATTGAGCTTCTCTTCGATTGAGGCAGTTGTCCCAAAGCCAGTAGACACCGCAGCACCACCATACCAGTGCAATCCTATTGTCTATCGCTGTCAGCTCTGCCTCCGATGCTGTGATTGTAGAATCATAGAATGATACAGCACAGAAGGAGGCCTTTTTTAAATTCGTTCATGGGATGCGGGCATGGCTGGCAAGGCCATAATTAATTGCCAATCCCTAATTGCCCCTTGAGAAGGTGGTGGTGAGCCGCCTTCTTGAACCACTGCAGCCCGTGTGGTGAAGGTGCTCCCACAGCGCTGTGAGGGAGGGAGTTCCAGGATTTTGACCCAGCGACGATGAAGGATCGGCGATATATTTCCAAGTCAGGATGGTGTGTGACTTGGAGGAGAACTTGGAGGTGGTGGTGTTCCCATGCGCCTGCTGCCCTTGTCCTTCTATGTGGCAGGGGTCACGGGTTTGGGAGGCACCGTTGAAGAAAGCCGATCGTGCCTGTGCCAGCTCTTTGAAAGAGCTTTTCAATTAGTCCCATGCCCCCTGCTCTTTCCCCATAGCCTTGCAAAATTTTTCTTTTCAAATATTTATCCAATTACAATTTTCATATAATCAGATAGCATTCTGATCTATGGCACAATAACATACATACCAATAGTCAGTATTTTGAGGGGTCCAGTCAGCATTTGGTGACAATCAGAGAAGATCAGACCCCTTTCCTCTCAGAACCAATCTACCCAATACAAATGCTAATCCAAGAGGGCTTGGCCACGACATACTATATGGATAGCAATGAAGGGCAAATACAGACTGGTCAGGCCGAATGGCCTGTTTCCATCCTGTAACTTCTATGTATTTCTATATAATTAATTTTTTTAAGAATATGCATTACCAAATCATGTCCGTGCTATTTGGTGGTATTTTGTCTACCCCTTTGTATCAATTGAAAAGCTATATAGCTTTTACGTGCTAAACTAAAAATATTTAATTGGGGAAAAATAGAACCAAACCGCTCTCATTTTTTTCTTTTATCTTAAGCTTGCAACTGTGGCAGGCGCCTGTGTGATGAGGTCATGGGTCAATGCATCTGCCCTCCTCAAACTGTTAAGCCTACGTGCGAGACATGTGAGAAACAGACCTTCAGTTACCACCCTTTGGCTGGCTGTGAAAAGTGCAACTGCTCACGAGAAGGAATCGTCAAACCTGCAAACCCAGACTGCAACCGACAAACCGGGCAGTGTCGGTAAGTAGAGCGATATTGAGCTTCGCTGTCACCTCTCAATGGCTTCCCTGAAATAGCTAGCAACGGACAACAACAGCGACTTGCATTTATATAGCGCCTATAATGGAGTGAAACATCCCCAAGGCACTTCATAGGAGTGTTATCAGACAAAATTTGACACCGAGCCACATAAGGAGATATCATGACAACTTGGTCAAAGAGGTAGGCCTTAAGGAACGTCTTAAAGGAGGAGAGAGAGATAGAGGGGCGGAGAGGTTTAGGGAGGAAATTCCAGAGCTCAGGGTCCCAGGCAGCTGAGGGCACGGCCGTCAATGGTGGAGCGATTAAATTCGGGGATGCACAAGAGGCCAGAATTGCAGGAGCACAGAGATCTCAGAGGGTTGTAGGGCTGGAGGAGGTAACAGAGATAGGGAGGGAGCGAGGCCGTGGAAGGATTTGGAAACAAGGATGAGAATTTTAGAAGGTTCTCGGAGCGCGAGTGGACCGCTCATGTTATCACCAGGCCGTTCGAGATTGATCACCTCGCGACCTTGTTACAGGTTGTATCTCTCTCTTCTATTACTATGCTGTAAGTATTTTAACTCTTTACTTCTTGTATTGTAGCTGTTTTTATAACTGTGATAAAACATACTTTGTACTCGGCTCCTTCTGGTCTCTCAGTACCAAAGACCGAATCTGATATAAATTACTCACACATGTAGTACTGAGGCCCGGGGAAAAACGGCAGTGGATGGGGGCAGGAACAGAGTTAAAATCAGTCATTTTGTTTCTTACATTTAACACTACTGAAAGTTTACAATATTTATCAAAAGATGAATATATTGAAATTACTAATTTAAAAAAACACAATGGGTTAATTTTAACCCCCAAAACAGAGGGTTTGGGTCGGGTGGGAAGTTAAAACTTAAAAAATTTCCTCTCATAGAATCATAGAATGATTACAGCACAGAAGGAGGCCATTCAGCCCGTCGAGCCCGTGCCGGCTCTCTGCAAGAGCACTTCAGCTAGTCCCACTCCTACGCCCTTACCCCGTGGCCCTGCAAATTTTTTTCCTTCCGGTACTTATCCAACTACCTTTTGAAAGCCGTGATTGAGTCTGCCTCCACCACCCTTTCAGGCAGTGCATTCCAGATCATAACCACTCGCTGCGTAAAAAAGTTGATCCTCATGTCGCCTTCGGTTCTTTTGCTCGTCACCTTAAATCTGTGTCCTCTGGTTCTCGACCCTTCCACCAATGGGAACAGTTTCTCTCTATCTACTCTGTCCAGACCCCTCATGATTTTGAATACCTCTATCAAATCTTCTCTCAACCTTCTCAGCTCTAAGGAGAACAACCCCAGCTTCTCCAGTCTATCCACTTAACTGAAGTCCCTCATCTCTGGAACCATTCTCGTAAATTTTTTCTGCACCCTCTCTAAGGCCTTCACATCCTTCCTAAAGTGCGGTGACCAGCATTGGACACAATACTCCAGTTGAGGCCAAACCAGTGTTTTATTAAGGTTCATCATAACTTCCTTGCTTTTGTACTCTGTCTCTATTTATGAAGCCTAGGATCCCGTATGCTTGTTTAACCGCTTTCTCAACCTGCCCTGCCACCTTCAACAATTGTGCACATATACCCCCAGGTCTCTCTGTTCATGCACCCCCTTTAGAATTGTACCCGTTAGTTTATATTGCCTCCCCTCGTTCTTTCTACCAAAATGTATTGCTTCGCACTTTTCTGCGTTAAATTTCATTTGCCACATGTCTGCCCATTTCACCAGCCTGTCTATGTCCTCTTGAAGTCTATCACCCTCCTCCTCACTGTTCACTATACTTCCAAGTTTTGTGTCATCTGCAAATTTTGAAATTGTGCCCTGTACATCCAAGTCCAAGTCATTAATATATATCAAGAAAAGCAGTGGTCCTAGAACCGACCCCTGGGAACACCACTGTATACCTTCCTCCAGTCCGAAAAACAACCGTTCACCACTACTCTGTTTCCTGTCACTTAGCCAATTTCGTATCCATGCTGCCACTGTCCTTTTTATTCCATGGGCTTCAACTTTGCAGGCAACCTGTTATATAGCAATTTATATCAAACGCCTTTTGGAAGTCCATGTATACCACGTCAACTGCATTGCCCTTATCAACCCTCTCTGTTACCTCATCAAAAAACTCAATCAAGTTAGTTAAACATGATTTGCCTTTAACAAATCTGTGCTGGCTTTCCTTAATTAATCCACACTTGTCCAAGTGACTGATAATTTTGTTCCAGATTATCGTTTCTAAAAGCTTCCCCACTACCGAGGTTAAGCTGACTGGCCTGTAGTTGCTGGGTTTATCCTTACGCCCTTTTTTGAACAAGGGTGGAACATTTACAATTCTCCAGTCCTCTGGCACCACCCCCGTATCTAAGGAGGATTGGAAGATTATGGCCAGTACCTCCGCGATTTCCACCTTAACTTCCCTCAACATCCTAGGATGTATCTCATCCAGTCCTGGTGACTTATCTACTTTAAGTCCAGCCAGCCTTTCTAGTACCTCCTCTTTGTCAATTTTTATCCCATCCAGTATCTCCACTACCTCCTCTTTCACTATGACTTCGGCAGCATATTCTTCTTTGGTGAAGACAGATGCAAAGTACTCATTTAGTACCTCAGCCTCCATGCATAGGTGTCCTGTTTGGTCCCTAATCGGCCCCACCCCTCCTCTTACTACCCGTTTATTATTTATAAGCCTATAGAAGACATTTGGATTACCTTTTATGTTAGCTGCCATTCTATTCTCATACTCTCTTTGCCCCTCTTATTTTCTTTTTCACTTCCCCTCTGAACTTTCTATATTCAGCCTGATTCTCAATTGTATTCTCAACCTGACATCTGTCATACATGCTCTTTTTCTGCTTCATCTTACTCTCTATCTCTTTGATCATCTAGGGAGCTCTGACTTTGGTTGCCCTACCTTTCCCTCTCATGGGAATGTATCTTGACTGTACCCAAACCATCTCCTCTTTAAAGGCAGCCCATTGTTCGATTACAGTTTTGCCTGCCAATTTTTGATTCCAATTTACCCGGGCCAGATCCATTCTCAACCCACTGAAATTGGCCTTCCTCCAATTAAATATTTTTACTCTAGATTGCTCCCTGTACTCTTCCATAGCTAATCTAAACCTTATGATACTATGATCATTGTTCCCTAAATGTTCACCTACTGACACTTGCTCCACTTGCCCCACCTCATTCCCCAGAACCAGATCCAGCAATGCCTCCTTCCTTGTTGGGCCAGAAACGTACTGATTAAGAAAGTTCTGAACACACTCAGAAATTCATCCCCCTCTCTGCCCTTTACACTATTACTATCCCAGTCTATATTAGGATAGTTGAAGTCCCTCATTATCACTACGCTATAATTCTTGAACTTCTCTGTAATTTCCCAGTAAATTTGCTCCTCTATATCCTTCCCACTAGTTGGTGGTCTATAGAATACACCTAGTAGTGTAATAGCACCTCTATTGTTTCTCAACTCTAACCAAACAGATTCTGTCCTTGACCCCTCCAGGGCATCCTCTCTCTCCAGCACTGTAACACTCTCCTTAACCAATAATGCCACCCCACCTCCTTTCTTTCCTTCCCCATCTTTCCTGAACACCTTATATCCAGGAATATTTAAAACTCAATCCTGCCCTTTTTTGAGCCAGGTCTCAGTTATTGCTACATCATGTTCCCATGTGTCTATTTGCGCCTGCAGCTCACTAACCTTATTTACCACACTTGGTGCGTTTACACACATACACTGTAAACCTATCTCAGACCTTATTTTATTCTCTCTTAGTCTGACCCCACCTAATACCTTACTACTTCTTACTTTAGTGCGACCTGTCTCTCCCAATCCTTTGTGCACTTTGTTTCCCCCTTCTAATGCTACATCCTGGTTCCCATCCCCTTGCCAAATTAGTTTAAACCTTCCCCAACAGCACTAGCAAACCACCCCCCCCCCCCCCCGCGAGGATATTGGTCCCGGCTCTGTTGAGGTGCAACCTGTCTGGCCTGTACAGGTCCCACCTCCCCTGAACTGGTCCCAATGTCCCAGGAATCTAAAGCCCTCCCTCCTGCACCATCTGCTCTATCCTCCTATTTCTATACTCACTAGCTCGTGGCACCGGGAGTAATCTCTTTCCCAGCTCCCTAAAATCTGCCTGCAGGACCTCATCCCTCTTTCAACCTATGTCATTCCCTCTCTGCCTGCACACTCTTACGCTGTGGGGTAACCATCTCCTGAAACGTGCTATCCACGGCTCTCGGCCTCACGGATGCACCGCAGTGATGCCAGGTGTTGCTCAAGCTCTGAATCCCAGAGCTCGAGCTCCTCCAGCCGACGACACTTCCTGCGTTTGTGGTTGTCCAGGACACTGGAAGTTTCCTGGAGTTCCCACATGGCATCCCACCCGCCTCCTCCAGTGCTGCCGACTCCTTCCAGGCCCACCTCTCCGAACCCAAGCCACCTCGAGTCCGCCCTATCCAATTTTAACGGAGGCGGGTGACCAATCCATCCCAGGAGGCGGGTCGGTCGGTAAAACTTTTTAAGGAGGCTACGTGCCTCCATTCTTACAGGATTTCTATTTTAACTCGATCGGCTTCGAGAGCCGTCAGGTAAAAGAAGGCGAGAAGGGCCAGATCCATCAGGTATCTGCCTTTGCAGCACTGCTTGTGGGCCAAGAGAGGCAGGAGTGTTTCCCCACGGCCCAACAAGCTTACCTTGTGAAATCCCCCCCCACCGCGATCTGTCCAACTCCCACCACCACGATCCCTGACCCCCAACCACCGACAACCCCGCAATCTTGAACTCCCATCACCAATGTTCCTGTTAAGCTGAGCAGCCGCCTGGAGGTCACGCGCAGGCCACTTAGCGGCTTTTAATTTGAAAAATCGCGCATGCGTGGAAATTTGAATGGGCCGCACACCCAAAAGAGAGTAAGAGGGAACATTGTCGACCAGTATTCCACCCCCACCACAACGCGATCTGTCCCACCCCCACCACGACTTCTACCCCTGCCCCCCCACACACACACACACACACACACACACACACTAGACCTACCTTGTAAAGGATATCTCGTCGCGGCTGGAGAAGAACTTGGAGGGGGAGGGTCCAGTGGTTGTGGTCCATCTAGGAAGCAACGACATAGATAGAAATATGAATGAGGTTCTGCTGAGGGAATTTGAGCAGTTTGGGTCCAAATTAAAACGCAGAACCTCAAAGGTAATAATCTGTGGATTGTTAGCTGAGCCACGTGCAAATTGGTATAGGGACTGACAGATCAGAGAGTTAAATGCGTGGCTCAAAGAGTGGTGTGGGAGGAAGGGGTTTCGGTTCATGGGGCACTGGCACCAGTACTGGGGAAAGAAGGAGCTGTTCTTTTGGGACAGGCTCCACTTAAACCGGGCTGGGACCAGTGTCCTGGCGAATCGAATGACTAGGGCGATGGATAGGGCTTTAAACTAATGAAGGCGGGGGGAGGATTCAGGAAAGGGTAAATTCAAAAGCAGTAAGAGAAATGTCAAGGCTGTCGAGCAGAGTAGTGATCTGGGTAAAGATAAGCAGAGTGGGTCAGCAAGGGACAGAAAGATTAATAAAGGTAATAGGGCATTAGTGACATCAGGGAAAAATAGAAAAAAGTTAAAGCTAAAGGTACTATATCTGAATTCATGAAGCATTGGCTGCAAAATAGATGAATTAATAGCACAGATAGAAATAAATGGGTTTGATTTAATAGCCATTACGGAGACATGGTGCAGAGTGACCAAAGTTGGGAACTAAATATTCCAGGATATTTGACTTTTAGAAGAGACAGGCAGAATGGAAAAGGAGGGGGTAGCCCTGATAATAAAGGAGGGGATAAAGACAGTAGAGAGAAAGGATCTTGGCTTAGAAAAACAAAATGCAGTGTCAGTTTGGGTGGAGCTAAGAAACAACAAGGGCCCCTAACAGTAGTTGTAGTGTCGGGCAGAGTATAAATCAGGAAATTACAGATGCATGTAACAGTGGTAATAAAGTAATCATGGGGGACTTTCACTTTCATATAGACTGGGCAAACCAAATTTGCAGAAATAGTGCAGAGGAAGAGTTCATGGAATGCATTCAAGATAGTTTTCTAGATCAGTATGTTGAGCAAACTACTGAGGAATTGGCTATTTTAGATTTGGTATTGTGCAATGAGACAGGGTTAATTAATAACCTTGTAGTAAAGGAGCCTCTGGGGAGCAGTGATTATAATATGATAGTGTAGGATAGTTCCTATCCAAAAGACTGAGGTCCACTCAGGCGATCAAATAAACGAGGTTTAATGAAAACTAACAGAGTTTAACGAATAACTACAGGAGAACATCGAATATAGGTCTAGTCAGTTTGGAGGCTCCACGAGGACTGCTTGGGCGGTCCTGTGGCTGACGTCATGATGTCATCACGTTTTTCCCGCCGGTGGGGGATCACGTGATGAACGGTGTGACGTCATCGCGTTTACCCACGCTATTAAAGTGATCGTGCTCTGTACATGTAAACAGCGAAAACAAAGATACAGACTCAGGCTGTAGCTAACATATTATTAAAGGGAATTATATACAATTGATCGGAGTCCCTTAGTGGCTCCGCCACATGCGCCCCCCCAGAATTGCCTTTAATAGCAAAAGTAAAACGGCGAGGAGGCCTGACAAGCCTGTCAGATCGACTTCTGTAGCCTTGAAGTGGAAGCTGATGGATGGCGGGCGAGCTGGCGGGCGGTTGCGTTTGATCTGGCATGGCGACTATGGGCGGTCGGCCACATTTCGGCGGTTGTGCGATCTCAAGTGGGCGGTCAAGGTCCAAGTGAGCCGGCTTCAACCGGTCAACCGAAATGTGGTCTGGTTTACCTCCGATATCGACCGAAAAAGTTTTGTCTCCCGGCTCTATCACGCGGAAAGGACCAGTGTAAGGGGGCTTGAGCGGATCCCGATGAGCGTCGTGGCGGATAAACACATAGTCAGCGTTCTTCAGCTCAGCCGGGACGTGGGAGCTCTGCAAGCCGTGATGTGACGTAGGCACTGGAGCGAAACTTCTGGCCGCCTCCTGGTGGCTGATGAGCTGCTGGGATGCGGACCATGGCTCTGTTGGAGTCGGAAGGAAATCCCCTGGTACGCATAGCGGCTGGCCGTATACGAGCTCCGCCGAGGATGATTGAAGATCTTTTTTAGGCACCATACGAAGACCCGAAAGGACCCATGGAAGCCTGTCCACCCAGCCCGCGCCTTGAAGGCTGGCTCGCAGTGCGGCTTTGAGCGACCTGTGGAATCGTTCGCACAGGCCGTTCGCCTGTGGATGGTAGGCAGTGGTGCGATGTAGCTTGATGCCGAGCCCCTGAGCCACAGCGTTCCAGAGCTCACAAGAAAACTGCAGCCCACGATCAGATGAGATGTCCGCCGGTACCCCGAAACGGGCGACCCAAGAGGAGATGAATGCCCTGGCGACGTCTGCGGAAGTGGTGGATGACAAAGGAACTGCCTCCGGCCATCGAGTGGTGTGGTCCACCATTGTAAGAAGATGAGTAAACCTGTGCGAAGGCGGAAGTGGCCCCACCAGGTCCACATGCACATGATCAAACCTACGTTCCGGAACAGCGAAAGTGGCCAATGGAGCCTTGACGTGACGCTGCACCTTGGCCTTTTGGCAGACCACGCAGGTGTAGGCCCAGTCGCAAACATCCATGTGCATGCACCGCCACACGAATTTGGACGACATCAGCCGTTGTGAGGCCTTTATGCCAGGGTGCGACAACCCGTGTATGACGTCAAAAACTTTTTGGCGCCAGGCAACCGGCACGATAGGGTGAGGATCTCCTACGGAGACGTCGCAGAGTAGCGTAGTGCCCGTGGCATGGAATTTGACGTCGGCCGCTTGGAGGCTAGAGGGGTTGGTTCTGTAAGATTGGACTTCCGGATCCGAGGCTTGATCCGCAGCCATGAGGGCATAGTCGATGCCGAGCTGGACTGCATGAACGGTCGCGCGGGAGAGGCAATCCGCCACCAGGTTGTCTTTACCGGACACATGCTGAATGTCAGTGGTGAATTCTGAGATAAACGTCAACTGACGTTGTTGCCGAGCTGACCACGGTTCGGCGGTCTTGGCCATAGCGAACGTTAGTGGCTTATGGTCCACAAAAGCCGTGAATGGACGTCCTTCTAGCAAGAACCGGAAATGGCGGATGGCCAGAAAAAGGGCCAACAACTCCCGGTCGAAGGTGCTGTACTTCCGTTCGTTTCGCCGTAGTTGACGGCTGAAAAACGCCAGCGGTTGCCACATCCCATGCACCCACTGTTCCTGCACTGCGCTGATGGCGTAGTGTGACGCGTCGGTGGTAAGGGCGATGGTGGCACCTGGCAGCGGGTGCGCCAGCATAGTTGCGTTGGCTAAGGCGCCTTTTGTGTCAACGAACGCCCGGTCCATGTTGACCGTCCAGCTAATCGGATCCTTGCTGGACTTGCCCTTGAGGGCCTCGTACAGGGGCTGCATGAGCAGAGCTGCATTAGGGACGAACCGGTGATAAAAATTTACCATCCCGAGGAACTCCTGCAGGGCCTTGACGGTCTGCGGGCGCGGGAACAAAGTAACTGCCTCCACCTTCGTTTGCAGGGGAATTGCGCCGTCCGATGTGATGCGATGGCCTAAGAAATCAATCTGCTGCAGGCCGAACTGGCACTTGGCCGGGTTGACGATCAAGCCGTGTTGACTGAGGCGTCTAAAGAGGGTGCATAAATGGCAGATGTGCTCCTCTTTATTAGGGCTGGCGATGAGGATGTCGTCGAGGTAGACGAATAGAAACGTGAGGTCCCGAAGCACGGAGTCCATCAAGCGCTGGAAAGCCTGTGCAGCGTTCTTCAATCCAAACGGCATCCGCAGAAATTCAAACAGGCCGAATGGGGTGATGACTGCAGTTTTCGGGACGTCCTGCGGGTGTACGGGGACCTGGTGGTAGCCACGGACAAGGTCGACTTTTGAAAAAATGGTATTTCCCGCCAAATGGGCAGAGAAATCCTGAATATGAGGGATCGCTTACCGATCAGGAGTAGTGGCGTCGTTCAGGCGTTGGTAGTCGCCGCAAAGTCGCCATCCGCCGCCAGGTTTCGGAACAATGTGGAGAGGCAAAGACCAGGGACTATTCAACCGGCGAATAATCCCTAGCCGCTCCATCATGTCGAACTCCGCTTTCGCAGCCGCGAGCTTGCCAGGTTCAAGGCGCCGGGCCCGTGCGTAGACCGGGGAGCCAGTAGTGGTGATGTGATGTTCGACACCATGTTTCGTGGCCATGGAAGAGAATGTGTGTCTGGTCAGGTCTGGGAAATCTTCGAGGAGGCGAGTGAAGTCATCCGGAGGTGGGAACGCACAGGAGACAGTGCGCGACGCGGTGTTACCGCGGTGGCACGGGATGGAGTGAAAAGTGGCCGCATTGATCAACCGGCGGTGCCGTACATCCACCAGGAGGCCGTTGACGCACAAAAAATCCGCCCCGAGAATGGCTTGAGAGACTTTGGCCGTGATGAAATCCCAGTAAAACCGTTGACCGCCGAAGCACACCTGGACCCGCCGTCTTCCGAAGGTCCGAATGGCCCCGCCATTAGCCGCCTCGAGGGAGGGGCCGTGCCCCCCGGCTTGTAGATCAAGATTTGACGCACGTAGGATGCTACACTGCGCCCCGGTGTCGCAAAGGAAACGTCGACCAGATAGGGAGTCGGTGATGAAGAGGAGTTTTCCTGAATTACCGATTGCCATCGCAGCCGCGGGGCGCTTGTTATAACCGGTCCTCTTTCGACAGGGTTGCTGCTGTTTTTTTTTGAGCGAAAAGCAGCAGGGAGGGCGGCAGCATCTTGCTTTCGCGCCAAAACGGGCGTGGTAGAAGCACAACCCCGCAGGTTGAGGGGCTGGAGCAGCGTCCGTGGGGGATGGGCGCCTCATGGCAGCGCAGCACTGCTGTGTCACCGCGAAGATCTTGTCCGCTTCGGCAGCCAGCTCTGCGCAGTCTGTGACTTCCGACCTGGCTAGGGCAGCCTGAACTTGCTCCGGTAGCTGCCTGAGGAATAGCTCCCTGAAGAGGAAGCATTCCGGTTCGGAGCCCAGGAGCGTGAGCACCCTTGCTCATGAGGTCGGACAGCTTGGAGACCCCGAGGCCGGGCATTTCGAGCAGCCGGCAGGCGCACTCCGACTTCGTGAGCCCGAAGACCTGTAACAACCGCGCCTTTATCGTTTCATACTTGCGATCTTCTGGTGGATTACCAAGCAGGCTGACGATCCGCGAGGCTGTGGCGCTGTCGAGGGCGGAGACCACGTAATAGTAACGGGTCTGATCCGCAACGATGGTCCTGATTGCGAACTGGGCTTCAGCTTGGACGAACCACGCAGCTGGCTGTTGCTCCCAGAACTGTGGTAGCTTCAAAGCAACGGCATTTGATTCCATGTTCAGTAACTTCTGCGAAAACCGTTCGCAAAAGTCGGGGTCACCAATGTAGGAATGTCTAGTTCCTATCCAAAAGACTGAGGTCCACTCAGGCGATCAAATAAACGAGGTTTAATGAAAACTAACAGAGTTTAACGAATAACTACAGGAGAACATCGAATATAGGTCTAGTCAGTTTGGAGGCTCCACGAGGACTGCTTGGGCGGTCCCGTGGCTGACGTCATGACGTCATCATGTTTTTCCCACCGGTGGGGGATCACGTGATGAACGGTGTGACGTCATCGCGTTTACCCACGCTATTAAAGTGATCGCGCTCTGTACATGTAAACAGTGAAAACAAAGATACAGACTCAGGCTGTAGCTAACATATTATTAAAGGGAATTATATACAATTATAGAGTCATAGAGTTATACAGCACAGAAAGAGGCCCTTCGGCCCATCGTGTCCGCGCCGGCCATCAAGCCCTGTCTAATCTAATCCCATTTTCCAGCATTTGGTCCGTAGCCTTGTATGCTATGGCATTTCAAGTGCTCATCCAAATGCTTCTTGAATGTTGTGAGGGTTCCTGCCTCTACCACCCTTTCAGGCAGTGAGTTCCAGATCCCAACCACCCTCTGGGTGAAAAAGTTTTTCCTCAAATCCCCTCTAAACCTCCTGCCCCTTACCTTGAATCTATGCCCCCTTGTTATTGACCCCTCTACTAAGGGGAAAAGTTCCTTTCTATCCACCCTATCTATGCCCCTCATAATTTTGTATACCTCAATCAGGTCCCCCCTCAGCCTTCTCTGCTCCAAGGAAAACAACCCCAGCCTGTCCAGTCTTTCTTCATAGCTGAAGCGCTCCAGCCCAGGTAACATCCTGGTAAATCTCCTCTGCACCCTCTCCAAAGCAATCACATTCTTCCTATAGTGTGGTGACCAGAACTGCACACAGTACTCCAGCTGTGGCCTTACCAGCGTTTTGTACAGCTCCATCATAACCTCCCTGCTCTTATATTCTATGCCTCGGCTAATGAAGGCAAGTATCCCATATGCCTTTTTAACCACCTTATCCACCTGTTCTGCTGCCTTCAGGGATCTATGTACATGTACACCAAGGTCCCTCTGATCCTCTGTCTTTCCTAGGGTCTTACCATTCATTGTGTATTGATCGGAGTCCCTTAATGGCTCCGCCACAATAGAATTTTATGTTGCGTTTGAGAGTGATTTAGTTAAGTCCGAAACCAGGGTCCTAAATCTGAACAAAGCAAACTATGTAGGTATGAGAGGCGAGTTGGCTAAGGTAGGTTGGGAAACTAGATTAACAGATATGACAGTAGAAAAACAATGGCAAACTTTTAAAGAAATAATTCATAATTCACAATGAATATACATTCCCTTAAGGAATAAAAACACCACGGGAAAAATGGTCCACCCGTGGCTAACGAGAAATTAAAAATAGCATTAGATTAAAGAAAAAGGCCTATAATGTTTCCAAAAAGAGTTGTAAGCCTGAGGATTGGGAGGATTTTAGAATTCAACAAAGGAGGACCAAGAAATTAATAAAGAAAGAGAAAATAGAATACGAGAGTAAACTAGCGAGAGACATAAAAACAGACTGTAAAATCTTCTCTTGGTATGTAAAAGGTAAATATTAGCGAAAGTAAATGTGGGTCCCTTACAGGCTGAGACAGGAGAAATGATAATGGGGAATAAAGAAATGGCAGAGAAATTAAACAAATACTTTGGGCTGAATTTTGCCGGCGCTCAGAGTGTGGGTTTGGAGGCGGGGGATTTGTCAAAATTGAAATGATTGACAGCGGGTTGGGAACCTGCTGCAGCCCCACCTCCATGTAAGTTTCCAAAGTGTCGGGTCTGCGATTTCAGAACAGACCCGATACTAAGCAGCGGGGGAGGCATTTAAGATACTTAACTGCTTGTTAAGTGCTTGTTAACTACTATTTTACCAGTATTTTCTATTTTACCACATTTTTAACATGGCTCACGTCGTTCGGAGATCACGTCAGGTAACTAGGTTGGGTTCTCTATGTCTCCCCATTGCTGTGAATAGGTGACAGATGCAGAAGTGGTATGAGGGCTACCATTTCACAGCTGGTCACTTTCCAATGTCAGAAGCTTGAGCCTTCAGGACTTGGAAGACACTTTTGAGCTGTATGCAGTTTGGAAATGTTTGGAATAAACTCTCTATCCACTGTCACCTCCTCGGAGCAAGCTTTCTCACCATTGACAGATCGCTTCTGTCATCTCAACTCAGCTGCCATCTATTCCAGCAACATCGGTGCCCTTGAAAAAATCTCACCTGAGTCCTCTGAATCCATCCACGATCAGCCCCAACACCAACATCACCAGGCACACCAACATCACCAACAACAATACAAACCTTCTCCGCAATCACCTGATGCTGCACAGGGCACACGGCATCAGCACCCGACCACATTGCTGCCTTGGAGGCCAGCAATGGTCTCACCATGGCCAGATTTACTTCACTTGACGCTGTACACCCGGGCTGCCACATGATACACCAGGTTGGCATCACCCCACACCATCACCGTAAAGCATCCCTACAATGCCCAAGCCATTCTTTTCACACTCACCACCATTGCGGGGGGTACCGTTACGTCTCACCATTCACCGCTACTCACTAAGACACTTCCAAAGGTGAGCACAGATCTGTACAATAAAGCAAAGTGTTGAAAATAAAGATTTCAATGTTTGACGACACATTAACAGAAAATTTACATGAACATTGGATAAAACACCCAAGTGCCTACCCTTGTGTGTTAGTTGGTATGATTGCACTAGGATGAGGGTGAGTGTGAGAGGCGGCTAGTGAGATGGGGAAGTGATAATGGCCCAGAAATTCGGGTTGGGGGCTTTCCGCGGGTGCAAGCCCCCGATCTGCACTTATCTTGCGCGCCGGCCATTGAGCTGTAGGGCCCCGTGGAATTCTGATCCGGGGCCTGGCCCAGCTGCCGGCGTGCAGTGCTTGCGTATCCCAGGGGCGCAGTTAGTTCGATGCGTCCCCTGGGATCACGTGGGCCATGGGCAGCCAATCGGAGCAGGGAATGCTCCATTCATAAGATTGACAGGAAGACCTGTCAAAACTTATAAATACTACGGCCCCAAAACAGCACTAAACCTTCAAATAATTTTTTTTTTTAATCACATTTTTAAAATAAACTATAAATTACATGAAATAATAATGAACAATAATTTAAATTTTAGAAAAAAATAATTTTATATTCTAACGGGGCTAAAAAGAAACTTACCTTGCTTTAAAGTCTTTAAAAATAATAAACCTGTGGAAAAAATGTTTTAATTTTAATTAATTCACCACTTACCTTGTAAAAAGCAGGCCTTATGCCTGCTTTTTACATTTCTAAATCCTGCAGGCTTACGATCCCGGGAAAACCTGCAAAAAAAACGTAAGTTTGATGCGCACGCGCAGCCTCTCCTGCGCGTGCGTTCGACCTCTGAACCTCTTCATTCAGAGGATCGGAAGTGCCGTATACGCAGTGCATGCAGAAAACCGGCACTTCCATTCAGCCTACGGGTGAGTACCCCGTGCGTACTCACCCGTGGAGTCCTGAATTTCTGGGCCAATATAGATAGAGAGGGATGGGTAGAGGTGCAAGGTAAGTTGGTGTGAGTAAGGATGTGCAGGAGTAGGGTAGGGAAGGCAGAGTGATGGGGATGTGATGAGTGGCACAGCAGGATGAGGTTGAGTGTGGCTTTGTAGTAACATTTCATGATCTACTGAGATCATTGAAAGGTTTGCACCACAGCAGCCAGGTCCTCCTGACGACATCCCTGCTTTTGCCCTCCTGTGCAATGTGCAACCAGGCTGTGTTGGTGTCCTGGGGAAGTCTCCTCCGGCCTTGGAAGGGAAGAGAACCTCCCTGCATGCTGTGACTTCATTCATAAGCATATGGAGGGAGTCATGGGAGAGCCTGGGTGCAGCCATGCACCTCTGTGCAGTGCTTGTCAGTGTTTGCAGCACCTCAATGCTGCAGAACACTGACAGCACAACTGTCAAAATGAATGCAGCCATGGCCCCTTTAAGGAAACCGGCTGATGACGCGTCATCAAATGACGTCATCGGACCCGCTTCCTTTTAATTGGCTGGGAACCCCGCAGGGCGGTCTTAACAAGCCCTATAAACAGAAAATCCTTTTTACAGAGCGGCTGCAGCTGGGAGCGTGACTGGAACCCGCCAACCACCTCTCCCGCCGCGATCCCGCCTCCATGGCGAAATCGCTGCCCTTGTGTCTGTCTTCATGGAAGAAGACGCAAAAAACATTCCGGAAATAGTAGAGAACCAAGGGTCTAGTGAGAATGAAGAACTGAAAGAAATTAGTATTAGTAAGGAAATAGTACAATAGTACTGGAGAAATTAATGGGACTGAAAGACCTGATGGCTTACATCCTAGGGTTTTGGAAGAGGTGGCTATAGAGATAGTGGATGCATTGGTTGTCATCTTTCGAAATTCCATAGATTCTGGAACAGTTCCCACGGATTGGAAGGTAGCAAATGTAACTCCACTATTTAAGAAAGGAGGGAGAGAGAAACCGGGGAACTATAGACCGGTTAGCCTGACATCAGTAGTAGGGAAAATGCTAGAATCTATTATTAAGGACGTGTTAACAGGGCACTGAGAAAATAATAATAGGATTGGGCAGAGTCAATGTGGATTTATGAAAGGGAAATCATGTTTGACCAATCTGTTAGAGTAATTTGAGGTTGTAACTAGCAGGATAGATAAGGGGGAACCAGTGGATGTAGTGTATGTGGATTTTCAGAAGGCATTCGATAAGGTGCCACACAAGAGATTATTAAACAAAATAAGGATTGGGGGTAATATACTAGCATGGATTGAGGATTGGTTAACTGACAGGCTGTAACTAGTGGGGTACCACAAGAATCAGTGCTTGGGCCTCAGCTATTTACAATCTATATCAATGATTTGGATGAGGGGACCAAATGTAATATATCCAAGTTTGCTGATGATACAAAGCTAGGTGGGAATGTAAGCTGTGAGGAGGATGCAAAGAGGCTTCAAGGGGATATAGACAGGTTAAGTGAGTGGGCAAGAACTTGGCAAATGGAATATAATGTGGAGAAATGTGAAGTTAACCACTTTGGTAGGAAAAGTAGAGTATTTTTTAAATGGTGAGATTGGGAAATGTTGGTTTCCAAAGGGACCTGGGTGTCCTTGTACACGAATCACTGAAAGTTAACATGCAGGTACAGCAAGTAATTAGGAAAGCAAATGGTATGTTGGCCTTTATTACAAGAGAATTTGAGTATAAGAGTAAAGACGTCTTACTGCAATTATATAGGGCCCTGGTGAGACCACACCTGGAGTATTGTGTACAGTTTGGTCTCCTTACCTAAGGAAGGATATACTTGCCATAGAGGGAGTGCAACGAAGGTTCACCAGACTGGTTCCTGGGATGGGGGGATCGTCCTATGAGGAGAGATTGAGTAGACTAGGCCTATATTCTCTGGAGTTTAGAAGAATGAGAGGTGATCTCATTGAAACATACGAAATTCTTACAGGGCTTGACAGGGTAGACGTAGGGAGGATGTTTCCAGAACTAGGGGTCATAGTCTCAGAATAAGGGGTCGGCCATTTAGGATTGAGATGAGGAGGAATTTCTTCACCCAGAGGGGTGATGAATCTTTGGAATTCTCTGCCCCAGAGGGCTGTGGAGGCTCAGTCGTTGTGTATATTCAAGACCGAGAGCAATAGATTTTTGGATATTAAGTGAATTGAGGGATATGGGAATAGTGCAGGAAAGTGGAGATGAGGTAGAAGATCAGCCATGATCTTATTGAATGACGGAGCAGGCTCGAGGGGCCGAGTGGCCTACTCCTGCTCCTATTTCTTATGTTCTTATGTACCTGCTCCTCCGCGACGTCTGTCTGCTGTCGGTCAGTCTGGCTGTCAGGCAGGAAACCTGGTGAAAAAAATTAGAAACACGTCCTGTAGTTAAAAACTTCCGGATTTCCCGTCCATAACTCCTCCCCTGCCCCAAAAGCGCGGCTCAGTAAATAACAGAAAGAGATGTGCTTCATAGACCTGCTGTGAGCAGTTTAATTTCATGTACTCTTTCCATTCAGGTGCAAGTCAAAAGTAACAGGCCGCCAGTGTGACCACTGCTCCGTTGGCTACTCCCGTTACCCAGACTGCATTCCCTGTAACTGTAACCGGGAAGCAGCACAGCCGAGTGTGTGTGATCCCGTAACCGGACAGTGTCTTTGCAAGGTCAGTCTTAAGGTGTTTAACCATTTTCTGTGGGAACAGATGACATTAGACTGCAAACAAAAGAGAAATGATAATACACCATCGTTCTCTCATATTCATAGAATGACACAGCACCGAAAGAGGCCATTCGGCCCATCGAGCCTGTGCCGGCTCTTTGAAAGAGCTCTCCAATTAGTCCCACTCCCCCCCTGCCCTTTCCCCATAACCCTGCAAATTACAATTAACTTCTCTTTGGAGATGTGTTCATAAACAAAGACCCTCCTTATCAATAATAAAGAAATTTCGTCATCTCTTAACTTATTATTTAACTCATTAGAAAAAGATTTATTCTACCGATGAAATGCTTTTTGAAGAGTTTGTTGAAATATTAAATGCCCAAAGATTCCACAGGAGCCTTCCCAGGTTGTAGAATGGCACAGCACAAAAGGAGGCCATTCAGCCCATCGAGCCTGTGCCAGCTCTTTGAAAGAGCTCTCCAATCAGTCCCACTACCCCCTGCTCTTTCCCCACAGCCCTGCAAATGTTTCCTTTTCAAGTATTTATCCAATTCCCCTTTTGAAAGTTACTATTGAATCTGCTTCCACCGCCCTTTCAGGCAGCGCATTCCAGATCATAACCACTCACTGTGTAAAAAACAATTTCTCCTCATCTCCCCTCTGGTTCTTTTGCCAATTATCATAAATCTGTGCCCTCTGGTTACTGACCCTCCTGCCAGTGGAAACAGTTTCTCCTTATTTCCTTATCAAAACCTCTCATAATTTTGAACATCTCTGTTAAATCTCCCCTTAACCTTCACTGCTCTAAGGAGAACAATCCCAGCTTCTCCAGTCTCTGCACCTAACTGAGGTCCGTCGTTCCTGATACCATTCTAGTAAATCTCCTCTGCACCCTCTCCAAGGTGTGGAGATGCCGGAGTTGGACTGGGGTGGACAAATGTAAGAAGTCACACAACACCAGTTTGTAGTCCAACAGCTTTATTTGAAGTCACAAGCTTTCGGAGCGCTGCTCCTTCGTCAGGTGAAGTGGAGAGATGCATAAAGACACAGCTTATATAGTCAGAGAATAATGTCAGATGTTTACAGGTAATCTTTCTAACTGCCATTTATCACACCTCGGCAGAGAGATAATCACAGCAATCAAAGGTGTGAATGGTGTCCAAACAGGTCAGTCAGCAGGAAAACATTACATCAAAGAACAATGAGGTGGGGTCACAAGGGGTCAAATGTTGCAGATGCTGGGGTCTGTGTGAAAAACAGACAAAAAACATTTTTTTTTGCTGGAAATCACAGCAGGTCCAGCCGCATCTGTGTAGATCTGTGTGAAAAACAAAAAAACAGACAAAAAACTTTTTTTTTGCTGGAAATCACAGCAGGTCCGGCCGCATCTGTGATTTCCAGCAAAAAAAAATGTTTTTTGTCTGTTTTTTTGTTTTTCACACAGACCCCAGCATCTGCAACATTTGACCCCTTGTGACCCCACCTCATTGTTCTTTGATGTAATGTTTTCCTGACTGACCTGTTTGGACACCATTCACACCTTTGATTGCTGTGATTATCTCTCTGCCGAGGTGTGATAAATGGCAGTTAGAAAGATTATCTGTAAACATCTGACATTATTATCTGATTATATAAGCTGTGTCTTTATGCATCTCTCCACTTCACCTGACGAAGGAGCAGCGCTCCGAAAGCTTGTGACTTCAAATAAAGCTGTTGGACTATAACCTGGTGTTGTGTGACTTCTTACTTTTAATGGAGGTTTGACCTATTGAAAATGCACACATTGAATCACAGAATCATGGAATGATAGGGGGTCATTCAGCCCATCGAGCCTGTGCCAGCTCTTTGAAGGAGCTATCGAATTAGTCCCAACCGTTCATAATTCTGAACACCTCTATTAAATCTCCCCTTAACTTTCTCTGCTCTAAGGAGAACAAGCCCAGCTTCTCCAGTCTCTCCACATCACTGAAGTCCCTCATCCCTGGTACCATTCTATTAAATTTCCACTGCACCCTCTCCAAGGCCTTGACTTCTTTTCTAAAGCATGGTGCCCAGAATTGGACACAAACATAATACTGCAGCTGAGGCCTAACCAGTGTTTTAAAGAAAGGAATTGCATAGGAACACATTAAGCATTCAAATGCTAATATTCACACATACTAATTTCAAGACATTAATGTTGTACACAGAAATAAATGTTAATGATCATCTTGAAATTGAGGTAAAATAAATGATAAGAACATAAGAATTAGGAGCAGGAGTCGGCCATACGACCCCTCGAGCTTTTTTCACAATTCAATAAGATGATGGCTGATCTTCAACCTCAACTCCACTTCCCCGCCTGATTCCCATATCCCTTGATTCTCCTAGAGTCCAAAGATTTATCTCTTTCAGCCTTGAATATACTCAAAGACTCAGCATCCACAGCCCTTTGGGGTAGCCCCTAAGCTCTGGAATTCCCTGCCTAAACCTCTCCGCCTCGCTTTCTGTCCTCCTTTAAGACGCTCCTTAAAACCTACCTCTTTGACCAAGCTTTTGGTCACCTGCCCTAATTTATCCTAATGTGGGTCAAACTTTTTGTCTTAAAATACTCCTGTGCAGCGCCTTGGGATGTTTTACTACGTTAAAGGCGCTATATAAATACACGTTGTTGTTGTAGAGAATTCCAAAGATTCACAACCCTCTGAATGAAGAAATTCCTCCTCATCTCAGTCCTAAATGGCTGACCCCTTATCCTGAGACTATGCCCCCTAGTTCTAGACTCTCCAGCCAGGGGGAAACAACCTCTCAGCATCTACCCTGTCAATCCCCCTCAGAATCTTATATGTTTCAATGAGATCACCTCTCATTCTTCTAAACTCCAGAGAGTATAGGCCCATTCTACACAATCTTTCCTCATAGGACAACCCTTTCATCCCAGGGATCAATCTAGTGAACCTTCATTGCACCGCCTCTAAGGCACATATGTCCTTTCTCAGATAAGGAGACCAAAATAGTGTGCAGTACTCCAGGTGTGGTCTCACCAAAATCTTGTACAATTGTAGTAAGACTTCCTTGCTCTTATACTCCAACTCCCTTGCAATAAAGGCCGACATTCCATTTGCTTTCCTAATTGTTGCTGTACCTGCATGCTAGTTTTCTGTGTTTCCTGTACGAGGACACCTAAATCTCGCTGAACACCAACCAAAAAATATTCTGTTTTTCTATTCTGCCTACCAAAGTGAATAACCTCACATTTCCCCACATTATACGCCATCTGCCACCTTACTGCCCACTCACTTAACCGGTCTATATCTCTTTGCAGGCTCGTTGTGTCCTCCTCACAATTTACCTTCCCACCTAGCTTTGTATCATCAGCAAACTTGCCCACTCACTTGATGCTGTTGGAATGGTCTTTGAAAGCCTGACCAAGCAGAAACATTCCTGAACAACTCGCATTTATATAGCTTATTTAATGTAAAAAAAAAAAGTCCCAAAGCACTTAGGAACAGGAGTAGACCATTCAGCCCCTCAAGCCTGTTCCATCAAAGATACAGGATGGGGTGATGATGGGTGAGTTGGATTAAGAGAGCAGGAGGTGGGTCTCATAGCCAAGATGAGCTCGGAGAGGGTGTGTGAGGGGTGGGATGGAAAGAAATTAGACGAGAAAGGCAGACTCAGGGCTTGGGGAGGTTTGGGAATGGGAGGGATGTGGCCGAGGCAGCTGAACGGATGGTCTGAATCTTAGTGACAAAGAAGTGCATGAGCTCCTCGCACATATTGGAGGTGAGGGTGGAGGGGGATGTAGATATCTAACATCAGTGGGACTCGGGGTATCTTTAATTGTGGGACGACTCAAATGGCATTTTGAGCGTCAGATTTTTGGAATGTTTATTGAATCTTTTCTCTTAATCTGTGCCAGTTGTGCATTTAAAGATGTTGAAATATAGTTCCTTTTTTCTCCAAACATAGCATTCAACATGAAAAATGACATTTATACAAACTTCAAATCTTTCTGCTTTGACCATTTTAGGAGAACGTTATAGGTGCACAGTGTGATGTCTGCAGACCTGGCTCCTTTCACCTGGATCCAGCCAATCCCAAAGGCTGCACAAGCTGTTTCTGCTTTGGAGTAACAAATGAGTGTCGGAGCTCAGACAAGTCCAGGGCTGAAGTGAGTGCAACAATACGAGTCCTCAGTTTTCGAATTTCCTCCAAATACATGGTTTAGGTCTGAAGTCAGCATTGTAAATGGACAACCGTGTACCTTTACATTGAAGCCTTGGGAAGATTGCAGTTCTTTTACACATCCGGGTTGCTAATCCTGGAGGTGTCATCACATGACCGCCTGCCTCCAACCGCCCCGCCCCCCAGGCTCCCTCCATTGGTCGCCCGACACGTCCATTCACGCGGTGCCCCGCCTTCCCCCGGCCAATCGGAACGCGAATAGACTCTTCATTGCCCGATTGAATGATTCTTGACAGTCAGTCAAACAGCCTTCTTTCCCCCCCATGTCCAATATTTTTATAACTAATAAACAATTGTGTTAAATAAATTTTAAAAAACCACAATTTTTTAATGCCCTGACGATTTTTTTTCCAGGATTTCTCACAGCAGTGTCCCGGAGATTAGTCTTTAATTCCTGGAGACTCCAGGGGATTCCTGGAGGGTTGGCATCCCGAATACACCTTTGTGTCGGGAAGTTGCCCATGCTTATTTTAATGGAGAAGTTTACCAGTTATTTTAACCAAGTTAATGTCTCCATTAAAATAGCAGATAAAGAAACTTGCTGCAAATGTGCTCTCAGTTCACAGGGTAATAGAGTCATAGAGTTTTACAGCACAGAAAGAGGCCCTTCGGCCCATCGTGTCTGCGCCGCCCATCCATCCCTGTCCAGTCTAATCCCATTTTCCAGCATTTGGTCCATAGCCTTGTATGCAATGGCATTTCAAGTGCTCATCCAAATGCTTCTTGAATGTTGTGAGGGTTCCTGCCTCTACCACCCTTTCAGGCATTGAGTTCCACATTCCAACCACCCTCTGGGTGAAAAAGTTCCTCCTCAAATCCCCTCTAAATCTCCTGCCCCTTACCCTGAATCTATGCCCCCTTGTTATTGACCCCCCCACTAAAGTTCCTCTTTATCTACCCTATCTATGCCCCTCATCATTTTGTACACCTCAATCAGGTCCCCCCTCAGCCTTCTCTGCTCCAAGGAAAACAACCCCAGCCTGTCCAGCCTCTCTTCATAGCTGAGGCGCTCCATCCCAGGTAACATCCTGGTGAATCTTCTCTGCACCCTCTCCAAAGCAATCACATCCTTCCTATAGTGAGGCAACCAGAACTGCACACAGTACTCCAGCTGTGGCCTCACCAGCGTTTTGTACAGCTCCATCATAACCTCCCTGCTCTTATATTCTATGCCTCGGCTAATGAAGGTAAGTATCCCATATGCCTTTTTAACCACCTTATCTACCTGCTCCGCTGCCTTCAGGGATCTATGTACATGTACACCAAGGTCCCTCTGACCCTCTGTACTTCCTAGGGTCCTACCACTCATTGTGTATTCCCTTGCCTTATTTGTCCGTCCAAAATGCATCACCTCGCACTTTTCAGGGTTAAATTCCATTTGCCACTTTTCCGCCCATCTGACCAACCCGTTTATATCGTCCTGTAGCCGGAGGCTTTCCTCCTCGCAATTTACCACCCCACCAATTTTCGTGTCATCTGCGAACTTACTGATCATACCTTTCACATTCTCATCCAAATCATTTATGTAGATCACGAACAACAAGGGACCCAGCACCGATCCCTGAGGTACCCCACTGGACACAGGCTTCCAGTCACAAAAGCAACCTTCAACCATCACCCTCTGCCTCCTGCCACTCAGCCAGTTTAGGATCCAACGCGCCAAGGCACCCTGGATCCCATGGGCTCTTACCTTCTTAACCAGTCTCCTATGCGGGACTTTGTCAAAAGCTTTACTGAAGTCCATGTAAACCACATCCACAGCATTTCCCTCATCCACCCAACTAGTCACCCCCTCGAAAAATTCGATCAGATTTGTCAGACATGATTTACCCTTGACAAAGCCATGCTGACTATCCCCGATTAATCCTTGCCTCTCCAAGTGGAGATTAATTTTGTCCCTCAGAATTTTTTCCAATAATTTCCCCACCACAGATGTTAGACTCACTGGCCTGTAATTCCCTGGTTTATCCCTGCTACCCTTCTTGAATAATGGTACTACGTTAGCTGTTCTCCAGTCCTCTGGTACATCCCCTGTGGCCAGAGAGGTTCTGAAAATTAGTGTCAGAGCCCCTGCAATCTCCTCCTTTGCCTCCCACAGCAGCCTGGGATACATCTCGTCCGGGCCTGGGGATTTATCCACTTTTTGGCCTGCTAAAACCGCTAGCACCTCCTCCCTCTCGATGCTAATATGTTCAAGTATGTCACAGTCCCCTTGCCCGATTTCTATGTCTGCATCGTCTTTCTCCATAGTGAACACAGATGCAAAAAATTCATTTAAAACCCCGCCTACATCCTCTGGCTCTACACACAGATTGCCACTTTGGTCCCTAATGGGCCCTACCCTTTCCCTGGTTATCCTCTTGCCCTTAATATACTTATAAAACATCTTAGGATTTTCCTTTATTTTGCTCGCCAGTGTTATTTCATGGCCCCTCCTCGCCCTCCTAATTTCTTTTTTAAGTATGCCCCTGCACTTTTTATACTCCTCTAGGGCTTTCTCCGTCTTTAGTCTTTTGTAACTGCCAAAAGCCCCCCTTTTATTTCTAATGCATTTTTGTATATCCCTTGTCATCCAAGGTTCCCTTTGCTTGTTGGTCCCACCCTTGACCTTTACAGGAACATGTTGGCGTTGTACTCTCTCAATTTCCCTTCTGAAAGTCTCCCATTGTTTTGATGTGGATTTTCCTATAAGCAGCTGCTCCCAGTCCACTTTGGCCAGATCCTGCCTTATCATATTAAAATCGGCCTTCCCCCAATTTAGAACCCATATTTCCGGGCCGTCTTTGTCTTTTTCCATGACCACCTTAAATCTCACCGAATTATGGTCACTGTCGCCAAAATGCTCCCCTACTGACACTTCCACCACTTGCCCGGCTACATTCCCCAGAATTAGGTCCAGTACCGCCCCCTCTCTTGTAGGACTTTCTACATGTTGGCTCAAAAAGCTCTCCTGGATGCACTTTAAGAATTCTGCACCCTCTAAGCCTTTCACACTCTGACTGTCCCAATTTATATTGGGGAAGTTGAAATCCCCCACTATTATTACCCTATTATTTTCGCACTTCTCTGAGATTTGCCTACATATCTGTTCCTCTATCTCCCCCTGACTGTTTGGGGGCCTATAGTACACTCCCAGCAAAGTGCTTGCCCCCTTTTTGTTTTTAAGTTCTACCCATATGGCCTCATTAGAGGAACCCGCTAATATATCATCCCTCCTTACAGCCGTAATTGACTCCTTAATTAATATTGCAACACCCCCTCCCCTTTTACACCCCCCTCTGTCTCGCCTGAAGATTCTATACCCCGGAATATTGAGCTGCCAGTCCTGACCCTCCCTCAACCATGTCTCCGTGATAGCAACAATATCGTACTCCCATGTGTTCAACAACAACTTCAGTTCAGTCATAGAGTCATAGATGACTTCGGCCCATCGTGTCTGCGCCGGCCTTCAAGCCCCGTCTATTCTAATCCCATTTTCCAGCACTTGGTCCGTAGCCTTGTATGCTATGGCGTTTCAAGTGCTCATCTAAATGCTTCTTGAATGTTGTGAGGGTTCCTGCCTCCACCACCCTTTCAGGCAGTGACTTCCAGATTCCAACCACCCTCTGGGTGAAAAAGTTTTTTTCTCAAATCCCCTCTAAACCTCCTGCCCCTTACCTTGAAACTATGCCCCCTGGTTATTGACCACTCTACTAAGGGGAAAAGTTCCTTTTGCGCAGCAAAATTTCCAAGCTATGGTGTATTATAAGAATGGCCGAGAGGTTCGTAGGTAATCTCTTAAAGGTGCTGCAGCAGAACTTTTTCACTTCGAGTGGCTTTGGGTCTGAACCTATGCTCCATCGAGGAGTCGCTCAATTATGTATTAGAAAGAAAGACTTGCATTTCTATAGCGCCTTTCATGACTTCAGGACATCCCAAAGCGCTTTACAGCCAATGAAGTAGTCCAACAGTGCAGCTCTCCCTCAGCACTGCCCCTCCGACAGTGCGGCACTCCCTCAGTACTGCCCCTCCGACAGTGCGGCACTCCCTCAGTACTGCCCCTCCGACAGTGTGGCACTCCCTCAGTACTGCCCCTCTCACAGTGCAGCGCTCCCTCAGTACTGCCCCTCCGACAGTGCAGCGCTCCCTCAGTACTGCCCCTCCGACAGTGCAGCACTCCCTCAGTACTGCCCCTCCGACAGTGCGGCACTCCCTCAGTACTGCCCCTCCGACAGTGCGGCACTCCCTCAGTACTGCCCCTCCGACAGTGCAGCGCTCCCTCAGTACTGCCCCTCCGACAGTGCAGCGCTCCCTCAGTACTGCCCCTCCGACAGTGCGGCACTCCCTCAGTACTGCCCCTCCGACAGTGCGGCACTCCCTCAGTACTGCCCCTCCGACAGTGCGGCACTCCCTCAGTACTGCACTGGAGTGTCAGCCCAGATTTTGTGCTTAAGTCTGTGGAGTGGGACTTGAATTCATGACTTTCTAATTCAGCATAAACACCAGCGTAGACCAGTTGGGCCAAATGGCCTGTCTATGATCTGTAAATTCTTTGTAATATGTAATTTCTGCCATGTTCCCCCTCCGCTGTGATGACAGATCAAACCACCGCTCCACGTTGCCAAACTCCCAACAGCCTGTCAAACTCCAGAACCCTGCCTCAGTTCTGCCGAACCTCAGCACTATTCCCCAGTGATCCCAAGTCCCAGGTGCTGTTAAATCCTATTCTTCCTCCCCTGTGCTGCTAAATAGCAGATATCTACCTCAGATTTGGTGCATCGTACAAACCGTTTTGTTGTGTATTCTCAGCTTTAAAAATTGTACAGGATTAAAATGAACTACACAGATAAAGGAATGTGTAGGAAATAAAGGCCACTTTCACAGAATAATGGACAAAGTTGAGAGATTCAAATCCCTAAAGCTTCAGTAAAAATCCAAGAATACCAGTTCATAAAATTGAATGTGACTTATTCAGATTTTATGGGCTGGATATTAACTCGGAGGTGGGGGTGGGCCTGCTTCGAGGCCGGGAAACCCGGAAGGATGGGTGTCCCTCAGGTCCTGCCGAATTTAACAGCAGGACTTGATTAGTATTTTTGGTCTCCGTTTCCCGGCCACAGCCAGCCAGATTAAATGGCCGGGTGGCTGTCGGGTGGGTAAGCCTTCGGCACCGGGCCACAGTCGGGGCATGGAGAGGAGGGAGGGAGAGATCGGAGTCATTGGAAGAGAGATCTGATGGGTCGGGAGTGGAGGAGATAGGAAGGGTCAGTAGGGGGAGATAGGAAGGGTCGGAGGTGTGCACGATTGCGTGGAGGGTGGGGGGTGAAGCAGGTAAGCTGGATCCAGCAGGTAAGTGGAAAGGCATTTACCTCCTGGATCCAGCAGTCCTCGCCTCCCTTTAGCTGCCGGCTTTCCCGTGGCCTGGAAAATTCGTCTGGTCAGGGTTAAATTTAAAATGCTGGTTAAATATGAGACATGCAGCCTCATTACGTTTAAGTTGCCAACCCACCTCCTGGTAGCGGGTTGGTTGCTCGCCCCCATTAAAACTGGAAATGGGAGGGTTGGAGGCGGGAATCAGATTTTTAACATTTTAACATCCCACCTGGCCCAAACCCACTCATTTTTGGGGGTTAAAATTTCCCCCTGTAGATCAGTAGCCCTGATATTATCCCTTGCATAAGTGTCAACTGTGGCTCACTCTCAGTCTCTGAGTCAGAAGGTTGTGGGTACCCCCAGATACTTGAGCACATAATCTCGGCCGACACTCCATGCAGTACTGAGGGAGCGCTGCACCGTCTTTTGGGTGAGACGTTCAATCGTGTCTGATTAATTTGATTGAATTCATTGATGAAGTAACATCAAAGCAAAAATGGAAGCCCATGGAATAAAGGGGAAAGTGGCGGAATGGGATAAAGGGGAAAGTGGGGGTATGGGATAAAGGGGAAAGTGGCGGAATGGGATAAAGGGGAAAGTGGGGGTATGGGATAAAGGGGAAAGTGGGGGTATGGAATAAAGGGGAAAGTGCGGGTATGGAATAAAGGGGAAAGTGGGGGTATGGAGTAAAGGGGAAAGTGGGAGTATGGGATAAAGGGGAAAGTGGGGGTATGGAGTAAAGGGGAAAGTGGGGGTATGGAGTAAAGGGGGAAGTGGGGGTATGGAGTAAAGGGGAAAGTGGGGTATGGAGTAAAGGGGAAAGTGGGGGTATGGAGTAAAGGGGAAAGTGGGGTATGGAGTAAAGGGGGAAGTGGGGGTATGGAGTAAAGGGGAAAGTGGGGTATGGAGTAAAGTGGAAATATAGAAACATAGAAGATAGGAGCAGGAGTAGGCCATTTGGCCCCTCGAGCCTGCTCCGCCATTCAATGAGATCATGGCTGATCGTCCAAATTCAGTACCCTGTCCCTGCCTTCTCCCCATATCCCTTGATCCCTTTAGCCTTAAGAAATATATCCAACTCCTTCTTGAATATATTTAATGAATTGGCCTCCACCGCCTTTTGTGGTAGAGAGTTCCACAGGCTCACCACTCTCTGGGTGAAGAAATTCCTCCTCACCTCTGTCCTAAATGGCCTACCCTTTATCCTTAGACTGTGTCACCTGGTTCTAGACTCCCTGACCATCGGGAACATCCTTCCTGCATCTAGTCTGTCCAGTCCTGTCAGAATTTTATAAGTTTCAATGAGATTACCTCTCATTCTTCTAAACTCCAGCGAGTACAAGTCCAATCGACCCAATCTCTCCTCATATGTCATTCCTGCCATCCCAGGTATCAGCCTGGTGAATCTTCGCTGAACTCCTTCCATGGCAAGAACATCCTTCCTCAGATAAGGCGACCAAAACTGCACACAATACTCCAGATGTGGTCTCACCAAGGCCCTGTACAAGGCAAGACATCCTTGTTCCTGTACTCAAACCCTCTCGCTACGAAGGCCAACATACCATTTGCCTTCTTAACTGCCTGCTGCACCTGCATGCTTACTTTCAGCGACTGGTGCACAAGGACGCCCAGGTCTCGTTGCACTTCCCCTTCTCCCAATCTATTGCCATTCAAATAATAATCTGCCTTCCTGTTTTTGACACCAAAGTGGATAACCTCACATTTATCCACGTTATATTGCATCTGCCATGCTTCTGCCCAATCGCCCAACCTGTCCAAATCATACTGGAGTTTCTTGGTATCCTCCCCACAGCACACACGCCCACCCAGCTTTGTGTCGTCTGCAAACTTGGAGATATTACATCTAGTTCCCTCATCCAGATCATTAATATATATTGTGAATAGCTGGGGTCCAAGGACCGATCCCTGTGGTACCCCACTAGTCACTGCCTGCCACTCGAAAAAAGAGCCGTTTATTCCAACTCTTTGCTTCCTGTCTGCCAACCAGTTCTCTATCCAAGTCAATACCTGGCCCCCAATCCCATGTGCCATAATTTTACACGCTAATCTCTTATGCGGGACCTTATCGAAAGACTTTTGAAAATCCAAATATACCACATCCACTGGTTCTCCCTTATCTATTTTACCAGTTACATCCTCAAAAAATTCCAGTAGATTAGTCAAGCACGATTTACCTTTTGTAAATCCATGGGAAAGTGGGGGTATGGGATAAAGGGGAAAGCGGGGGTATGGAGTAAAGGGAAAAGTGGGGGTATGGAGTAAAGGGGAAAGTGGGGGGATGGAGTAAAGGGGAAAGTGGAGGTATGGAGTAAAGGGGAAAGTGGGGGTATGGGATAAAGGGGAAAGTGGGGGTATGGAGTAAAGGGGAAAGTGGAGGTATGGAGTAAAGGGGAAAGTGGGGGTATGGAATTGGAATTGGCTCAGTGACAGGAAGGTCGGTATTGAATCCTAGTTTTTCAGACTGAGTGGTGGTTTGCAGTGGTGTTCCCCAAGGGCCAGTTTTGGGTCCATTTCTCTTTTCAATTTTTATAAACGACCTAGACTCGGCTGTAGGGAGCAGCATTATAAAGTTTGCAGATGATACGAAATTTGGCAAAGTAGCAGATAGTGATGAGGGTAGTTGTAGATTTCAGGATGGTGAAATGGGCAGAACCATGTCAGATGGCGATCAATGCGGAGAAGTGTCAAGTGATGCACTTTGGGAGGACTTATATGGAAAGACAGTTTACTATAACTGGCACGATTTTGAAAAGTGTAGATGAGCAGAGAGACCTTGGTGTCCATATACACAAATCCTTAAAGGTAGCAGGGTGAGTTGATAAGGTGGTTAAAAAAGCATCTGGGTTACTTGGGTTTATAATTAGAGGTGTGGGGCAAAAAATTCAGTTGGTTAGCGCCTCCCGTTAGCGCCTGGCGGGGGCGTTAATGAGGCGCTGATGCAATAGCGCCAGGGCGATGTGAATCCAGCGAGGCGCGCCAAGTCCGGCCTTCACCCCCCTCCCCGTAGCACCGCCGCTAACAGTTACCGCCAGGGACTTCAACGGCAGGCAGATCGTGACGTCAGTGAGCATACAGCGCTCACTGGGCACCCGATCTGCAAAATACATTTTCGCCCCCTACCTTAGCACCTCGCCCAGACAGCGATAGGGAGAGGAGGCATCAAAGCAGGTGGATGCCGGCTCCAGGGGCGGTATTTAAAAGTATCCTCAGTAATGAGTCGCAGCTGTCAGGTTAGTGGTGTTTCACTGCTTCCTTGCCAGTTTGACATTGTGAAACCAATCCATTCAGTCATTTAAAGGTTGTTTAGTATCAGGAGTGTTGTGGCTACTAAAATTTGTTACATTTATTCTCACAACATATCAAACTGCTACATTAATGGGGGCTGCACTGGCAGTCAACCTCGCCCTCCAGGATTTACTGCGGAGGGAGCGGAGGCAGCGAGAAAGATTGGAAAATGAGGCCAGAGGAAGAAGAGCCATGCGGGCTCTCAACAGGAGGCCTTACCCTCTGAGGGTATTCAGAGAGCACTTCTCCGACCTCCAATTAAGCGAGGAGCAGTGTATTAAAAAGCTCCGCTTCAGCAAGGAGGTGGTCACAGAACTCTGCCACCTCCTGCAACCAGACCTCGAGCCTCAGATCAGGGCGACCACAGCGCTCTGTGGCAGTCAAGGTCACCCTCGCCCTCAATTTCTTCGCCAGCGGATCCTTCCATATATTTGAGCTACAGGGGAGTCAAGGGTTATGGAGATTGGGCGGGAAAGTGGAGTTGAGGCCAACATCAGATCAGCCATGATCTTATTGAATGGCAGAGCAGGCTCGAGGGGCCGAATTGCCAACTCCTGCTCCTATTTCTTATGTTCTTAATCTGCTAATATATAAAAATGCATCAACTTCACACAAGAATAGTACAATTTTTAATTGTTGATTTACTTTAAATGTTGCAATTTTACGTTTGTACTTTCATTTAGCATATTCAAATGAAGAAGTGGAACTTATACACGGGGAATAAGCAAAAGATTCCAGTTGTTTATAACCGACGGAGTAACACTGTCGTAGCTGATGTACAGGAACTACCTGACATTATTCGTGATTTGTACTGGTTAGCCCCGGAGTCTTATCTGGGAGACAAGGTGAGTGAAGTCTAAGGCTATGGAATCTCAACATACGCTCATAAAATGTTACAGTGCAGAAACGGCCATTCGGCTGATCAAGTCTGCGCTGCTGTTATTCTCCGCATGAACTACAGTACCTCGTCTAATCCCACTCTCTGACTCATTCTCCGTACCCCTTAACATTCCTCTTTTTCAAGCAACTATTTAATTTCCTTTTAAAATGATTTATGGACTCTGCTTCAACAGTAGTTTGTGACACAGAATTATAGAATCATAGAAATCAGAGATTTACGGCACAGAAGGAGGCCATTCGGCCCATCGTGTCCGCGCCAGCCGACAAAGAGCTATCCAGCCTAATCCCACTTTCCAGCTCTTGGTCCGTAGCCCTGTAGGTTACGGCACTTCATGTGCATATCCAAGTACTTTTTAAATGTGATGAGGGTTTCTGCCTCTCCCAGCCTTTCAGGCAGTGAGTTCCAGACCCCCACCACCCTCTGGGTGAAGAAAAATTCTCCTCAACTCCCCTCTAATCCTTCTACCAATTACTTTAATCCAAGCTCCCTGGTATTGACCTCTCTGCTAACTACATTAACATCTGCTAACTACAATCTGTATCAAGATTTTTTTTTCTAACCTCCCCTTAAATTCCTTTTGTGATCATCTTAAATTTGTGCCCTCTCCTTAACATCGTGCTGACCAGTGCAAACAACCGGTCACTATAACTATTCAGAACTCTTCATAATCTTGAAAACCTCTACCGAGTTACCCTTTAACCTCCTCAGCTCTACAAAAACAACAGCTTGTATTTATATAGCGACTTTAACATGGTAAAACGTCACAAGGTGCTTCACAGGAGCGATTATCAAACAAAATTTGACACCGAGCCACACAAGGAGTTATTAGGACAGGTAACCAAAAGCTTGGTCAAAGAGGTAGGTTTTAAGGAGCGTCTTAAAATAGGAAAGAGAGGCGGAGAGGCTTAGGGAGGGAATTCCAGAGCTTAGGGCCCAGGCAGCTGAAGGCACGGCCACCAGTGGTGGAGCGATTAAAATCAGGGATGCGCAAGAGGCCGGAATTGGAGGAACGCAGAGGTCTCAGAGGGTTGTAGAGCTCAATTCTCAATTTTTTCAACACTGGTTTAAAAATAACTTTACATTTGTTTTCCTTCAGGTCTCATCATACGGTGGCTTCCTGACATACCAAGTTAAATCCTTTGGCTTACCAAGTGAAGGGATGACTTTACTCGAGAAAAGATCCGATGTTGAATTGAGAGTGAGTACCGCTCTTTAAATATGAGGAAATAGAGGGTATAGGTGATGCCGAGTTAGTATATGGCACTGATATATAACCTGATCACAGAGGGGACATTAAAGCCCACTGTTCCCACTGCATTCAGTTCTGGGCACCTCAGAAAGGATATAGAGCCATAACAGCACAGAATATATTGGCCTTGGAGAGGGAGCAGCGCAGATTCACCAGAATGATACCGGGGCTAAAAGGGTTAAATTACGAGGACAGTTTGCACAGACTGGGCTTGTATTCCCTCGAGTATAGAAGATTAAGGGGTGATCTGTATTGATTTCTTTGTGGGTTCAATGATGAGACATTTATGAAAGAGAATGGCCTAGAAATTGAGTTTTGGCTTAGCCAGGGCTTTAGCGCCGGAAGTTAGTGCCGGCGCTAAGTCCCCCTGCGCGCGCCAAAAATTCAGCAGGGCCGCGCCCAAACGGCTGCCGGCGCTACTGAAGGGTCTTTGCGGCGGTAAATCGGCGCTAACTGCCGTTTCGCGCCGCAATTCCGGCGCTGCGGCACCCGATGCGGTGCGGCAGGCTCGGGAAGTGCAGGCCTCCTCCTTCCCTTAAGGAGGAGCTGCCTGCACCCGGCCACGGCCCGCGAAAATCTTTTTAAAAATGAGCCCGGCACCTCGGACAAGTGCCGGGCTTGCTTCTGTTCCGGGGGGGGGGGGGGGGAAGTCCAGGGAGGGAGCTGCGGCCAGGCGGCCGGCGGGAAAGCGGCCGGCCGCCGCGGGGCCTTTAATGCGCCGGCGCAAAGACTCGTAAGACTCTGTTGCCAGAGTCTTAGTTGCGGCTGCCACGGGCGAGGCGGCCGCAACTGAATTTCGGCGCTGGGGCCCGTCGGCATGGCAACCGGGACGCTGCGCACACCGATGACGTCATCGGTGCCGGCGCAGCGCTACCGGTCTACCGCGGCGGAAGGGCCCCAGGCAATTTCGGCGCCGGCGCCAATTGCAGCGCTAGGCCCTCTAGCGCCGCAAAATCGGCGCTAAGGGCACTCAATTTCTAGGCCATTGAGTTTTAATCTAAAGCCTGTTCAACTCTTTTATACAGCTTTTACAGGAGACACGATGCTGTGATGCATCTAGAACGAAACCGAAACTAAACTAACTGCCTTGCTTCTCTCGGTCACATGCCCTCTGCTGGTCAGGCACAAGCAATCAATACATGCAATCATGCTATTAAGGCATCATAATCGAACAGGCAAATACCATCTCTATTTGCTGATATCATTACATGATCTAATCGAGATAATTAAGATGATTAAAGGAGTTGATCGGGTAGATAGAGAGAAACTATTTCCCCTGGTGAGGGGAGTCCAGAACAAGGGGGCAGAACCTTAAAATTAGAGCCAGGCCATTCAGGGGTGATGTCAGGAAGCACTTCTTCACACAAAGGGTAGTGGAAATCTGGAACTCTCTCCCCCTAAAAAACTGTTGAGGCTATTGATGGATTTTTGTTGGGTAAGAGTATTAAGGGATATGGAACCAAGGTGGTAAATGGAGTTAAGGTACAGAACAGCCATGATCTAATTGAATGGCGGAACAGGCTCAAGAGGTTGCATGGCCTCCTCCTGTTCCTATGCTCTGAAGTACACTCACAATGTGCAAATGTAGTCAAGAAGAAAATTGTAATATGCATGTGCTCTGTTTCAGCAGCAGTATTTTGCTCGGACATAACCTTGCAAAGTTACTTTAACACTTTCAAATTGGAAGCAAGCTACACCATGCCACACAACAATTGCCAAATTTCCTCGGCCATTCTTGCAGATTCCAGCCAGAGTTATGGCCAGAATCGAGAAGAACTGCTCATAAATAGTTAAGACCCGTTCCTTAAACGGCCAGTGTTGATTGAGGATACAAGAACTCCCAACGCTAGGAGTTCCTGCTTTACCCAGCCATATGGGACCTGGTGTATCTATGGACCGTGGAATGGCAAGTGAGATGAGGTGCACTGGTCTCCAGAAGGGCACAAGTGAGGCCCCACTAGATCATTAAAGCTGTAGTTGTGCAGTTTGGGACCTACCCCATTCTCCGATATCCTGGAGTGCTGGCCTTTGTATCTCGAGGACTAGAATACAAGGGGGTAGAAGTTATGCTACAGCTATACAAAACCCTGGTTAGACCACACCTGGAGTACTGTGAGCAGTTCTGGGCACCACACCTTAGGAAGGGTATATTGGCCTTGGAGGGAGGGCGGCATAGGTTTACCAGAATGATACCCAGATTTCAAGGGTTAAATTACGAGGAGAGATTACACAAACTAGGATTGTATTCCCTGGAATTTAGAAGTTTTCAAGATATTAAATGGAATTGATAGATAGTGTAGGCAGAGAGAAACTATTTCTGCTGGTTGGGGAGTCGGAGACTAGGGGGCAGAGTCTAAAAATTAGAGCCAGACCTTTCAGGAGTGAAGTTATGAAACGCTTCTCCACACAAAGGGTGGTAGAAGTTTGGAACTCTCTTCTGCAGCTGATGCTGGGTTAATTGTTCATTTTAACTCGGAGATTGATAAATTTCTGTTAACCAAAGGTATTAAGGGATATGGGGCAAAGGCGAGTAGATGGAGTTAGGTCACAGATCAGCCATGATCTCATTGAATGGCGGAACAGGCTCGAGGGGCTGAATAGCCTCCTGCTGTTCCTATGTTCCTGTCGACTTCCTCATCTGCCATTCAAGTAAAGTCTCTCTTTGAAGATAGAATTGCTAATACTTTTGATATAAAAAAATTACACAGCAATGAATATACTGTACACCACAATATAAGAAAATGTGAATGTAGACTTTTCATCGGGTAAATGCGGACGTTTATTTTTTAAGGGTGAACAAATGACCGTTGTATATTTTGATCCACGGAATCCGCTTCCGGATCGAGTTTACCACGGACAAGTCCAGCTTCTAGAGGTAAGCATAAAATTATTGATGATAGTTTGATACTCTATCATTATACTTAATCAACATTACATCGAATTTACAGCACAGAAACAGGCCAATCGGCCCAGCTGGTCCATGCCGATGTTTATGCTCCACACGAGCCTCCTCACACCCGTCTTCATCTACCCCATCAATATATCCTTCTATTCCTTTCTTCCTCATGTGTTTATCTAGCTTCCACTTAAATGCATCTGTGCTATTTGCCTCAACCACTCCCTGTGGTAGTGAGTTCCACATTCTCACCACTCTCTGGGTAAAGAAGTTTCTCCTGAATTCTGTATTGGATTTATTAGTGACTATGTTATATTTATGGCCCCTAGTTTTGGTTTCCTCTACACGTGGAAGCACCTTCTCCACTTCTACCCTATCGAACCCCTTCATAATTTTAAAGACCTTTATTAGGTCACCCCTCAGCCTTCTCTTTACTAGAGGAAAGAGCCCCAGCCTCTTACATAAGAACATAAGAACATAAGAAGTAGGAGCAGGAGTAGGTCATACGGCCCCTCGGGCCTGCTCCGCCATTCAATAGGATCATGGCTGATCCGAATCTAGACTCACGTCCACTTCCCTGCCCTCTCCCCGTAACCCCTAATTCCCTTGTCTGCTAGGAAACTGTCTATCTCTGTTTTAAATTTATTTAATGTTGCAGCTTCCACAGCTCTCTGGGGTAGCAAATTCCATAGATTTACTACCCTCTGAGTGAAGAAGTTTCTCCTCAGCTCAGTTTTGAAAGGGCAGCCCCTTATTCTAAGATTATGCCCCCTAGTTCTAGTCTCACCCATCAGTGGAAACATCCTCACCGCATCCACCCGATCAAGCCCCCTCACAATCTTATATGTTTCGATAAGATCGCCTCTCATTCTTCTGAACTCCAATGAGTAGAGGCCCAACCTACTCAACCTTTCCTCATACGTCAACCCCCTCATCTCTGGAATCAACCGAGTGAACCTTCTCTGAACCGCCTCGAGAGCAAGTATATCTTTTCTTAAATATGGAAACCAAAACTGCACGCAGTATTCCAGGTGTGGCCTCACCAATACCCTGTATAACTGCAGCAAGACCTCCCTGTTTTTATACTCCATCCCCCTTGCAATAAAAGCCAAGATTCCATTGGCCTTCCTGATCACCTGCTGCACCTGCATACTAACTTTTTGTGTTTCATGCACCAGGACCCCCAGATCCCTTTGTAATGTAGCACTTTGCAGTTTCTCTTCATTTAGGTAATAACTTGCTCTTTGATTTTTTCTGCCAAAGTGCATAACCTCACACTTACCAATATTATATTCCATCTGCCAAATCTTTGCCCACTCACTTAGCCTGTCTATGTCCTTTTGCAGGTTTTTTATGTCCTCCTCACTCACTACTTTCCCTCCCATCTTTGTATCGTCGGCAAACTTGGATACGTTGTACTCGCTCCCTTCCTCCAAATCGTTAATATAGATTGTAAAGAGTTGGGGTCCCAGCACTGACCCCTGCGGAACACCACTAGTTACTGATTGCCATCCTGAGAATGAACCATTTATCCCAACTCTTTGTTTTCTGTTAGATAGCCAATCTTCCACCCATGCCAGTATATGACCCCCAATCCCGTGATTTTTTATCTTGATCAGTAATCTTTTGTGTGGAACCTTGTCAACTGCCTTTTGGAAGTCCAGATACACTACATCTACTGGTTCCCCTTTAGCCACCCTGTATGTTACGTCCTCAAAGAATTCGAGCAAATTTGTCAAACATGACTTCCCCTTCATAAAACCATGCTGACTCTGTCCTATTAAATTATGTTTATCCAAATGCTCTGTTACTGTTTCCTTAATAATGGACTCCAACATTTTGCCAACCACAGATGTTAGGCTAACTGGTCTATAGTTTCCAGCTTTTTGTCTACTTCCCTTCTTAAATAAAGGTGTTACATTAGCAATTTTCCAATCTGCCGGGACCTTTCCTGAGTCCAGGGAGTTTTGGAAAATAATCACCAATGCATCCACAATCCCTACCGCCACTTCTCTCAAGACCCTAGGATGTAGGCCATCAGGTCCAGGGGATTTATCCGCCTTAAGTCCCATTATTTTACCGAGTACCATCTCCTTAGTGATTTTAATCGTGTTTAGCTCCTCCACCCCCCCATTGCCCCCTGTTTGTCCAGTGTTGGGATATTTTTAGTGTCCTCTACTGTAAAGACTGATACAAAATATTTGTTCAGCGTCTTTGCCATCTCCATGTTCCCCACCACTAGTTTCCCGGTCTCATCCTCTAAGGGACCAATGTTCACTTTAGCCACCCTTTTTCTTTTTATATAGCTGTAGAAACTCTTGCTATCTGTTTTTATATTTTTTGCTAGTTTACTTTCATAATCTATCTTCCCTTTCTTAATTAATCTTTTAGTTATTGTTTGCTGGCTTTTAAATGCTTCCCAATCTTCTATCCTCCCACTAGATTTGGCTACTTTATATGCCCTTGTTTTCAGTCGGATACTATCCTTTATTACTTTACTAAGCCACGGATGGCTGTCTTTTCTTTTACTCCCCTTTTTCCTCAGCGGAATATATTTATCTTGAAAGATGTGAAATATCTCCTTGAATGTAGACCACTGCTCTTGTGCTGTCTTACACTTTAATCTGTTTTCCCAGTCCACTTTAGTCAATTCTACTCTCATACCTTCATAGTCTCTTTTATTTAAGCTCAGTACGCTGGTTTGAGATCCAACTCTCTCACCCTCAAACTGAATTTGGAATTCAACCATATTATGGTCACTCATTCCAAGGGGACCCTTTACTAGGACATTTTTTTATTAATCCTGTCTCATTACACAGGACCAGATCTAAGATTGCCGCCCCCTGGTTGGTTCAGTTACATACTGCTCAAGGAACCCGTCCCTAATACACTCTATGAACTCTTCCTCAAGGTTGCCATGCCCAATTTGATTAGTCCAGCCAATATGAAAGTTAAAATCCCCCATGATTATAGCTGTTCCCTTATTACAAGCCCCAACTATTTCCTGATTTATACTCCGACCAACAGAGTTGCAACTGTTAGGAGGCCTATAGACTACGCCCACTAGTGACTTTTTCCCCTTATTATTCTTCAATCTTTCTTGATAGTTATAACCTCACAGTTCTGGTATCATCCATGTAAAACATTCTTCATATGATACCGGGTAAAATATTAGAAACATGCTTAAAGTTCACTTAAAAATGAAATCAGAAAGAGGAAGCTGATGCAAGATTTAATTGAGGTGTCGAGATAAAGTGGATAGGAAGGACCTATTTCCCTTAGCAGAGGGGTCAATAACCAGGGGGCATAGATTTAAAGTAATTGGTGGAAGGATTAGAGGGGAGTTGAGGAGAACTTTTTTCACCCAGAGGGTGGTGGGGGTCTGGAACTCACTGCCTGAAAGGGTGGTAGAGGCAGAAACCCTTACTGTATTTAAAAAGTACTTGGGTATGCACTTGAAGTGCCGTAACCTACAGGGCTACGGACCAAGAGCTGGAAAGTGGGATTAGGCTGGCTTGCTGTTTTTCGGCCGGCACAGACAAAATGAACCGAATGGCCTCCTTCTGTGCCGTAAATTTCTATGATTCTATGACTCTAATAGTTATCTGTTCTATTAACAGGATAATTTTAGGCATGCTGTCATCAATACTCCAGTAACCAGGGAAGACTTCATGTTGTTGTTGAGCAATTTGGAAGATCTACAAATTAGAGCGCTTTATTTCTCACAAACACAACGCCTTTCCCTGGGCCTAGTTCAACTTGAGGAAGCCTCAGTTTCCGGAACTGGAAGTCCTGCTACAAATGTGGAAGTGTGCTCGTGTCCCCCAAACTACTTGGGAGATTCATGCCAGGTAGGACCCATCATTCACTGAGATACATATTTTCTTTGATATGCAACACCTCCGTTTTTTTGTTGTTGAAATATTGAACATTTAGATAATTGTATACAAAGGCAAAATACTGTGGATGCTGGAAATCGGAAGTAAAAACAGAAAATTATAATTGTATGTTTTGCTGTTACTTACCTGTGGCATAAACTGTTGTTTAAAATCCTGCTTTTCCTGATTTTTAACATTGTGGAACAGGCATTCTTCTGAATGGGACCTGTTAACCTAATAACTATGCCACCGGGGACGATTCTGCTGGGATAGAACTTGCTCATAAGTTAGTCTTGGAACTTCTTACAGATGTGCATCGGTTCTTATTTCTGTACGACTTTACACCACAAGTCTGTGGATATGTAAAGAATCTGTTTATTGACAATTCTTAAAAAGTGTTAACAGCCTCAAATAACTTTTGTTTCCAGTTGTGGATATATTAGATTATTGGTTTAGCTTTTTTATACATTGATTGTGTATCTGGTGGCCCATTCTGCTTAGTAATGTAGCAACTGTACGGGCTTAATAAACACTACATTTTTAAAATTCATTTACGGGATGTGGGCATTGCTGGCCATTTATTGCCCATCCCTAATTGCCCCTTGAGAAGGTGGTGGTGAGCCACCTTCTTGAACTGCTGCAGTCCGTGTGGTGAAGGTACTCCCACAGTGCTGTTAGGGAGGGAGTTCCAGGATTTTGACCCAGCGACGATGAAGGATCGGCCGATATATTTCCAAGTCAGGATGGTGTGTGACTTGGAGGGGAACTTGGAGGTGGTGGTGCTCCCATGTGCCTGCTGCCTTTGTCCTTCTAGGTGGAAGAGGTCGCGGGTTTGGGAGGTGCTGCCTTTTGTCCATGTTTGGACCAAGGCTGTAATGAGGTCTGGAGCTGAGTGACCCTGGCGGAACCCAAACTGAGCATTGGTGAGCAAGTGCCGCTTGATAGCACTGTCGATGACGCCTTCCATCACTTTGCTGATGATTAAGAGTAGACTGATGGGGCAGTAATTGGCCGGATTTATTTGTCCTGCTTTTTGTGGACAGGACATATCTGGGCAGTTTTCCACATTGTCGGATAGATGCCAGTGTTGTAGCTGTACTGGAACAGCTTGGCTAGAGGCGCGGCTAGTTCTGGAGCACAAGTCTTCAGCACGACAGCTGGGATATTGTCGGGGCCCATAGACTTTGCTGTATCCAGTGCGCTCAGCCATTTCTTGATATCACGTGGAGTGAATTGAATTGGCTGAAGACTGGCTTCTGTGGTGGTGGGGACCTCAGGAGTCGGCCGAGATGGATCATCCACTCGACACTTCTGGCTGAAGATGGTTGCAAACGCTTCAGCCTTGTCTTTTGCACTCACGTGCTGAGCTCCACCATCATTGAGGATGGGGATGTTCATGGAGCCTCCTCCTCCCATTAGTTGTTTAATGGTTCACAACCATTCACAACTGGATGTGGCAGGACTGCAGAGCTTTGATCTGATCCGTTGATTGTGGGATCGCTTAGCTCTATCTATAGCATGCTGCTTCCGCTGTTTAGCATGCATGTAGTCCTGTGTTGCAGCTTCCCCAGGTTGGCACCTCATTTTTAGGTACACCTGGTGCTGCTCCTGGCATGCTCTTCTGCACTCCTCATTGAACCAGGGTTGGCCCCCTGTCTTGATGGTAATGGTAGATATGCCGGGCCATGAGGTTACAAATTGTGGTGGAATACAATTCTGCTGCTGCTGATGGCCCACAGCTGGCTCATGGATGCCCAGTTTTGAGCTGCTAGATCTGTTCTGAGTCTATCCCATTTAGCACGGTGGTAGTGCCACACAACACGATGGAGGGTATCCTCAGTGTGAAGACGGGTCTTTGTCTCCACAAGGACTGTGCGGTGGTCACTGCTACCAATTCTTTTATGGACAGATGCATCTGCGACCGGTAGATTGGTGAGGACGAGGTCAAGTAGGTTTTTCACTCATGTTGATCCTCTCACCTGCTGCCACAGGCCCAGTCTGGCAGTTATGTCCTTCAGGACTCGGCCAGCTCAGGCAGTAGTGGTGCTACCGAGTCACTCTTGGTGATGGACATTGAAGTCTCCCACCCAGAGTACATTCTGTGCCCTTGCTACCCTCAGTGCTTCTTAACATGGAGGAGTACTGATTCATCAGCTGAGGGAGGTAATCAGCAGGAGGTTTCCTTGCCCATGCATGACCTGAAGCCATGAGACTTAATTGGGTCTGGAGTCAATGTTGAGTATTTCAGGTGCCACCCCCTCCCTGACTGTTTACTACCTCTGGTGGGTCTGTCCTGCTGGTGATGGAGGAGTCTGGGACATTGGCTGAAAGGCATGATTCTATGAGCATGACTAGTCTGTGGAACAGCTCTCCCAATTTTGGCACAAGATGTTAGTGAGGAGGACTTTGCAGGGTTGACTGGGCTGGATGTGCCGGTGCCAAGGTTGATCCGTCCAGTTTTATTCTTATTATTGTTTTTTGTGGTGGTTTGTTACAACTGAGTGTCTCGCTGGGCCATTTCAGAGGGCAGTTAAGAGTCAACCACATTGCTGTAGGTCTAGAATCACACATAGGCCAGACCGGGTAAGGACACCAGATTTCCTTCCCTAAAGGGCATTAGTGAACCAGATGTTTTTACAACAATCCAGTAGTTTCATGGCCATCATTACTGTTACTCGCATTTTATTCAAGATTTATTTAATTAACTGCCATGGTGGGATTTGAACTTCTGTCCCCGGATCATTAGTCCTGGTCTCTGGATTACTAGTCCAGTAACATAACCACTATGCTACCGTTCCCATTTATTTCTGCAGCTAATATTCTCAGTTACTTTTATTTGATGTCAAATCTCTTCAAATAATAAAAAAGGAAAATGTCTGGAGTATTGATTTGCTCACTGGTTGGAGAATTTGGGTTTGAACAAGGTAAAGATTCGTGTTGTAGCTGCTGTTTTCTTCAATAAGTTAATACTTTGATCTTGTCATTGGAGAAGTAGATTTTTGCTTCCGTTCATTCTCTGAAGCTTTCAGTGCTGTGAGTGTTGCAGATCCATTCAGTGAGACTGTGTGAATTGGAGCATTTTACATTAATATCTAGCTCATAATCTGATTGATTGTTATTGGTTTATTGCCTACTTTCTCCTCTGTAACATCGCCTGTCTCCACCCCTGCCTCAGCCCTTCTGCCGCTGAAACCTTCATCCGTGCTTTAGTTCCCTTTAGACTCGACCATTCCAACGCTTTTCCTGGCCGGCTTCCCATCTTTCATCCTCCATAACAACAACTTACTTTTGTAGAGCACATTTAATGTAGCAAAGCATCCCAAGGCGCTTCACAAGAGCCATGTCAATAAAAACATTTTGACACCGAGCCACAGAAGGAGTTATCAGGATAGGTGACCCAAAAGTTTGGTAAAAGAGGTAGGTTTTTAAGGAGCATCTTAAAGGAGGAGAGAGAGGCGGAGAGGTTTAGGGAGGGAATTCCAGAGCTTAGGGCCTCGGCAGCTGAAAGCACGGCCACCAAAGGTTGAGTGATTATAATCCGGGATGTGCAAGAGACTAGAATTGGAGGAGCTCAGAGATCTCGAAGGCTTGTAGGGCTGGAGGAGGTTACAGAGATAGGGAGGAGCGAGACCACAGAGGGATTTGAAAACAAGGATGAGGATTTTAAAATTGAAGCATTGCTGGACCAGGAGCCAAAATAGGCAGCGAGCACAGGGGTGATGGGTGAACGAGACTTGGAGCGAGTTAAGATATGGGCAGCAGAGTTGCAAAGGGCCTGGCTCAGCTTCAGACAGTTGCCAGGAATGGAAACGGTGGCTTAAACTTGAGGTCATCCAAAGATCTGCTGCCCATATCCTGACTCGCACCAAGTGCCGTTCACCCATCACCCCTGTGCTCGCTGACCTACATTGGCTCCCGATCCGGCAATGGCTCGATTTAAAAATTCTCATCCTTGTGTTCAAATCTCCATGACCTCGCCTCTTCTGTTCAAATCCCTTCATGGCTTCGCCCCTCCCTATCTCTGTAACCTCCTCCAGCCCTACAACCCTCCAAGATATCTGCGCTCCTCCAATTCTGACCTCTTGAGCATCCCCGATTTCCTTCATCTCGCCATTGGCGGCCATGCCTTCAGCTGCCTAGGCCGTAAACTCTGGAATTCCCTCCCTAACCCTCTCTGACTCGCCACCTCTCTCCTCCTTTTTAAGACACTCCTTAAAACCTACCTCTTTGACCACCTGTCTTAATATCTCCTCATGTGGCTTGGTGTCAAATTCTGTCTGACAATGCTCCTTGGGAAGTTTTACCGCCTTAAAGATACTGTATAAATGTAACTTGTTATTGTTGTTTTGAGCAGGGGCATCCAAGCTTTTCTCTTCCTGGGCTCCATGAGTGCACACCACAGAGCCTCCAAGGCCATGTATAAAACTTAAGCCATTGATATGAACAAATCTTGGTGTTCTGATTTAGATTCATCCACTAGCCATGGCTCAGTGAGTTGCACTCTCGCCACTGAGTCAGAAAGTTGTGGGTTCAAGTCCCGTTCCAGAGACTTGAGCACTAAATTTAGGCTGCCCCTTCAGTGCAGTACTGAGGGAATGCTGAACTGTCGGGGGTGCCGTCTTTCAGTTGAGACATTAAACCGAGGCCCCGTCTGCGCTCTCAGGTGGATGTAAAAGATCCCACGGCCACTATTTTGAAGAAGAGCAGGGGAGTTCTCCCCAGTATCCTGGTCAATATTTATCCCTCAACCAACATCACTAAAACAGCGAGTTCTGACGAAAGGTCATCGACCTGAAACGTTAACTCTGTTTCTCTCTTCACAGATGCTGCCTGACCTGCTGAGTGTCTCCAGCATTTTCTGTTTTTATTTCAGATTTCCAGCATCTGCAGTATTTACTTTTTGTGTCACTAAAACAGAGGCAGGAGGGGTGATAATCAGAGGACACAGATTTATGATCATTGGGAAAAAAGCCAGGGGGGAGCTAAGGGGACATTTTTTTAACGCAGCGAGTTATTGTGATCTGGAATGCGCTGCCTGAAAGGGCGGTGAAAGCAGATCCAATATTAACTTTCAAAAGAGCATTGGAGATATATTTGAAATGGAATCATTTGCAGGGCTATGGGGGAAAGAGCAGGGGGAGTGGGACTAATTGGAGAGCTCTTTCAAAGAGCCGGCACAGGCACGATGGGCAGAATGGCCTCCTTCTGTGCTCTCTGAGATGAATAAGCAGTTAATTTGTTTTGGTGGTGGTATTAAGGGGTGAATGCTGGTCAGGGCATCAGGAGAACTCCCTGCTTTTCTTCGAAAAGATTCATGGGACCTTTTGGGGGTGATTTTCACTCAGAAGCCGGGAAGGAGGCGGGACTACAACTTTCGGGGTTGTAGTCCCGCCTCCATTGAGATGCGGCCCAGCGGGCTCAGCAGGCCAATTAAGGGCCACCCGGCAACAGGTGACGTCACAGACTGAAATTTCATCTGTCAAGACGTTTTGACAGATGAAATATCAGTTTCACAGCTGTTTGAAGCTGTCAAACACTGACAGTCTTACATCTAACCTGAGTCCATCTCCACAGACTCAGTTAGAAATCTCTCCGGCACAGAAAACTGCAGGCTGTCATTTTTGACAGATCTCAGCCGTTCTGCTTTCTGTGCCGGTTAGATGATGGACTCCCGAAACCTAGAGGAAGGAAGGCTGTTAAGCTAAGTACAGGTAATTTAAACTTCTTTACACACTTTAGACACACCAAACACACTTACCTTTGCACTCATGCACCCATCACTCACCTGAACACCGACATCTCGACCCCTCCAAGTCCTTCAACCCGACGGCCCGACTCCTCTAACTTGGCGTGGTTTGGAGCTGTCGGGAATCCCACACTTCAAGCTTTAAAATAGCGATTAGGCTAAAAACTGCCTGTTAACAGGCAGTTAATTAGCACTAATCCCTTCCCGCCTCGGGTAGGTGGGTCCCAGTGCGGGGCGGGTACCCGCCTCCTTTGAAACTTACATGGAGGCGGGTTGGGGGCGGGATGGTGTCGGGACCCCCGAATGTGGGACTTTAACCCCCCACACGCCTCCAATCCCGACTCCACGGGTCAGTTAAAATCAAGGCCTTTATGTCCACTGGCATTGCCTGGGTTTAACATCCCATCAGTAAGGATATTCCTCCAGCATCACCACACTCCCTCAGTACATAGGATTACATAGGATATACGGCACAGAAACAGGCCATTCGGCCCAACCAGTTGTAGCACTTTCTCTTACTACTGTTCGGACCTCGAGAATTACGAATTAGCTTAACAATGACAGACAAGGATGTGATCAATAAAATTGGTCTTTTAATCAGACTATAGTTCAAAATTCAAGTGTACATAGAAGCACCTTTGGCAATAAATTCAAAGAACTCCCGGCAATAAATATGCCTGCAACTTATCAATTCAAAGTATATAAAAATGCCCCTTTAATGATTCAAATGTACATAAAAGTACTCCCTTTAACTTTATCTAAGCCCATGTCCAATTCTCATACATACTCCTTCATTTCTGGGTGATCGGTCAAGGGAAACTGTGAGTCGAAACATGAACTGGCCGGCGTTCTCACTTCAATCTTCCTCCTGCTTTGTCTTCTCTGTTCTCCTTCTTATCTCTGAAAGCTCCCGCCACTGGGTTATAAGGCCTCATTGATCGTAAATCACTCTCTGCCTCCCTTGGATAGGTCTGTCCACTCCAAACCTTCCCTAATTGGAGTTCTATCCGCATGACACATTCCTGTTCCTGTGAGATGTATGTTCTCTCCTTCTTGTCCAAGTGGCCTCTACTGACCACCATTTTGTTTCTTCACAAAGAAAGAACACATGCTGATTTCTTACATTTTAAATCCATCCATTATCATCTTACACTTTTCAGAATCTTACACAGTCTTGGCCGGCGTTTATGCTCCACTCGAGCCTCCCCCGTCTTTCCTCATCTAAATCTATCCTGGAGTGGAATTTGAACCCACAACATTCTGAGCCAGAGGCAACAAGAGCTGCCAACTGAACCAAGGTGCTCCTCATTAGTATAGTGTGTGATTTTGTCTTTTTTAATTTTAACAATACCAACATGTAATTATGTAGCACCTTTAATGTAGTAAAATATCCCAAGGCGCTTCAAGGAGTGTTGTAAAATAAAATTTGACACCGAGCCACATAAGGAGAAATTAGGGCAGGTGACCAAAAGCTTGGTCAAAGAGGTAGGTTTTAAGGAGCGTCTTAAAGGAGGACAGAAAGGTAGCGAGGCGGAGAGATCTCGGTGTTGTGGGGCTGGAGGAGGTTACAGAGTTGGGAGGGGCGAGGCCATAGAGGGATCTGAAAACAAGGATGAGAATTTTAAAATCGAGGCATTGTTTAACCGGGAGCCAATGTAGGTCAGCGAGCACAGGGGTGATGGGCGAACAGGACTTGGTGAGAGTTAGGACACGGGCAGCCGAGTTTAACAATTTTATATTATACAAGTATTTATGACGTGAAATCAAGGTCACTGACGATGTTTGAATTGGAGTGGTATTCAGAGTGTTAATACTTTTGGTGTTGTGGGAAACTGTAATCGCCTTTCTCCAGACACAATCCAGTCAAGGTTCAGATGTTAGCTTTAGATATCTTTCACTGCATTCCATTCAGTTCAACTTCAGTTAAAGTTGCGCTGCTATCGACTTCTGACAATATTTTAATTGCGAAAAGATCGCAACTGTGTATGTAAAGAAGTTCCCCCATTCACAGCAGTTGCAATCTTAAAATATTGCAACAGCTGTCTAAATATTTGCAATAGAAATATAATTTAAAGTTAAGAATTGAAACTTTAGGTGTGATCGTTGGTATGTAGCTAAAGTGATAAGTAGATAATGCACTTGTCTGTTCATTGCTAATAAATCTAAAATCTCTTTGATTAGGCTGTTGTAACAGCACTCCTGTGGGTGGGCTCATTGCTATATGCTTAGATTGAGGTTTATCACAGTCCTTCCTCTGCACCTTCAAATGGAATGCAGGGCATAAGAGCCAGAAGTAATTAATTATTGTTAATGCACACATAGAAATTGGATCGAGTGGGTAATTTACTCTTCTTATGCCACCTATGTTGAATGCTTAAACAAATGCCAAACACTGCGGATGCTGGAAATCTGAAATAAAAACCAACAGGAAATGCTGGAAATACTCAGCATCTATGGAAAGAGAAACAGGGTTAACTTAAAGGTCAATGACCTTTCATCAGAACCATCTTTGTTTGAAGCAATCACACCTCCCTCGAGAGAGAGAGAGAGAGAGAGAGAGAGAGAGAGAGAGAGAGAGAGAGAGAGAGAGAGAGAGAGAGAAGAGCTGCCAAATAAGGTGCATTTCCATCTCTAAACATGCACTAGTCACCCTCCAACTTGTCCTCCCCAACCTGTACTGGTCACCAGACTATATGCAGTTGCCCTGGCTAAATAAGTGTTCTTATGGGGTTGTCATGCAGGAGCCAACACTAGATGCCTATTCAATGTGTTGCACCAATGCAAGAGCACCAACAGTGTTCTCCTTAGATGTGGAGAACAATCTAATTGACTGGAGTGGAGCCATGATGTAGATTGCAATCTGCGCTCAAAGCCCACTCTGCCACCTGTTCCAAGGATTTGCGCTCCTCTGCTTTTACCCCTGCAGAGAACCCCCTGGCAGCAAGCACCGGAACATGCACAGAAATACAAGCAGGTGAGGCTAGGGAATAACACGAGCTGTTTACGGATGGCCTGCTACTCTGTGTAAGTAAAGCCACCACATCACCCTCCAACACCGTCCAGAGGATCAAGGGGTTCGGGCAACTCTCAGAATGCAGGTTTAACTTTTCCAAAACAGAGGACGTGTTCTTTATTCATACCTATCCCTTTGCATAGTCAGAGTTAAGCTTCACGTACCTAGATGTACAAGTGACCCCCAAACTCAACGTCAAAACTTTTCCAGCATCCCACACAGTATACAAATGAAGATTTACCAGAATGATACCCGGACTCCCAGGGTTAAATTCCGAGGAGAGATTACACAAACTAGGGTTGTATTCCCTGGAATTTAGAAGGTTAAGGGGTGATTTGATCAAAGTTTTCAAGATATTAAGGGGAACAGGTAGGGTAGAGAGAGAGAAACTATTTCCGCTGGTTGGGGAGTCTAGGACTAGGGGGCAGAGTCTAAAAATTAGAGCCAGACCTTTCAGGAGTGAAATTAGGAAACACTTCTACACACAAAGGGTGGTAGAAGTTTGGAACTCTCTTCCGCAAATGGCAATTGATGCTGGATCAATTGTTAATTTTAAATTGGAGATTGATAGATTTTTGTTAACCAGAGGTATTAGGGGATATGGGGCAAAGGCAGGTGTATGGAGTTAGGTCGCAGATCAGGCATGATCTCACTAAACAGGCTCGAGGGGCTGAATGGCCTACTCTTGTTCCTATGTTCCTAGATATAGAAACATGGAACAATCTGCTTATATTGCATCTGGGGATCTTCCATCATGCCCTTCAAGCTCCTGAACAGCAGTCCAGACACTTGGGCCGCAATTTTCTCATTGGTGTCGGGGTTTCCGGGTTCCAATCCCGCCCCCAGCTGCCGCCGCTCTGCAGATGTGATTTTCCCTTGATTGGCCTTGTTACCGGCCAATTAACAGGAAGCAGGCCTGATGATGTCATTTGATGACACGTCAGCTGCCGGTTTCCTTGCACAATTTTATTTTGACAATTGATTTTTCAGTGTTTGACAGCATTGAGGTGCTGAAAACACAGACAATCATTGCACAAAGGTGAAGTCTTGCACCCAGGCTCTCCAATGACTCCCTCCATATGCTTATGGAGGGAGTCACAGTGCGCAGGGAGGTTCTCTTCCCTTCCAAGGGCGGAAGTAACATAACATAGACATAGAGTAATATAGAAGAGACCTCCCCAGAACTCCAACATACCTTGCACCGCCACCCAACCCTCTCTATCTACTTTATCACTTTCCCATCTCACTGGCCACCCCACACACTCACCCTCATTCTGCTGCAAGCATACCAACCAACAACACACAAGGGTGGGCACTTGAAAGGTTTAGCCAATGTCCATGTGAAGTTTCTGGTAATGTGTTGTCATACAGTGAAATCTCTTTTCCAAAAAGTGCCCCTTATTGGACAGATCTGAGCACGCATTGAGAAGTGTCTTACTGAGTTCCATTGATTGTTCAGTCATAACTCCCCCCCACCGCCCGCACCGCCCCCCCCCCCGCCCCGCTATAGTGATGAGTGTGCATGGAATGGCTTGGACATTAAAGGGATGCTTCACGATGCTGGTGTGGGATGGTGTCAACCTGGCGCATCATGTAGCAGCCAGGGTTTACAGCATCAAGTGAAGAAAGTCTCGCCATGGCCTCCTGGCCAGCAGTTTTGTCAGGGGCTGATGCCCTGTGCCCAGTGCAGCATCAGATGATGGCGGCGGAGGCTGGTGATGAGGCTGGTGATGTTGGTGTTGGGGATGATTGTGGAAGGATTCGGAGGACCACGGTCTGATTGTTTCATTGGCTCCGATGTTGCTGGAATAGATGGCAGCTGCAGGTGAGATGACAGAAGCGATCTGTCACTGGTGAGAGAGGTTCTCCCAATGAGGTGGCACTGGACATACAGTTGGATTTAAAATCTTGTAAGCTAAAGAAATCTGTATATGTTTTCAAAATGCAGTAACCAACATTTTCTTTGCTCTGAAACTCACCATCTGCAACATGGCATCCTTGACATCACTTCTGCAGCTGTCAGTTTTTCACAAACATCAGAGCAGACTCACAACACGCCACACTTACCTGGCATGTTGACCGGACATCGTAGAACCCGACCCAGAAGCTGGAACATTGAAAAAGACCCTGAAAACTGCACACAAGTACCTGTTAATAGACAGTTAATTGCCTTTAATCCATTTCCCGCCATTAATCTGTTTCCCGCCGCTTGGTGTCGGGTCCATTCGCAAATCGGGGACCCGACACTTGGGAAGGTTGTGTGGAGGCGGGATGACGGTGGGTTCGGAACCCGCTGTCAATCAAAAGGACTTTAACCTCTGACCCGCCTCCAAACCCGCCCTCTGAGCGCTGGCAAAATCGTGGCCTTAGACCCCGATTTTAACTCCAATCCACCTGATGGAACCCGGACGGGGAAGGCAGTTAAAATAAGGCCAGTCCTTTACCCCACTCTGATCTTGCTGCTTTCTCACCGTGTCCCGATGTTAACCTGCTCTTTTGAGCAGGCGAGCGGGACACCCAGAGGAAGGAAGCGGGGTCCTTCAATAAATATGCAGCTCGGGGCCCGATGATGTCACTTCACAGGCCTGAGCAGGGACGGGGGAGCAGTGATGGCTTCCCCTCAGGCCAGACCTGTTGGGAGGGGGATTGTGGGCCGGAGGAGGCCCAGCAATTAAGTTCAAAGAATTTAATTTTAGGTTTCCGTGTGGGCTAAGAGGAGCAACAGTGCTCCTCCTCCAGGCCTAACAAAGAAGCCTTGGACCTCCTCACCACGCCCACCCCCCCCCCCCCCAACCCCGGAACAGACAGCGGCGGACCATTCCCACGGGTCTCTGGTTGCGTCCACCTGCCGACGAACTCCCGCCCACAACGATCAGGCCAGATTCGGGCAGGAGCTGGATAAAGTTTATTCAAATGAAGCCGGGCCTCCTAGTCCCCAGACTCCCTGGGTTTGATGCCCGGTTCAGGGCTCACGCTCGCTGTACCCACCCCTCCCTCCCTTTAAAATTGAGGCCACAGTGCATGTATGAAATGGAAAGAACTTTACAATACCTTGAGCCCTTTGGCTTTAAGCTTCTCTTCCTGTTCCCAAACCGTTATCTATGGAGTCCCCCAATGATCTATCCTTGGCTCCCTCCTATTTCTCAGCTACATGCTGCTCCTCAGCGACATCATCCGAAAACGCAGCGTCGGTTTCCTCATAGAGTCATAGGGGGAGAAATTGAGTATAGCCCTGTTTGGGGCACCAGCCTCGCCAGGGCACTAAAAGTAGCGTCCCGAATACATTCGCGCCCGCGCGCCGGAAATTGAGTTGTTGCGCTCCAAAGGGAAGCACGGCGCTACTGGAGGCGCCCCGCATCCCTCTTGGGGCGCTGCGAGTGAATATCATGGCGCTACGTGCCGCAGCGCCACACGCTGCGGCACGTCGCACTGCGATATTGCAAGCCTTCCTCCCCTTCTTAAGGGGGAGGGGCCTTGTGCAGCGTGATCTGGGGCCCAGCTGGGCCCCCGAGGATCAGGAGTGCAGACAAAAGAGCCCGGCACCGAGGATAAGTGCCGGGCTCTTGGAGCGCAGCCGGCACTCCGCGGTGGGGGGGGGCGGTTTCAGGAGTCCGGGGACGGGAGCGCAGGCAGGTGCTGGCAGGCGGCCAGCAACAAAAATGGCCGCCCCGCACCTCGCCTTTAATTTGCGCCTCCCCGGCCGCAGGTAGGCCCTCCTGCCTCTACCACCCTTTCAGGCAGTGAGTTCCAGATTCCAACCACCCTCTGGGTGAAAAAGTTTTTCCTCAAATCCCCTCTAAACTTCCTGCCCCTTCCCTTGAAACTATGCCCCCTGGTTATTGACCCCTCTACCAAGGGGAAAAGTTCCTTTCTATCTACCCTATCTATGCCCCTCATAATTTTGTACACCTCAATCAGGTCCCCCCTCAGCCTTCTCTGCTCCAAGGAAAACAACCCCAGCCTGTCCAGTCTCTCTTCATTGCTGAAGCGCTCCAGCCCAGGTAACATCCTGGTGAATCTCCTCTGCACCTTCTCCAATGCAATCACATCCCCCCTATAGTGTGGTGACCAGAACTGCACACAGTATTCCAGCTGTGACCTAACTAGCGTTTTGTACAGCTCCATCATAACCTCCCTGCTCTTATATTCTATGCCTCGGCTAATGAAGGCAAGTATCCCATATGCCTTTTTAACCACATTATCTACCTGTCCTGCTGCCTTCAGGGATCTATGTACATGCACACCAAGGTCCCTCTGATCCTCTGTCCTTCCTAGGGTCCTACCATTCATTGTGTATTCCCTTGCCTTGTTAGTCCTCCCAAAATGCATCACCTCACACTTTTCAGGGTTAAATTCCATTTGCCACTGTTCTGCCCATCTGACCAACCAGTCTATATCATCCTGTAGCCTGTATGCTCATGACACCCAGCTCTACCTCACCATCACTTCTCTCGACCCCTCCGCTGTTTCTGATTTGCCATGCTACTTGTCCGTCATCTGAGCATAAATGTTCTCAAATTAAGTATTGGGAAGACCGAAGCCACTGTCTTCGGTCCCTGCCACAAACTCCGTTCCTTAGACATCAATTCCATCCCTCTCCCTGGCCACTCTGAGGCTGAACCAGACTGTTCGCAACCTCGGCGTCCTGTGTGACCCCGAGCTGAGTTTCCGACCCCATATCATCGCCACACTGTTCGCAACCTTGGTGTCATATTTGACCCTGAAATGAGCTACCGACCACACATCCGCAGCATAACTAAGACCGCCTACTTCCACCTCCGTAACATCGCCCGTCTCTGCCCTTGCCTCAGCTCATCCACTGCTGAAACCCTCATCCGCGCCTTTGTTACCTCGAGACTTGACTATTCCAACGCACTCCTGGCCGGCCTCCCACATTCCACCCTACGTAAACTTGAGGTCATCCAAAACTCGGCTGCCCGTGTCTTAACTCGCACCAAGTCCTGTTCACCCATCACCCCTGTGCTTGCTGATTGACCTACATTGGCTCCCAGTTAAGCAGCGCCTCGATTTCAAATTCTCATCCTGTTTTCAATTCCCCCCATGGCCTCGCCCCTCCCTATCTCTGTCACCTCCTCCAGCCCCACAACCCCCTGAGATACCTGCGTGTTGTGTATGTAATATGTGTGCTACTTTGAACCTATGGACAGGACTACACTACTTGTTGGGCGTAGTGATACGCAGTACCACTCCTGGCCATAGGGGTATAAATAGTACTGTGGGTACTGATCCCCCTCAGTTCCCGCCTGTGGGCATGAAGTAAAGACCTATGTATAATCCCTACCTCCAACCAGTAAAGACCTGTTTGAGTTATACGTTTAAGTCTTTGTGTTAATTGTTCAATATAATACACATACTTAACACTGGCGACGAGTCGGTTCGAACCCTGCGGCAGTTATTCCACAGCGGCTTCGTCCAAAGACAGGACGTTGAAGAGAGGTTCCAATCCTCAACACCCCACTGAAAACTGAAGGGCAGCAGAAATCCTGACAGCTTCCAGCGACTGGAAGCGACAGGCATTAGGACCCTGAAGCCTCCATAACCTCGTGGGTAAGCCAGAGCCCGGGAGGGCGCGAGCGGGTAAGCCAGAGCCCGGGAGGGAGCGAGCAAGAGCCGCCGAGCGGGTAAGCCAGAGCCCGGGAGGGAGCGAGCAAGAGCCGCCGAGCGGGTGAGCCAGAGGCCGGGAGCCGCTTCAAGCGGGAGGCGCTTAGCGGGCCAGCGATCGCACCGGTGATAAGGGCTGAGAACCGTTTCGGGCGGGCGGCGCACCAGCGATCGCACAGGAGATAAGAGCCGCAGTCGGGCTGAAAGTCAGCGACGAGAAGCGCGGGAAAACCGCCATTGAAGTGGGCGGGGAGAGCGAGAAGCGCGGGAAAGCCGCCATTTTTCGCGGGAAAACCACTGGGAAAGAAGGCAGAAGCGGGAAAACCGCCATTTTGTGGGCGGAGGACGACGGCAAGAGCAGGAAGCCGCCATCTTGGATAACAGTTAAAAAAAAATCTGAGAAATTGCAAATCTGATAAAGTACTACAATGCCTAAACACGGGAATATTAGCAACTTTGATAGTGACATCGAAGATTGGGCCATATATGTTGAACGAGTTAAAAATTATTGTAAGGCCAATAAAATTCGTGAGGCTGATAAAGCACTAACATTATTAAATTTAATGGGTGCGAAGACATACGGGCAATTGAAACACCTGTTATCACCAGATGAACCGGCGGATAAGACGTTCGATGAGATTGTTACTGTCCTGAAAGATCATCTAAACCCCACGCCGCTGATGCTAGCGGAACGATTTAAATTTTACGACAGAAGGCAGCTACAGCATGAAAGCAATGCTGATTATTTGCTGGAATTGCGTAAATTAGCGAAATATTGCCAGTTTGGAACGGGACTGACAGAGGCACTTCGAGACAAATTTGTGTGTGGTTTATTTAAACAGGATACACAAAAGCGACTGCTCGAGGAGAATGAGCTGACGCTTGAGAAGGCGGTCACTATGGCAGCAGCACACGAAGCCGCAGCGAGAGGCACGGCAGTAATGCAGCTACGGTCACCGGAGCTCAGTGCACACAAATTGGGTGTGAGTTCTGGCAAATGTTATCGTTGTGGAAAGACAACGCATGATCAGAACCAGTGTTGGTTTAAAAACCAAGAATGTAGAACTTGTGGTAGGCTTGGACATATAGCTAGAGTATGCAGGTCAGGGAAGAAGACCAGCAACAAGAAGTCACCGCAAGGAAAATACGCAAAGGTACACAAGGTGACCGAACAGGAGTCCGATTCAGATGCTAGCAGTAATGAACTGGCTAGCTTAAGCTGTAATGAACTGGCTAGCTTAAGAGTACTCAACGCTGGTAAGGGTGCAGACCTCCAGACAATTTGGGTCACTCTTCAGATAGAAGGAGTCCAAGTAAAACTGGAATTGGACACTGGATCGGCATTGACGGTCATAAATAAGAAAGATTACGGAAAGTTATTCCAACATATTCCCCTACAGGATACGGGGATTATATTGAAAACATACACGGGGCAAAGAGTGTACCCCATCGGGAAAATAGAGGTTGCAGTGGTCCACAAGGGCGAAGACAGTCAAATAATGGACTTATATGTGATATCTGAAGGAGGTCCTCCACTACTAGGACGGGAGTGGATTAGGAAAATGAATATGGACTGGCATTTCCTACAAACAATAACGAGTGAGAGCTCGGTGAAGATAGTCGGCCCAGACTCTGGAACGGATGATGGTAAGCCCAACTCAGGTGCAAAAGACAAAGTTTCAGCACAGAATTCCACTGAGCAACAACAACATAGTTTAACTGTGGATTCTGAGTCTGGCAAGTCTACTGATGTGCCCATTTCTGAGGGACACCGGGCTCGAACTCAACTCCATTTCAAACTACAACAGCAATTAGAACAAATGCTTCGCCGTTTTGAGCAAGAGTTGAATGCAACGAAAGAGTTCTTTGATATAGAGTTGGAGAATCTGGAAAGACAACAGAAGCAGCTGATGGAGAAAATGGAGCAGGAGCACACAAAACGTCTGATGTCAGAGGAGTTAACGGTCAGCCAACTCCTGCATATGCTGAAGGACAGGACTCTGAAATGGGAAAAACTTGAACATGAACTTCAATATTCAAACGAAAGGGGTTCGGAGCTCTCAAAGGTTATTGGAAGAGCTGAGGTGGCAACACAGACTGAGATGACTGCAACAGAGCAGCCCTTGGATGCCAAAAGTACGCTGACTCACGTCAACGTAGAACAACAGACCGCTGAAACAGCTGCTCCGGTAGAGGGATTGCATAGTCCGATCAATCAATCTCCAAAGGAAGTTGAAGTATTAAAATCACAAATGAGGTCACTAGTAAACGACTTGCCGAAAGCCCAGAAAAAGCTGGATGCAGAGGTACACATGAAGAAGTCTCTTCAGGAAAGATGTCTGGATTTGGAACAAGAGCTGGCTAACGTCCAGCTGGGTATGGAGGAAATAGACGACCCTCTCACTGGTCTAGCTCAGGACGACACCGAATATTACGATGTCCTGTCCTGCCCAGCTTGTAACTTCGACTCCCAAAGTGCAGAAATCATGGAGGAGCACCAAAAGTCTACGGAACATCGGGAGAAGCTGGCTCGACGACGGAAACAGGAGGAAGAGAAGGAGGAACTGCGCATGCAGCTGGCAGCTGTGGCAGCTGACAATGGAGCCCAGAGAGTCTCCAAGAGGCAGAAAAGGAAAAGTAAAAACAGAAGATGACCCATCTGAACCATTATCACCTCTACCAGATCACACACGTGGTCCCTCCGAACGGAGCCAATTCAGTTCGGAAGTTCAAACTGTTAAATCCATGGAAGGACTATTGAATGAGTCACTCCAGCAACGTGAACCGACTACACCACAGAGATTGAATCTGTGAACTGTTTTCCGCAGAGACTGAATCTGTGATCTGTTTTGACATGAAGTTATCTATGTATCTATGTTATTCTGTTATGTAAACCTGAAGTTATATATGTATATATGTTATTACGTTATGTTAAATGGGGAGATGACTGTAAAGCTAGGAAGGGAGGAATGTTGTGTATGTAATATGTGTGCTACTTTGAACCTATGGACAGGACTGCACTACTTGTTGGGCGTAGTGATACGCAGTACCACTCCTGGCCATAGGGGTATAAATAGTACTGTGGGTACTGATCCCCCTCAGTTCCCGCCTGTGGGCATGAAGTAAAGACCTATGTATAATCCCTACCTCCAACCAGTAAAGACCTGTTTGAGTTATACGTTTAAGTCTTTGTGTTAATTGTTCAATACAATACACATACTTAACACTGCGCTCCTCTAATTCTGCCCTCTTGAGCATCCCTGATTATAATTGCTCAACCTTTGGTGGCCGTGCCTTACATAAGAACATAAGAACATAAGAAATAGGAGCAGGAGTAGGCCAATCGGCCCCTCGAGCCTGCTCCACCATTCAATAAGATCATGGCTGATCTGATCCTAACCTCAAATCTTCTATCACTCTGCACCCACCCGAACCCATGTGATCTCCCGGGAGAGGCGAAAAACCAGATAAAGACCCAATGGCCAATTTGGGAGAAAAAAATCTGGGAAATTCCTCTCCGACCCATCTAGGCGATCGAAATTCTTCCAGGAGATCACTCTGTCCCTATATTCTGTTGCCGAGGCCCTAAGCTCTGGAATTCCCTGCCTAAACCTCTCCATCTCTCGGTCCCTCTCTCTCCTCCTTTAAGACGCTCCTTAAAACCTACCTCTTTGACCAAGCTTTTGGTCACCTGCCCTAATTTATCCTTATGTGGATCGATGTCAAAATTATTGTCTTAAAATATTCCTGTGCAGCTCCTTGGGATGGTTTACTACGTTAAAGGCGCTATATAAATACAAGTTGTTGTTGTTATCACCAAAACTGCCTATTTCCACCTCCATAACATCACCCGTCTCCACCTTGCCTCAGCTCATCTGCTGCTGAAACCCTCATCCATGCCTTTGTTACCTCTAGACTTGACCATTCCAATTCTCTCCTGTCTTTCACCCTCTATAAACTTCAGCTCATTTAAAGCTCTGCTGCCCATATCCTGACTCGCACCAAGTTCCATCACCTCTGTGCTCACTGACCTACATTGGCTTCCAGTACAGCAATGCCTCAGATTTAAAATTCTCATGCTTAGGTTCAAATCCCTCCATGGCCTCGCCCCTCCCTATCTTTGTAACCTCCTCCAGCCCCACAACCCTCCGAGACCGCTGCATTTCTCCAATTTTAGCCTCTTGCGCATTTCCGATTTCCTTCACCCCACCATTGGCGGCCGTGCCTTCAGCTGCCTGGGCCCTAAGCTCTGCAATTCCCTCCCCAAATCTACCTCTTTGACCAAGCTTTTGTTCACCTGTCCTAATATCTCCTTACGTGGCTCAGTGTCAAATCTTTGTCTGATTTACGCTCCTGTGAAGCGCCTTGGGACGTTTTACTACATTAAAGGCGCGGTTTTTTCTATCAGTAACTGCAGCTATTTCTGTTGCCCAGGTGTTTGGCAAGAAATTAATGAGAACTTCTTAAAGTTGGGCTCTTTCTGCTTTACTTCTAATATTTTTGGAATTTTGAGCCAGTTCTGTTTTAAGTGATCAGAAGCAGTTAAATGGCTGCTGACGTTGGATATCCCACCCCTTGGACTTTGTGCATCACCAGAGAATTATTGGCCTCTATGATTATTGGTTCGCTAGTCTGGCACCTTTGACATAGAAGCATCTAGTTACTTTATCCAACTGGTTTGATGAGGTTCCAAAACACACAATAACAAATACTGTTACAAATTCTTCAGTTGGAAGTTTAACCCTGCAGAACAAATGGAAATTTGTACGTGAGTCACAGATGCTTCTGGGATAGCTCTCAAAAGTTATCTGGTTACAAGCTCTCTCCTGCTGGCTGGGGTGAGAAGCTTCTAAATCCACAATACTCATTATGGGTACGTTTGACATCAGGAATGTCTGGGTGTATCAGCTGGTAAACAGACAGAATTTGACCAGAATTAAAGATTGCTGTGGACTTGAGCCATTACATGTTTTGGAACGTCTTTGTTTTTAGGTCGTTTTAATATTCCAGCTTTTCTTGGACGATTGCAATTTTTAAAACTATTGAAAACATTGGGGTTAGGAAGGACCAGAATACAGGAACTGGAGTAGGCCATTCAGCCCTTCGTGCTTGTTCCATCATTCAATTAGATCGTGGCTGTATCGCAACTCCATTTACTTGCCTTTGTGCCTTAGTGTCAGCTGTGGCTCAGTGGGCAGCACTCTTGCCTCTGAGTCAGAAGGTTGTGGGTTCAAGTCCCACTCCAAGAAACTTGAGTACAAAAATCTAGTTTGTTACTCCAGTGCAGTGCTGAAGGAGTGCTGTGCTGTCTTTCGGATAAGACGTTAAACCGAGGCCCTGTCCGCCCTCTCAGGTGGATGCAAAAGATCCCACGGCACTATTTCAAAAAAGAGCTCGGGAGTTCTCCCCGGTGTCCTGGACAATATTTATCCCTCAATCAACATCACTACAATAAATTATCTGGTCATTATCACGTTGCTGTTTATGGGACCTTGCTGTGCACAAATTGACTACTGCATTACAACTACACTTCAAAAAGTATTTCATTGGCTGTAAAGCGCTTTGAGATGTCCTGAGGTTGTGAAAGGCGCTATATAAATGCAAGTCTTTTTCCCGCCCTATTCTTGGCAATAATATCAATGGAGGATCTCTAGATTATTGGTGGAATAGGCTCTTAATTTGAAGACAGTTTGTTTGTCTTATCGAACAGGATCTTGATTCTTGCATTTAGTGCACCTAAACAAGGTGCGAACTAGCGAGTAAATGCAGCAGTTTCTGCTGGAAATAAACGCGGCACTTAAGACGCTGTAAGCGGCAACTATGAAATTGACATCAAGGTTAATGGTTTTTGCTGTTTGGGTGATATAAGCGACTGCCTGTTTGAATTGTGGATGTTTTAAGTGGTGGGGACTGTAGTTAAATATTAGAAAATTGGTTTAAGTTTCTGTGACAGTGAAACAGTCTAATATGCCCTCAGTTATGCAAATATACATACAAAATGAGAGCAGCCTGTTTGTATGATGGATAATTTAGGAATTTCCTTTTTTTTAATCTAGAAAGGCAAATAAGATTTTGATGTAACTTTTTATATTTTTGATTTTTATGAGCCTTAGTCGAGAGTAATTAATTTTCAGCTGAAAAAAATGTTGAGAATAAGCATTTGAACACACTTGAGGGGATTGGACGAGAGTAATAAATTCAAAATGTGTGTTACAGAAAAACTCTGAACATCTTCCAAACATTGTTTAATATTTATAATGTTTCCATTGGGGTTTTTTACGATTGAGAGCTCATATCTTCCATTACCACCATTAATCACTGCCAAGTTTTTTTCAATGTGGCTCTGCATCAAATGATAGATTTTGTAACATTACAATGCTACGCCTAGTCAGTCAACAGAAGGAGAGGGATTGCCTGGTTACCGACCCTCCTGCCCATGGGAACAGTTTCTCCCTATTTAATCTTGGGCTATGGGGAAAGAGCAGGGCATTGGGACTAATTGGAGAGCTCTTTCAAAGAGCCGGCACAGGCACGATGGGCCGAATGGCCTCCTTCTGTGATGTATGATTCTATGATTCTATCTGGACTAATGCCGGGCTGAAGTAAAGTGTGTCTGATGTTGGTGTGGCCTCTCAAACTCTGGTAGGAGATGTAAATATGCGGACAGTGCCTTCATCTGCTGCACGCAAAGTCCAGCCATGACAATTCTATTTACATATTTTTCAGGACCTAACTTTAACATCCTTACGTTTCCTTCCCTTGCCCAAGTGCTACTCCATATATCTGTATTTTACAGGAGGTTAGACGTGAAGCGCCCACTATTAATAAACGTTACAAAACTAATTGCGCTTTAGAAACATTGTATTGCGCACCTCAAAGCAACAACATTTAGATGTTCTGACGCAATTATGGATCATTGCATGTGTTTGTCTTTGGGTGAACTGTGTGACGTAAGAAAACTACTAGGCACTTGGTCTAAGCGTTAAACAAAGCTTTAATCAACTGTTTTACAACATGGACGTCTAGTTGTGTCCTTCACTAGTTCCTGTTAAGAATGTCCTGCACAAGCTGGGCCCGTGCCCGAGTATTTATACTCTCCCTGGACAGCGCCACCCGTAGGCCGCTCAATATTATTTCATAAGTCTTTCTTTCATGAGTGACTGATTCATGTCACTGTGTATGTGTAAACAGGATATAAGCACATTACTAACAAGAGAGTATAAATAGGCAGGGCGGATGAATAGTCATTATGGGACAGCTGCACAAATGGGGCTTTACATATAGGTTGGAGTAGCTGTTAGAACGTAATCATCACCTCCACAGGAAGGCAGATTATTATCTGAACGGCAATAGATTGGGAGAAGGGGAAGTGCAACGAGACTTGGGTGTCCTTGTGCACCGGTCGCTGAAGGTACTGAATTTAGAAACATAGAAGATAGGAGCAGGAGTAGGCCATTCAGCCCCTCGAGCCTGCTCTGCCATTCAATGAGATCATGGCTGATCATCCAATTTCAGTACCCTGTCCCTGCCTTCTCCCCATATCCCTTGATCCCTTTAGCCTCAAGAAATATATCCAACTCTTTCTTGAATATATTTAATGAACTAGCCTCCACCGCCCTCTGTGGCAGAGAATTCCACAGGTTCACCACTCTCTGGGTGAAGAAATTCCTCCTCATTTCTGTCCTAAATGGCTTACCCCTTATCCTTAGACTATGACCCCTGGTTCTGGACTCCCCGGCCATCAGAAACATCCTTCCTGCATCTAGTCTGTCCAGACCTGACAGAATTTTATAGGTTTCGATGAGATCCCCTCTCAATCTTCTAAACTCCAGTGAGTATAAACCCAATTGACACAATCTCTCCTCATACGTCATTCCTGCCATCCCAGGTATCAGCCTGGTGAATCTTCGCTGCACTCCTTCCATGGCAAGAATGTCCTTCCTCAGGTAAGGTGACCAAAACTGCACACAATACTCAAGGTGCGGTCTCACCAAGGCCCTGTACAACTGCAGCAAGACATCCTTGTTCTTGTACTCGAACCCTCTTGCTATGAAGGCCAACATACCATTTGCCTTCTTAACCGCCTGCTGCACCTGCATGCTTACCTTCAGCGACTTGGATGATCAGCCATGATCGCATTGAATGGCGGAGCAGGCTCGAGGGGCCGAATGGCCTCCTCCTGCTCCTATCTTCTATGTTTCTATCATTCATGTCAATAGAATATTGAAGTTGACATTAGGAAGACGAATGCACTTGAACAGGAATATACAACGATGGGCTCTCTCTGATCCCGCTAAGCTAAAAATATAAACACTAGTAGGGAATCTGTAAGAAATTAAGGAGAGGTTAATAGAATTACATAGAATGTACAACACAGAAACATGCCGGTGTTTATGCTACAGGCGAACCTCCTACCACCCCTCTTCATCTCACCCTATCAGCATAACCTTCTATTCCTTTCTTCCTCATGTGTTTATCCAGCTTCCCCTGAAATGCATCTGTGCTATTCGCTTCGACCACTCCCTGTGGTAGCGAGTTCCACATTCTCACCACTCTCTGGGTAGGGAAGTTTCTCCTGAATTCCCGATTGGATTTATTAGTGACTATCTTATATTGATGGCCCCTAGTTCTGGTCTCCCCCACATGTAGAAACATCTCTACATCTACCCTATCGAACCCTTTCATAATTTTAAAGACCTTTATCAGGTCACCCCTCAGTCTTTTCTCTTTTAGCCCCAGCCTGTTCAATCTTTCAAAAACAGTAATGATAGGTAAGAGTATCAAGGGATATGGAACAAAGGCAGGTAAATGGAATTAAGATACAGATGAGCCATGATCTAATAGAATGGCGGAACAGGCTCGCGGGGCTGAATGGCCTCCTCCTGTTCTGATGTTCCTGTGGAAGGCAAGCCAAGCTAGGAACTAATAGGAGAATGAACACAGCAATGAAAAATAGTGTTTAAAAAATGGAGAACATTTTCTGCTCTAAAAGCCTTGAATTAAAAAGCATGGGTTTATTTGAAAGAAGATTTTGGTTACTTTTCTAATATCTTGCCGCACTTTTAAAAAGTATAATTGAGGTTATTTGAGTTCTTATAAATGTATAAACCGAAGAGGTGAACACTGCTCTGTGTCCTTCATTGTTTGTGTCTCCATGATGATAACCACGGTGGAGGAGAATTAAATACGCTAAGGGGAAAGCAATGCATCAGCGTTTCAGTTTTCCAAATAAATCGCGTTGATGTGAAATGACTGAGCGATTGTCTAGACACGTCTGGGTCCTGACGTGGACAGGGTGTGTGGCTGCCACACCTTCCAACTAGTACTAACTAGACCTGCGAATGCGTTGCCTGATTTGTCAGAGTTGTATTAGTGATTATAGCTGTTATAAATCCTGAGTCAGAGGAAGGCAGAGTTTAAAGGTGGAGTATCAGACACCTTGTGAGTCTGATTCAACCCGAGTACAGAGAGCGGGTATAAAAGCAGCATTCGGTGGTGAACTCCCCAACTTGGAGTATTCCCCTGCGAGACTTGAGGGCTGAAGGATGCCCACGTATTTGGTGTGGATGAAGAGACTCCGTGTCCTGGCTGTCTTATTATCGATTATTGGGCCATGTTTGGCAGGGATGAGGCCAGCGGATGAGCCAAAGAATATACCACAGACTCCACAAAATGTTTTATTGAATAGCAGCAGTAACAGAATCAACTGCAGACAGGTAACATTCTGTGATAGGATATTGTGAAATAACTCAACTAAACTTAAATGAGAAGGAAGACAGTTTTAAAGTTTGAAGAAACCTTTAGTTTTGTGTGCATCAGCTCAGTTCTATCTCCAAGATACTTTTGGAATATGAAAATGTGCTCCAGAATTGTCGGGTTTTTGTAGCTGTGTTTTGGGATATAGGTTAATGTTTACTTTAATTGCTATTTGATGCATTTATTTCAAAAATTTGTGAGCTTGAAATTAGCTGGTACATTTCTCTAAGTATTGTTGTGGCTACGTTGGACTAGAGGAACGACCAAGATCGCATAAAATTTGATGGGAGTGAAATATTAAAAAATGATGAACTTTTTTCTCAACTGAGGAGAATTAATTTTAACGCAGCGAGTTGTTGTGATCTGGAACGCGCTGCCTGAAAGGGCGGTGGAAGCAGATTCAATAGTAACTTTCAAAAGGGGAATTGGATAAATACTTGAAAGGGAAACATTTTCAGTACTATGGGGAAAGAGCAGGGGGAGTGAGTGGGACTAATTGGAGAGCTCTTTCAAAGAGCCGGCACAGGCACGATGGGCCGAATGGCCTCCTTCTGTGCTGTATGATTCCATGATTTAGAAATATATAGAAGCTGCCACACAAAAACAGTCCATGTTGATGTTTACCCTCCACACGAGCAACTAGTCCTAATCGTGTTTACCTGCCCTGTTCTTCTATCCCTTAACCTCTTTTCTTTCATTCTCTTCTCTAATCTAATCTTGAATGTTGACACAGTTTTTGCCTCAATCACTAATCCTGAAAGTGAATTCCACAGCCGCACGATTCTCTGTGAAGACATTTCTCTTGCTCTCTGTTCTAAATCTCTTATATTTAATCTTGTATCAGTGAAAGGAAAGAAAGAACACTTATTTCTATAGGATCTTTCACAGCCTCAGGACGCCCCAAAGCGCTTCACTGCCCATGAAGTATTTTTTTTTTGAAGTGTGGTCACTGTTGTAATATAGGGAAAGATGGCTGCCAATTTTCGCACAGCAAGATCCCACAAACAGCAATGAGATAAATGACCAGATAATCTGTTCTGGTGGAGTTGGTTGAGGGATAAATATTGGCAGGGAGCACGCCCCTGCTCTTTGTTGAAATAGTGGCTGTGGGATTCAACTGGCAGGGCAGATGGGGCCTCGGTTTAATGTCTCATCCCAAAAATAGCACCTCTGACAGTGCAGCCCTCCTTCAGCACTGCACTGGGAGTGTCAGCCTAGATTATGTGCTCAAGTCTCTGGAGTGGGTCTTGAACCCACGACCTTCAGACTCAGAGGTGAGAGTGCAGCCCACTGAGTCACGGCTAACACCTATGGCCTCACATTCTAGACCCCTCACCTACTGGAACCACTTTGCTGCTATATACTCTGTCCCATCCTTCCATAATTTTAAATACTTCTATCATATCAGCCGGAAAGCCCCAATTCTTCAAGACTTGCTTTGTATTTATATTTCCTCACACCGGGCAGTATCCCAATTTCCCTGTGATGTACCCTCCCTAAAGTCTCATTATCCTTCCTGTGTGTGGAGCCCAATACTGCACACAGTACTCTAACTGAGGTCTTACCATAGAATCATTAGAAGTGTACGGCACAGAAGCAGGCCATTTGGCCCAAGTTGGTTATGATGGTTTTATAACTAGTTTCTTCTTTTCTCTTTTCTCTTGGGAACAAATGTTAGCTTATTACATACAATTACAGCACAGAAACAGGCCATTCGGCCCAACTGGTCCGTGCCGGTGTTGATGCTCCACACGAGCCTCCTCCCACCCCTCTTCATCTCACCCTATCACTATATCCTTCTATTCCTCTCTCCCTCAGGTGCTTATCTAGCTTCCCCTTAAATGCATCTATGTTATTCGCCTTAGCTACTCCTTGTGGTAGTGAGTTCCACGTTCTAACCACTCTCTGGGTAAAGAAGATTCTTCTGAATTCCTTATTGGATTTATTACTCACTATCTTATATTTATGGCCTCTAGTTTTGGTCTCCCCCACAAGCAGAAACATTTTCCCTACGTTTACCGTATCAAACCCCTTCATAATTTTAAAGACCTCTATCACAGAATCACAGAATCACAGAAACCCCACAGTGCAGATAGAGGCCATTTCGGCCCATCGAGCCTGCACCGACACATATCCCACCCGATCCCCGTAACCCCTACACCAACACATACCCCACCATATCCCCGTAACCCCACGTATTTAATCCCCCTAACACTAAGGGTCAATTTATCATAGCCAATCATCCTAGCCTGCACATCTTTGGACTGTGGGAGGAAACCGGAGCACCCGGAGGAAACCCACGCAAACACGGGGAGAATGTGCAAACTCCACACACAGTCACCCGAGGCCGGATTCGAACCCGGGTCCCTGGCGCTGTGAGGCAACAGTGCTAACCACTATGCCACCGTGCTGCCCTATCAGGTCACCCCTCAGTCTTTTTTCTAGAGAAAAGAGCCCCAGCCTGTCCAGCCTTTCCTGATAGGTGTAATCTCTCAGTTCTGGTATCATCCTTGTAAATCTTTTTTGTACCTTCTCCGGTGTCTCTCTATCCCTTTTTGTAATACGGAGACCAGAACTGTGCACAGTGCTCGATGTGTGGTCTAACCAAGGTGCCATACAAGTTTAACGTAACTTCTCTTGCTTTTCAATTCTATCCCTCTAGAAATGAACAACAGTGTTTTGTTTGCTTTTTTTAATGGCTTTATTGTGGCTTTATTAACCTGCGTCACTACTTTTAATGATTTGTGTATCTGTATTAAGTGCCACAGTCTCATTTAATAGCTCTCAGAACATTGCAAGAGAGATTAGATGTTTGTTTGTCGTACTTTTCATACATATCTCGGGACGGGAGATCAGAGATCAGGGAGAGACAATGAGGAAAGCAAATGGTATGTTGGCCTTTATTCCAAAAGGATTTGAGCATAAGAGTAAAGACGTCTTACTGCAATTATATTGGGCCCTGATGAGACCACACCTGGAGTATTGTGTACAGTTTTGGTCTCCTTCCCTAAGGAAGGATATACTTGCCATAGAGGGAGTGCAACGAAGGTTCACCAGACTGGTTCCTGGGATGGGGGGATTGTCCTATGAGGAGAGATTGAGTAGACTAGGCCTATATTCTCTAGAGTGTAGAAGAGTGAGAGGTGGTCTCATTGAAATATACAAAATTCTTACAGGGCTTGACAGGGTAGATGCAAGAAGGATGTTTCCCCTGGCTGGGGAGTCTAGAACCAGGGGTCACAGTCTCAGAATAAGGGGTCAACCATTCAGGACTGAGATGAGGAGAAATTTCTTCACTCAGAGGGTGGTGAATCTTTGGAATTCTCTACCCCAGAGGGCTGTGGATGCTCAGTCGTTGAGTATATTCAAGACAGAGATCGATAGATTTTTGGATATTAAGTGAATCAAGCGATATGGGGCTAGCGCAGGAAAGTGGAGGTGAGGTGGAAGATCAGCCATGATCTTATTGAATGGAGGAGCAGGCTCGAGGGGCCGAATGGCTGACTCCTGCTCCTATTTCTTATGTACCCCTAGATCCCTCTGCTCCTCTAACCCAGAGTAAATGATAGCTTACACTTTCTTCAATGTTGATCTTTAATAGCAATGTCGCGTTGGCTACTACAGAGAACGGAAAGGCTTCTTCCTGGGCCGGTGTGTTCCTTGTCGCTGTCATGGACATTCAGATCAATGCGCAGATCGATCCGGAAGATGTACTGTAAGTAACCAGATATAGATTTTGATTGTATTGTACAAAATATTACAAAGTATTTACAGCACAATAACAGGCCATTCGGCCCAACTGGTCCGTGCCGGTGTTTATGTCCCACATGATCCTCCTCCCACCCCTCTTCATCTCACCCCATCAACACATCTTTCTATTCCTTTATCTCTCATGTACTTATCTAGCTTCCCATTAAATGCCTCTATACTATTCGCCTCAACCACTCCCTGTGGTAGCGAGTTCCACATTCTCACCACTCTCTGGGTAAAGAAGTTTCTCCTGAATTCCCTATTGGATTTATTAGTGACTGTCTTATATTTATGGCGCCTAGTTCTGGTCTCACCCACGAGTGGAAATATCGTCTAGCCAATCGAACCCTTTCATAATCTTAAAGACTACGATCAGGTCTGTAAATCGCTTGAACATGATACCCGACAATAACAAAAACCTCTGCTTAGAAATTGCGGGTTTTGTGGCCTAGAAATTCGGCCTAAGAACATAAGAACATAAGAATTAGGAGCAGGAGTCGGCCATTCGGCCCCTCGAGCCTGCTCCGCCATTCAATAAGATCATGGCTGATCATCGACCTCAACTCCACTTTCGCACCCAATCTCCATATCCCTTGATTCCCCTAGAGTCCAAAAATCTATCTACCTCAGCCTTGAATATACTCAAAGACTCGGCATGCACAGCCCTTTGGGGCAGGGAATTCCAAAGATTCACAACCCTCTGAGTGAAGAAGTTCCTTCTCATCTCAGTCCTAAATAGCCGACCCCTTATCCTGAGACTATGCCCCCTAGTTCTAGACTCTCCAGCCAGGGGGAAACAACCTCTCAGCATCTACCCTGTCAATCCCCCTCAGAATCTTGTATGTTTCAATGAGATCACCCCTCATTCTTCTAAACTCCAGAGAGTATCGGCCCATTCTACACAATCTCTCATCATAGGACAGTCCTCTCATCCCAGGAATCAATCTGGTGAACCTTCGTTGCACCGCCTCCAAGGCAAGTATATCCTTCTTCAGATAAGGAGACCAAAACTGTGCACAGTACTCCAGGTGTGGTCTCACCAAGGCCCTGTACAATTGTAGCAAGACTTCTTTACTCTTATACTCCAACCCCCTTGCAATAAAGGCCAACATGCCATTCGCCTTCCTTATTGCTTGCTGTACCTGCATGCTAGCTTTCTGTGTTTCTTGCACGAGGACACCCAAATCTCTCTGAACACCAACATTTGAAAGTTTCTCACCATTTAAAAAATATTCTGTTTTTCTATTCTTCCTACCAAAGTGAATAACCTCACATTTCCCTACATTATACTCCATCTGCCACCTTACTGCCCACCACTTAGTCTAAATCTGACTCTCTTCATTGAACACGATCAGCTGTGTTTGCATTTAATTTGTTGATAACTGTAAAATGTTCAAACCTAAATATAGGTTTAATCCCATCCATGGAGACTCTTTGCTCAATGACAAAATGTCATGAATTATCCTGTCCGTTTATGACTCTTGAGACCAACTACTGAGCTCCAGCATGAACTGGTCTTAATGGGAGTAATTCCACAGCCACACGCTCCCAGCATCAGTGTGGGTCACAGTATCAGGGTTACGATGTTCTAACCCTAACTTCTACCCTTCATTGCTGCAAGCGCAGCTTCCCCACTGGAAGCACGGGATCAAGAAATTAACCTTTATTTTCAAATTTTTGGGCTTTGGGAACCAGGGACATTCGGCACAGTCCGAGGTGCCCCCAATATTGGGCCTTGAGCCTCGGGCCTCATTTCAATGGAGCCAGCTTGGCCGCGAGGAGCCAGCCCGAGTAAACCAAGATCGGGCATCTGCTCGCGTCGCAGCAGCCCTCAGGTAAGTGAGGGTCTGGAGAGCAGAGGTCGGAGAGGGGGAATCGGAGGGCGGTGGGGGGAAACGAGAGATTGGAGATCAGGGAGAGGGACTCGAAGCCCGGGAGATCAGAGATCGGGGAGGGAGAGGGAGAGGAAGTGTGCGCACTTTAACGGCCAGAAGTGCACCGCCCACCATGTTGGGTAAGGACAGACAACAGGATTTGTATATGGGGCCTAACACCTGCTTGCGGTCCCCTCTCCTATGGGGAAGGAGTGGGACTAATTGGAGAGCTCATTCAAAGAGCTGGCACAGGCACGATGGGCCGAATGGCCTCCTTCTGTGCTGTACAATTCTATGAATTTTGCAGAACACATTATTGTGATACATTTCTTGAATACAACATAGATTTAATTTTAAATGGTTTGTAACATGGTTTTATAGATTCTATTTTATTTTATGCAGGTTCTTTGTTCTAAAATCCTTTCTCAAAAGCATTTTGCTTTAACTGGTCTGCTGTAATAGTGCAGTTAAATAGGAATGTAAACTCATCTGAAACAGTGACTCACACTGTGATTTACTGGTGGATTAAGATTAATTAGACAGGGCTGGGCTCGGACTAGTTGAGGTTATAGCAAGATATGTATGGAAAGTATGACAAACAAACATTTAGGGCCAGATTTTCAGTGTGCCGTGAGGCGGGCTTTTAGGCGTGCGGGGGGCAAAAAATCCCGATTTCGGGGGTCCCGACACCATCCCGCCCAAAACCCGCCTCCACGTAAGTTTCAAGGGAGGCGGGTACCCGCCCCGCACTGGGACCCGCCGACCCGAGGCGGGAAGGGATTAGTGCCAATTAACTGCCTGTTAACAGGTAGTTAACAGGCAGTTTTTAGCCTAATCCCTATTTTGAGGGGTGTCGTGTGGGATTCCCGACGGCTCCAAACCACGCCAGGTTAGAGCAGGCGGGCCGTCGGGTTGAAGGACTTGGAGGAGTCGCGATGTCGGTGTAAAGGTGAGTGATGGATGCATGAGTGCAAAGGTAAGTGTGTTTGGTGTGTCTAAAGTGTGTAAAGAAGTTTAAATTACCTGTACTTACCTTAACAGCCTTTCTTCCTCTCGGCGTCGGGAGTCCATCACTCAGCCGGCACTGAAAGCAAAATGGCTGCGATCTGTCAAAAGTGACAGCCTTCAGCTTTCAGTGCCGGTGACAGTTCTAACTGAGTCTGCGTAGAAGGACTCAGGTTAGAAGTCAGACTGTCAGTGTTTGACAGCTTCAAACAGCTGTGAAACACTGATATTTCATCTGTCAAAAACTCTTGACAGATGAAATTTCAGTCTGTGACGTCACCTGTTGCCGGGTGGCTCTTAATTGGCCTGCTGAGCCCGCTGGGCTTCTTAATCTATTTCATTTCCTGTGCTTTTCCAGTCTTGACAAAGGGTTTGCCCTGAAACGTTGACTCTATTTTCTCTCCACGGATGTTGCCTGGCCTACTGAGTTTTTCCAGCATTTTCTGTTTTTATTTAATCTCGCAATGTTCTGAGAGCTATTAAATGAGACTGTGGCACTTAATAGATTCGAATAAATGTAAGAAGGAGGTTTGCTCAGTGTGTGAACCATTCTGTATAGAATTAATGTAATATAAAGAAAATACTATAAAGAAAATAAACCCTGAACAAGGGCTTATTGTGAACTTCCAGTAGTCACTCCTTGCAGTGCGGTTTCTCAAGGGTATTTGATTGAATCGCACATTTTAAAAGGGAACTGTAAACATCCACTGATGACTGATATAGTGAGGCGTGAAGTCATGATGCTGAGAGTGACAACACTCGGGAACAAAGTAAACGGAGATTTATTGATATGAGTCAAGACTTTAAAAAAAATCATTAATGTATCCTTAGGGTAAATTGATTTTAATTTTTAATCCAGCTGTTTCTGCCTCACTCAACTGCAGCATGTCTATACTGCCTGAGGATAGGGATCAGGCCGCAGATGGGTGGGAACATGCAGCTGCGATCTTACAAGGTGGAACCTTGTTGGTATAGCTGGAGTGCGAAGATTTTGTTCCAATTATATGTTTTATTTGGCATTCTGTTCGTAGAATTGTAATTAGTAACTTTTTTCAGTTTTTTTATATATACTTTTATTAGACAAATTGTAATCTCAATGGTTCTGTCACTAACATAGAATTTAACAGCACAGAAGGAGGCCATTCGACCCAACATGCCTGTCCTGGCTCTTTGAAAGCACTATCCAATTAGTTCCACTCCCCCTACTATATATCCAATTCTCTTTTAAAAGTTATTGTTGATTCTGTTTCCACCGCCCTTTCATACAGTGCATTTCAAATCATAACTAATCTCTGTGTAGAAGAAATCTCTCCTCGTCTCCCCTCTGGTTCTTTTGCCAGTTACATTAAATCTGTGTTCTTTGGTTACCGATCGTCCTGCCCGTGGAAATAGTTACTTCCTATTTACTTTACCAAATCCTTTCAGAATTTTAAGTACCTCTATCAAATCTCCCCTTAACCTTCCCTGCTCAAAGAAGAACAATCCCAGCTTCTCCAGTCTCTCCACATAACTGAAGTCCCACATCCCTGGAACCATTCTAGTAAATCTCCTCCGCACCCTCTCCAAGGCCGTGACTTCCTTCCTAAAGTGCGGTGCCCAGAATTGGACACAATACTCCAGCTGGGGCCTAACCAATGATTTATAAAGGTTTAGCCTAACTTCCTTGTTTTTGTACTTTATGCCTCTATTTCTAAAGTCAAGGATCCCATATGCATTTTTAACAGCCTTATTGACTTATCCTGCCACCTTCAAAGATTTGTGTATGTGAACCCGCAGGTCTCTGTTCCTGCACCTGCTTTTAAAATTGTACCATTTTGTTTATATTGCCTCTCCTCATTCTTCCTCCTAAAATGTATCACTTCACACTTCTCTGCGTTATATTGCATCTGCCACGTGTCTGCCCATTTTACCGGTCTGTCTATGTCCTCCTGATGTCTGATAAAAAAGCTGTTCACCACTTTTCGATCTCAAAATTAAAGTACGCAGTTCCTTTAAAGCAAGTTGAATGAATATTATGTTGAATAAACTGCTGCTCTTTTCTGTAACAGGATTGTAAACATAACACAGAAGGGGATCACTGTGAACGATGCCAATCAGGTTTCTTTGGAAATGCTGCCCGAGGTGCCTGCAGTCCCTGTCCCTGTCCCCACACTCAACCCTCCAACAAGTAAGGTTCACATGATTGAAACACTGAAATAGAACGCACACATTGACTGATTGCAACAATTAGTCCTACCTCAGCTTTATTTATTGATAACCTTTAATCGTTTTTCTTTTACAGCTTTGCCACGCAATGTGGCGAGATTAATGGCGTCTTGCAGTGCTTGTGTAAACCAGGCTACACCGGCTCAAGATGTGAGAGGTTGGTGTTTGTTTTTTTGAACACAGTGACATTCAGGTGACTGGAAGAATTGAGATTAAGAGATTGAGTAGATTGGGCCTATATTCTCTGGAGTTTAGAAAAATGAGAGGTGATCTCAATGAAATGTATAAAATTCTTAGAGGGCTTGACAAGGTAGATGCTGAGAGGCTGTTTCCCCTGGCTGGAGAGTCCAGAACCAGGAGTCACAGTCTCAGGATAAGGAGTCGGCCATTTAGGACTGAGATGAGGAGAAATTTCTTCACTCAGAGGGTGGTGAATCTTTGGAATTCTCTACCCCAGAGGGCTGTGGAGGCTCAGTTGTTGAGTATATTCAAGACAGAGATCGATAGATTTTTGGACTGTAAGGGAATCAAGGGATATGGGGCTCGGGCAGGAAAGTGGAGTTGAGGACGAGGATCAGCCGTGATCTTATTGAATGGCAGAGCAGGCTCAAGGGGCCGAATGGCCGACTCCTGCTCCTAATTCTTATGTTTTTAAAAGGTATTGGTTCATAACTCATAAGAGCTATAAATGTGAGTAAATAGAAAGATTCAGAATAGTCTAGAACATTTTATTTTGCTTGACACTAAATTAAGTTGTTTTCTTTAAGCTAGATTGATTGTTGTGGTGATCTGGAATGCGCTGCCTGAAAGGGCGGAGGAAGCAGATTCAATGGTGACTTTCAAAAGGGAATTGGATAAATATTGATGGGGAAAAATTGCAGGGCCAAGGAGAAAGAGCAGGGGGGAAGTGGGACTAATTGGAGAGCTCTTCCAAAGAGCCGGCACAGGCACGAGGGGCCGAGTGGCCTCCTTCTGTGCTGTATCATTGTATGATTCTATGAGAGTGAGACTTTGTATCCTGTCACTGAATGGCGCAGTGAACTGGTAAAGTGCAACACCAGGACACCGATTATGTAGCACGTTAATTTAACAGATGCCAAACCTAGGCATTTTTTAAGAAGCATAAGTCAAGAAAAGCAATGATTTTAGGAACATGAAAACAAAAGCAAAATACTGCGGATGCTGGAAATCTGAAATAAAAAGGGGAAATGCTGGAAAACACTCGGCAGACCAGGCAGCATCCGTGGAGGGAGAAACAGAGGGGGGCAATTTTAACCTAATCCACGCGTCGGGAAACTGACGGGATCGGGTGCAACGCTGGTTTCATACCCCGCCCGATGTTACTCCTAATTGAAGTCAATATTGGGCGGGGTGTTAAACTGGCATTCCATCCGATCCCGCGGGATTCCCACCCAGCACGTTAGATTAACATTAACCGCAACATTTCAGGTCAAATACCTTTTATCATCCAGCTAAAACGTTAACTCTGTTTCTCTCTCTCCACAGACGCTGCCTGACCTGCTGAGTATTTCTTTTTTTTTTAGCATTTTCTGATTATAGGAACGTGTAGCATTAAAGTTTTTTGAAATTAAATCTGCAGGTGTGCTCCAGGTTATTTTGGGAACCCTCTGGAGATAGGGAGTGAATGTCGGCGATGCCAGTGTGGCCATTCAAACTCTACAAGTTGTGACCCACTGACCGGTCAATGCAGCAACTGTCCAGGTAATGGTGTCAGTCTACTTTGCAGAGATAATCTCAATCCCACTGATGCTGCAACAGCTAAACAGGATTCTTAGTAAACAAAATTCACTCCTGAAAAACAAATACTCATTCTACGTGCTGTACAGTCAACATAACACTCAACAAAGATATTGCCACTGTCCAGCAAACCATGCCACTTGTATCCTGCTTCTCTCTTAGAACATTGACAACAACAACTTGTATTTATATAGCGCCTTTAACATAGTGATGTCCCAAGGCGCTTCACAGGAGCGATTATCAGACAAAATTTGACACCGAGCCACATGAGTAGATATTAGGGCAGGTGACCAAAAGCTTGGTCAAAGAGGTAGGTTTTAGAAACATAGAAACATAGAAGATAGGAGCAGGAGTAGGCCATTCGGCCCCTCGAGCCTGTTCCACCATTTAATGAGATCATGGCTGATCATCCAAATTCAGTACCCTGTCCCTGCCTTCTCCCCATATCCCTTGATCCCTTTAGCCTTAAGAAATATATCTAACTCCTTCTTGAATATATTTAATGAATTGGCCTCAGCTGCCTTCTGTGGTAGAGAATTCCACAGGTTCACCACTCTCTGGGTGAAGAAATTCCTCCTCATCTCAGTCCTAAATGGCTTACCCCTTATCCTTAGACTGTGACCCCTGGTTCTGGCCTCCCCCGCCATCGGGAACATCCTTCCAGCATCTAGTCTGTCTAGTCCTGTTAGAATTTTATAAGTTTCAATGAGATCCCCTCTCATTCTTCTAAACTATAGCGAATACAAGCTCAATCGACCCAATCTCTCTTCAAACGTCATTCCTGCCATCCCAGATATCAGTCTGGCGAATCTTCGCTGCACTCCCTCCATGGCAAGAACATCCTTCCTCAGATAAGGCGACCAAAACTGCACACAATACTCAAGGTGTGGTCTCACCAAGGCCCTGTACAACTGCAGCAAGACATCCTTGGTCCTGTACTCAAACCCTCTCGCTATGAAGGCCAACATATCATTTGCCGCCTTAACCGCCTGCTGCATCTGCATGCTTGCCTTCAGCAACTGGTGCACAAGGACACCCAGGTCTCGTTGCACTTCCCCTTCTCCCAATCTATTGCCGTTCAGATAATAATCTGCCTTCCTGTTTTTGCCACCAAAGTGGATAACCTTGCATTTATCCACATTATACTGCATCTGCTATGCATCTGCCCAGTCGCCCAACCTGTCCAAATCATACTGGAGTTTCTCGGCATCCTCCTCACAGCACACACGCCCACCCAGCTTTGTCCTGCAAACTTGGAGATATTACATCTAGTTCCCTCGTCTAGATCATTAATATATATTGTGAATGACTGGGGTCCTAGCACCGATCATTCGGGAGCGTCTTAAAGGAGGAGAGAGAGGCGGAGCGGTTTAGGGAGGAAATTCCAGAGCTTAGGGCCCAGGCAGCTGAAGGCACGGCCACCAATGGTGGGGCGAAGAAAATTGGGGATGCGACTTGGAAGAGCGCAGAGTTCTCAGAAGGTTGTAGGGCTGCAGGAGGTTGCAGAGATAGGGAGGGGGTTAGGGAGGGACCCGAACACAAGGATGAAGATTTTAAATTTGAGGTGTCACTGGACCGGGGGTCAATGTAGATCAGCGAATGCAGGAAATAATGAAACCGACAAGTGCAAGTGAGCTTTTTGCTGGTGTGTACTGGAAGACTGAATGGCTGTTGCCAGAATGACGTCCTTTACTATTGGAAGTTTGGTCTTTTACTGGGTCCCATCATAATTTCTCAGTGCCCATTTCCTGTCCAAACAACCAAGGAAGTAAACCACAAGGATACACTTGGTGCCACTGATTTTATTTGTGTCAGTGATTATGTGAGGCTGGTGTTCGATTCAGTTATTCATCCTAGCATGGAGTATGGCTTGTTGCTGATTGTTTTTACTTTGCAGAACCTTACTCAAAAATCATTTACTGTTTTTGAGAAAAATTATATAGTGCCAGATCTTGCTGGGAAATTAACGGTGCGTTAACGGCGCACGCCATTATTCATGCGCAAATCGTCCAGCAAGTTCAGGGGATGAAGAGCTTCTCCGTGAGTTGCGAATCTCCAGAACTTGCTGGTCGATTTGCTTCGCACAAACGGCATTTTGCCCTCAGCCTCCCCGTTATTTGACTGGACTCTTAACTCACCTGATTTCCTTCTCCGTCGTTCCTCTGTTTCTTTCTCAGTCTGTTAGGGAGCCAGACTGTTGGTCCCGCCGCTCACCGAGGTCCCAGATGCCCCGTTGCCCTCGCCGCGTTGTTATCAGCTCGCACTCCCAGCAAGTTACGCGCAAAAAATGTTCAAGCTGAAGGATGCAGGAAAAAATCTAACTAATGGGGCTCACTGTGAGATGCTCCACTCCAGCAACGATCTGGACCATTATGTCTTACTTTATATATAAAATCTTATTAAGTTTTGAACTTCCTTTGTTCAGTTAATTAATTTATTGTGCTTTTTTTTTCACAGACTGCACAAATGAAGAACCAAAGGATACTAGTTCTGATGAAAAGTGTGATAGTAAGTAAAGGAACTCAACAGATCTGTTCTGTGGTCATGTTCGCGAAAGAAAAACCTACCTGTGTACCCGATTGGGGTTCGAGTTACCATACCTCGCTAATAACAGCAAATATTAGCAGAGAGGTCAATAACCAGGGGGCATAGATTTAAAGTAATTGGTAGAAGGATTAGAGGGGAGTTGAGGAGAACATTTTTCACCCAGAGGGTGGTTGTGGTCTGGAACTCACTGCCTGAAAAGGTGATAGAAGCAGAAACCCTCATCACATTGAAAAAGTGCTTGGATATGCACTTGAAGTGCCGTAACCTACAGGGCTACGGACCAAGAGCTGGAAAGTGGGATTAGGCTGGAGAGCTCTTTGTCGGCCGGCACAGACACGATGGGCCGAATGGCTTCCTTCAGTGATGTAAATTTCTATGACACTATGAAACATTTTTTTGCACACCGAGTTGTTATGATTTGGAATACACTGCCTGAAAGGGTGGTGGAAACAGCTTCAATAGTAACTTTCAAAAGGGAATTGGATAAATACTCAAAGGGAAAAAATTTACTGGGCTGTGGGGAAAGAGCAGCGGGAGTGGGATTCATCGCTTTTTCAAAGAGCCGGCACAGAGTGAGAAAAGGGATGAGGGGCTTTGGTTATGAGAAATTGGTGCTCATCTCATTAGATCAAAGAAGGTTAAGAGAAAATCTGATATGTGAGTTCAGAAATTATGGCTGATCATCCAAATTCAGTACCCTGTCCCTGCCTTCTCCCCATACCCCTTGATCCCTTTAGCCTTAAGAAATATATCTAACTCCTTCTTGAATATATTTAATGAACTGGCCTCCACCGCCCTCTGTGGTAGAGAATTCCACAGGTTCACCACTCTCTGGGTGAAGAAATTCCTCCTCATCTCAGTCCTAAATGGCTTACCCCTTATCCTTAGACTGTGACCCCTGGTTCTGGACTCCCCCGCCATCGGGAACAGCCTTCCTGCATCTAGTCTGTCCAGGCCTGACAGAATTTTATAGGTTTCGATGAAATTTAAGATCATCAGTAAAGGAAGAAAAAGGTTAGGTTCTATTTTATACCTGGAATGCTCAGAAACCGGTGGAATCCATAATAGTTATTTTTAAATGGGAAGTGGATAAATAAAAGAAAAAGAAAGACTTGCATTTCTACAGCGCCTTTCACTGCCTCAGGGCGTCCCAAAGCACTTTACAGCCAATGAAGTACTTTTGAAGTGTAGCCACTGTTGTAAATGTGGGAAACGCGGCAGCCACATTTCCTACATTACAACAGTGACTACACTAAAATACTTCATTGGCTGTAAAGCACTTTGGGAAGTCCTGAGGTCGCGAAAAGAGCGACAGAAATGCAAGTCTTTTTTTAAATTCCTCATTATGTGTCCAGCTTTTCTGTTAATGAATCTGTGGCCAGTGACGCAGTACCGGTGATAATCTGTTCTCTTATATTCCAGTGTGTGACAGTTGTGTTGAAACCCTGCTGCTTGACTTGAACAAGATGGATTCCGATCTTCAAAAGATCAAACTCCAGCTTCAGAATGCAAACACAAGTGCTGCTGCACAGCATCGTATGAACAACTTAGATACGGCCATAAAACACACCGAGGTAACTCCAAAACTAGGCTCGCTTTCTTCTTCTTTTGTAATGTTTCATTCTATCACTTCCGTAGATGTCTCCAAAACTTTACAGGTTGACCCCAAGCAAAATTTGATATCATTTTCATTGCTGAGTGTTAAAACCAATATTACTTTTTTAATTTAAACAAAATGCCAGTGTAAGATTTAAATTTTCAATTAGTAAAATAAGGTTCTGAAGGTGTGAGTGAGTGTGTGGGTATGAGTGAGTGTGGGGATGTGCGTGAGTGTGTGCGTGAGTGTGTGCGTGAGTGTGTGCGTGAGTGTGTGCGTGCGTGAGTGCGTGCGTGAGTGCGTGCGTGAGTGTGTGCGTGCACGAGTGTGTGTGAGTGCGTGTGGGTGGGTGGGTTGGTGTGTGGGTGTGAGTGCATGTGGGTGTGGGTGGGTGGGTTGGTGTGTGGGTGTGAGTGCATGTGGGTGTGGGTGGGTGTATGTGGGAGTGTGGGTGGGTGTGTGGGTGATTGCGGGTGTGTGTGGGTGTATGTGGGTGGGTGGGTTGGTGTGTGGGTGTGAGTGCATGTGGGTGTGGGTGGGTGTATGTGGGAGTGTGTGTGTGGGTGATTGCGGGTGGGTGTGGGTGGGTGGGTGTGAGTGTGGGTAGGTGGGTGTGTGTGGGGAGGGTGTGGGTGGGTGTGTGCGAGTGTGTGAGAGTGTGGGTGGGTGTGGGTGGGTGTGTGCGTCTGTGTGCGTGCATGCTTGTAAGTAAAAGGTGTGAAAGCAAATTGGAAATCAGTTGCATTCATAAGTTCCGGTTCAAAGTTAGAAAATACAGTTCACTTGTTTTATTATAAATGCATCAATTTCTTGTTAACGTGAAGATATTTCTTGGTAGATTGGAAACGATTTTTGCTTTGCCTATGCCAACAGTGTGAAAAAAACACATCTTGCGTTACAAATGAAATTATATAAATTTACCTAGAGCGATTCGCTTTGGTTCCCCGTTTTAGAATCAGTTGAAGGTTTATCGGGCCAATGTCGAGCGCCAGGTTAAAAGGACTGACGATTTGGAAAATGACAACATGAATCTCATTCAAGATGTTAATGCACTCGAAGAAAAGGCAAGTATTATTTTATACTATTTTGAAAAATTTAACAGATGTCAAGGCCTTGGAGAGGGTGCAGAAGAGATTTACCAGAAAGTTATATGGAGAACCTAGAGAAGCTGGGATTGTTCTCCTTCGAGCAGAGAAGGTTAAGGGGAGATTTAATAGAGGTGTTCACAATTATGAGGGGTTTTGATAGGGAGAAACTGTTTCCAATGGCAGGGTGGTCGGTAACCAGAGGTCACAGACCTCCGGTAATTGGCAAAAGAACCAGAGGGGAGATGAGGAGAATTTTTTTTATGCAGCGAGTTGTTGTGACCTGGAATGCGCTGCCTGAAAGGGCGGTGGAAGCAGATTCAATAGTAACTTTCAAAAGGAAATTGGATAAATACTTGAAAAGGAAAAATGTGCAGGGCTGTGGGGAAAGAGCAGGGGGGAGTGGGACTAATTGGAGAGCTCTTTCAAAGAGCCAGCACAGGCACGGTGGGCCGAATGGCCTCCTTCTGTGCTGTATCATTCTATGACAATTTATTCCTTTAATTATCTGTAAATTTAAGATGTGCTAAGATCTGAAAACGTTTATTATAAGGCGGAAAAGAATTCCCGAAGTACTCAGCTGTTGCTCACTTCAATCGATGAGACCAATCGACGTGCACAAGACCTGCTGACAAACGTAGAAGGCATCCTGTTGAAGATCTTAGGTAAGGTGGTTTTACGAGCAAAAGGAATGGCTCAGTATACCTGATATGTGTGTCTGTAATGCGGCCTTTAAAAAGAAAGACTTGCATTTCTATAGCACCTTTTACAACCTCAGGATGCCCCAAAGCACTTTACAGCCAATGAAGTACTTTTGAAGTGTGTACACTGTTGTAATGTGGGAAACGCAGCAGCCAATTTGCACACAGCAAGATCCCACAAACTGCAGTGTGTTCATGACCAGATAATCTGTTTTTAGTGATGCTGTTTGACGGATAAATATTGGCCAGGAGTGTTGCCCTGCTCTTCTTCAAAATAATGCCATGGGATCCCTTACATCCACCTGAAAGGGCAGACGGGGCCTCGGTTTAACACCTCATCTGAAAGCCAGCACCTCTGACAGTGCAGTGCTCCCTCAGTACTGCCCTGGCAGTGCCAGCCTAGATTTTGTGCTCAAGAGTCTGGAGTGGGGCTCGAACCCATGGCTTTCTCACTCAGCGGAGAGAGTGCTACCCACTGAGCCACAGATGACAGAAATCATTTCAAATAGAAAACATCTCATTTCATGCTAAAAGATCATAGGCTAGATTTTCCTCCGCTATCCTGCATGAAATTGAGCCAGATTGGAGTGGAAATAGTGAGACAATGGGGTACTGAGGCCTATCATATCTGCCCACATTGACCTCGCTTTCCCTTCACCTCACTCTGCCAGGATGACCGCCTACACCCTCAAAACATCCTGATGGAAGGTGGCTCAAGACAGCGGTGGTAATGATCCCAGTGTTGACAAATAGAGTCGGAGGGCTGTATAGGGGCCTCCTCTCCCTCCAACTGGGCCCCCATGCACTTACCTATGTAGGCCTCAGTTTCTGCCAAGGCCTACAGAACTAAAGCTTCTGGGCTCTTCTATCTTTTAAGGTCTCTTGCAGTGCCTCCCAGATCTCTCTCTTTGATCCTGGTGGACCCCCTCTTGGTAGTAGGAATTCCCCCAGGAGCTCACCTTGCATGGTCAATGACCCCCAGCCTGCGAAAATATATTGGTATTACAACAGGGTTCGAACGCAAATCCAGCTCTGTAAGTGCACGAGAGCCAAGAGATGTTCTAAGTATATTCATTAACAAAATGATGAAATACCAACATTCATGTTTTATCTGTTGGAACCCCACCCTATTACAGCAGAATTTGGCATTAACTTGCATTTATATAGCGTCTTTAACGTAGTAAAATGTCCCAAGGTGCCTCACGGGAGTGTAATCAGACAAAAAATTGGCACTGAGCAACATAAGGGGATATTAGGGCAGGTGACCAAAAGCTTGGTCAAAGAGGCAGGTTTTAAGGAGCATCTTAAAGGAGGAGAGAGAGGCGGAGAGGTTTAGGGAGGGAATTCCAGAGTTTAGGGCCCAGGCAGCTGAAGGCACGGTGGTGGAGCGATTAAAAGTGAAGATGCTCAAGAGGCCAGAGTTGGAAGAACTGATCATTTTCAGCACTGCAGTTACTGAAAACGTGCATCGCCTCAGAATAACACAAAATCTTTTGCAAGGAGAAACTGGGAAAGGCTTTGCTCCTCCATCTGCTTCTTTCATTTCAGATATGATCAAGAAGCTGCGTACCCTTGACTCAGCCGGCATAGCACAGAAGTTAGCTGAGGCGGAACGGATGCTCAATGAAATGAGAAACCGCAACTTTGACCAGGAGAGAAGAGTGGCTGACCAGGAGAAGCAAGAATCAAGGATACGTAAGTATTGTAGCTCTTTATAAAAAATAAAAAAAAAAATATATATATATATATTCTTCTTTGCATTTCTTCAGACCGGCAAATCCAGCAACTTGATTCAGAATTGTTGAAGATCAATTCTTGGGCTTAAAGTAGAATGTGGAACTCGCTACCACAGGGAGGGGTTGAGACGAATAGCATCGATGCATTTAAGGGGAAGCTCGATAGGTACATGAGGGAGAAAGGATTAGAAGGATATGTTGACAGGCAGTGTTCCCTGTGAGCTGCGCTTTGTTCTGTGCGGCCTGTTTCTTTTAATGCGCGGCCCCTTTAAATTTCTGCGCATGGGCGGTGTTTACAGTGTAAAAACCGGTGAGCGGCCCGCGTGGGACCTTTCAGATTACTGCGCGGCCGCGTGGCGCACCTCAGTGGCAACATTGTTGATAGGGTCGGATGAAGTAGGGTGGGAGGAGGCTCGTGTAGAACATTATCACCGGTGTAGACCTGTTGGCCGAATGGCCTGTTTCTGTGCTACGTAGAGGGCGATTTTAACCCTACTCGCTCAGTAGAAACCCGGCGGGCGGTTAAAATCGCCCCCGACTCTCACCTGTCCGAAAGCCGCCACGATCGCGACATCTGCCATTTTAAGCTGCTCTCCTGAGCAGGCAGCAAGGACACCCGCCCGGAGCCGACAGGGGTCCTTCTTTACATACGCGTGCTGTGGCCCGATGACATCATTGAGACCTGACTCTAATTTTAACTCAGGCCTGAGCGGGGAATCCGCCCGGGGTTAAAATTGGCCTAACATTTTAAAATCAATTCCCACAGTGCAGCCTGACAGGACTTTCAATCTGTGCAGATATTGGCCATATTCTCACCCCAGTTTTCAGAAAAACAACTAATTATTGTCTTAACAACAGTACTTTTTTTTCTTTTCACTGTGACAGGATGACAAGTGCAATTGGAAGTTCAGCTGGAATTCCTGGTTTATAATGTAACTTACTTTATTAGGGGCCATAAATATAAGATAGTCACTAATAAATCCAATCGGGAATTCAGGAGAAACTTCTTTACCCAGAGAGTGGTGAGAATGTGGAACTCGCTACCACAGGGAGTGGTTGAGGCAAATAGTATAGATGCATTTAAGGGGAAGCTGGATAAACACATGAGGGAGAAAGGAATAGAAGGATAGGAGATTTTCCAGAATGGTTCCGGGGATGGGGGATCTGAGCTACAAGGACAGGTTGGAGAAGCTGGATTTGTTTTCATTAGAGCAAAGGAGGTTGAGGGGTGATTTGATCGAGGTGTACAAGATTATGACGGGTTTGGATAGGCTAGACGGGGAAAGGCTGTTCACTAGTTGATGGTACAAGGACGAGGGGACACAGATTTAAGGTTTTGGACAAGAGGTACACGGGGGGATGTGAGGAAAAGCTTTTTTACGCAGCGAGTGGTGAGGACCTGGAACTCGCTGCCGACGGAAGTGGTGGAAGCGGAGACACTCAATGTTTTCAAGGGGAGACTGGATAGGCACTTGAGGGAAATAAACTTGCAGGGCTACGGGGATAGAGTGGGGGAATGGGGCTGACTGGCTTGCTCTGCAGAGAGCCGGCACGGACTCGATGGGCCGAATGGCGGCCTCCTGTGCCATTATGCTTCTATGACTCTATGATATGCTGATGGGGTGAGATGAAGCAGGGTGGGAGGAGGCTGGTGTGGAGCACAAACACCAGTATAGACCTGTTGGGCCGAATGGCCTGTTTCTGTGCTGTACATTCTATGTAATTTTGTGTAATACTTTGTCTAATAAATCTAGGTATAATCTGCATGTTGTAGTGTTTTTACTTTACTAACATGTCAATTGCTGTCTTGTAACTAAAGTTTCTTATTTATAATCTTTCAGTGCTTGACCGTATTAAGAATAGTCTAATAAAAAATATTGAAGGGAACAAGGAACTTGCAAATGATGTAAAGGATGCACTAAATTTATACCAGTCTAAATTAATGGATCTTCAAGAAGCGATGACAGAAGCAGCCAACTTAACCCGAAAGGCCGATGACCTCAATAGAATCAACTCCATTTCACTGGAATCTATTAAGGTGATTGTTGTTGTTTAATATAAAATGAATTCCATAATTTATCTGTTGAGTTTTTTTGACAAAGTCAATGCTTGGAATGCGACAAAGGTTAGATTTTCTACTCAATTGTACCCAATTAAGGGTTTTGAAGGAATTATGAGGGGTTTTGATGGAGAACAGGAGGAGAAACTGTTTCCACTGGCAGGAGGGTCAGTAACCAGAGGACACAGATTTAAGATAATTGGCAAAAGAGCCAGAGGGGGAGATTTTTTTTTACGCAGCGAGTTGTTGTGATCTGGAACGCGCTGCCTGAAAGGGCGGTGGAAGCAGATTCAATAGTAACTTTCAAAAGGGGAATTGGATAAATACTTGAAAAGGAAAAAAATTGCAGGGCTATGGGGAAAGAGCAGGGGGGAGTGGGTCTAATTGGAGAGCTCTTTCAAAGAGCCGGCACAGGCACGATGGGCCGAATGGCCTCCTTCTGTGCACTATGATTCTATGATGCAACAGTATATTAGCACAGAAAATCCGACAGAGTGATTTTAACGATTTGTCCGCCTGTCGTATCATCAGGAACAATAAACAGCCCATAGCATCCAGCTACATTTACACTTCAGATTGAAAGAGTCCATTATTGGCTCCTCAGGATTCAGAGTTTGAGTACTAATGCTGCAGGAAGCATTCTAGCCCAATCCACTAGGAACTATGACACATCGACAAGAGAAAAAAAACTGATAAAGCTATTTAAGTTCCTTAAGATAAAACAATATAATGCAGCACCAAAAGTATTTCGTGTCTTCTTAAAGTTTTCATCAGTTGGGGAGTCTAGGACTAGGGGGCATAGCCTAAAAATTAGAGCCAGGCCTTTTAAGAGTGAAATTAGGAAACACTTCTACATACATAGGGCGGTAGACGTTTGGAACTCTCCTCCGCAAACGGCAATCGATGCTGGGTCAATTGTTCATTTTAAATTGGAGATTGATAGATTTTTGTTAACCAAAGGTATTAAGGGATATGGGGCAAAGGCAGGTTTGTGGAGTTAGATCACAGATCCCATCGAATGGCGGAACAGGCTCGAGGGGCTGAATGGCCTCCTCCTGTTCCTATGAATACTGCTTTCATTGTTTGAATTTTAGTGCGAGTGAAAGGATCTGGTTTCAGCTAAAGCAAATCATTCAAAGCAGATCTATTCAAAACACACTAGCGACATCTCTTGGCAGAAAAATGGTACTGAACTCCAACTATATCTTGCTGTCTTTTGGTGCTATATAACCACAGAAACCCCACAGTGCAGATAGAGGCCATTTCAGCCCATCAAGCCTGCACCGACACATATCCCACCCGATCCCCGTAACATATCCCACCCTATCCCCGTAACCCCACGTATTTAATCCCCCTAACACTAAGGGTCAATTTTATCATAGCCAATCAACCTAACCCACACATCTTTGGACTGTGGGAGGAAACCCACGCAAACACAGGGAGAATGTGCAAACTCCACACAGACAGTCGCCCGAGGCCGGATTCGAACCCAGGTCCCAGGCGCTGTGAGGCAACAGTGCTAACCACTATGCCACCGTGCTGCCTGTTTGAAGTTGCTTGTATAAATATCATTGTTAAGCACCAAAGCCAACAACCTCAACCTGCACAAAATGTTATTGATATTTAGGTTGTGTAGAGTGGATTTACATGTTATTAATGCGCCTTGGGAGGATTTCCTACATTAAAGGCGCTATATAAATGCAAGTTGTTGTTATTTCTTAATCCCCCGCCCTTCCTAGACTTCAGCTCATCCAAAACTCAGTGTACTCAAATCCTAACCCTCACTAAACCCCGCTCACCCATCACCCCTGGTGCATCTCACCCTCCCTTCACCCTACCATTGGCAGTCGTGCTTTCAGCCGCCTAGGCCTTCTGCTCTGGAATTTCTTCCCGAAGCCGCTCTACCTGGCTCTCCTTTAAGACCTTCCTTAAAACCCACCTCTTTGACCAAGCTTTTCGTCACCCCCACCTATAAGAACATAAGAAATAGGTGCAGGAGTCTGCCATTCGGCCCTTCAAGCCTGCTCGCCATTTAATAAGATCATGGCTGATCTTAGACCTCAACTCCACCTTCCTGCCCAATCCCCATATGCCCTGATTCCCTTAGTATCCAAAAATCTATCGATCTTTGTCATGAATATACTCAACGACTGACCATCCACAGCCCTCTGTGATGTGTCTTGTGTTGGTTTTCTACATTAATGCACAATGCAGAGGCAATTGTTTGTTGACAATGGCTCTATAAATCAAGAGTAATTGACCCGTAAAGCAGATGTTTCTAACTATTTGAACCTGGTTAGAGTTGAATAGAGTGGAATTTGGCACAGATACCTTTGTAGGCCAAATCTTGCAATCTGATCTTGGACTTTGGTGACCTCCTTTAGGAGAATGAATGGGTTGGTTATAATTTTTTGAATTTATTCTTTCATGGGATGTGGGCGTCGCTGGCAAAGCCAGCATTTATTGCTGATGGTATGGTATAAATTGTAAGTAGTCTTAATTCACCTATTTCCTTTTTTTTATTCGTTTATGGGACCTGGGCATTTGCCCATCCCTAGTTGCCCCTTGAGAAGGTGGTGGTGAGCCGCCTTCTTGAACCGCTGCAGTCCGTGTGGTGAAGGTGCTCCCACAGTGCTGTTAGGGAGGGAGTTCCAGGATTTTGACCCAGCGACGATGAAGGATCGGCGATATACTTCTAAGTCAGGATGGTGTGTGACTTGGAGGGGAACTTGAAGGTGGTGGTGTTCCCATGCACCTGCTGCCCTTGTCGTTCTAGGTGGAAGAGGTCGCGGGTTTGGGAGGTGCTGCCGAAGAAGCCTTGGCGAGTTGCTGCAGTGCATCTTGTAGATGGTACACACTGCAGCCATGGTGCGCTGGTCGTGGAGGGAGTGAATGTTTAAGGTGATGGATGGGGTGCCAACCAAGCGGACTGCTTTGTCCTGGATGGTGTCGAGCTTCTTGAGCGTTGTTGGAGCTGCACTCATCCAGACAAGTGGGGAGTATTTCATCACACTCCTTACTTGTGCCTTGTAGATGGTGGAAAGGCTTTGGGGAGTCAGGAGGTGAGACACTCACCGCAGAATACCTAGTCTCTGACCTGCTCTTGTTGCCACAGTATTTATGTGGCTGGTCCAGTTAAGTTTCTGGTTGATGGTGACCCCCAGGATGCTGATGGTGGGGGATTTGGCGATGGTAATGCCATTGAATGTCAAGGGGTAGTGGTTAGACTATTAACAAATGCAGTAACATTGCTTTGGCTAATACTGTTCTAGAGAATAAGCATATTTAATAATACATTGCGGAGTAGTCGAATTCTTATTTGTGCAAGTGATTCTCCATATAATGAAATCTCCATCGCAACAATTCCACTGCAGGAAAGCACGGAACATCTACAACAACAACTTGCATTTATATAGCGCCTTTAACGTAGTAAAATGTCCCAAGGTGCCTCACAGGAGCGTTAGCAAATAAAATTGTCAGTGAACCACTTAGAGATATTCGGACAGGCAACCAAAAGCTTGGTCAAAGAGGTAGGTTTTAAGCAGCGTCATGAAGGAGGAGAGGTAGAGAGGCAGAGAGGTTTAGGGAGGGAATTCCAGAGCTTGGGGCCCAGGCAGCCGAAGGCACGGCTGGCAATGTTGGAACGATGAAAATCTGGGATGCACAAGAGGTCAGAATTGGAGGAGCACAGAGATCTCAGAGGGTTGTGGGGCCGGAGGAGGTTACAAGATATTTCCCCACAGTGAAGGAGGGAGGGCGAGCAATTGGATGGTCAGTCAACTTACTAGTGGCCAAAGCACCTTTATAGAGATATTAGAAAGTGCCTCTTTTTATAGTGTGAATTAAGAGTCTTTAATATGAAGACGTGTAACATGAGACAGAAAGTCACAATCCAATTCTTTTCATAGAAAAAATACGATGAACTGGATGATAAGCAGACGGAAATATCAAGTTTGCTTCGAATGGCTGATGTCACCCTCACTAATCTGAACAACATGCTCCAAATGTTGGATGAGAGTCAGGAGGTAAGAGGAAGCGTTCTTCACCAGCACCTGTTCTTGATATACCAAATAGTACTTCACGCTCTGAATCATATTTTATCATTTTTATATTAACCAGGCTTACGAAAAACATGGAGCTGAGTTAGATGGAGCCTTATCGTCACTTGATGAAAGACTTAAAAAACTCACGGATGCAACCAGCAAGGAGCCCATTGTGGTTAGTGCTGAGAGACATGCCGAAAACTTGGATCAGCTGTCAAAGCAACTCCAGAGGTGAGAGGGACATGGGGATCGGGCGGGAAAGTGGAGTTGAGATAGAAGATCAGCCATGATCTTATTGAATGGCGGAGCAGGCTCGAGGGGCCAAATGGCCGACTCCTGCTCCTATTTCTTATGTTCTTATGTAAGAGCACTTTCTGGTTGAAAAACTGGCACAACAAGTCAGTGAGTTGGTGTTGCTAACTACTACATCTTGGAGGAGAGAGGCTGGATTGACTCCCACATTTTGCCATCTCAAGCATGCTCTCAGCTTGGGAAGATACAAGCATGGAGTGACAATAAGAAGGAGAAAATAACACAGAGCTGATTTTTTTCCTAACCATTTCCCAGGTGCAAAGGTCAGGAAAAGGAAGGGTGGAGATCTGTGCCACTAGCTCTCTGACCTCTTTGTCAGCCATGGCTCAGTGGGTAGCACCCACGCCTCTGAGTCAGAAGGTCATGGGGTCAAGTCCCACTCCAGAGACCTTCGCACATAATCTAGGCTGACATTCCAGCGTAGTACTGTGGGAGGGCTGCACTATCGGAGGTGCCGTATTTTGGATGAGACTTTAAACCAAGGCACTGACTGCCCGTAAAAGATCCCATGGCACTATTTCGAAGTGGAGCAGGGGAGTTATCCCCTGTATCCTGGCCAATATTTATCCCTCAACGAACATCACAAAAACAGTCTACCTGGTCATTATCCCATTGCTGTTGGTGGGAGCTTGCTGTGCGCAAATTGGCTGCCACGTTTCCTACATTACAACAGTGACTCCACTTCAAAATTGTCTGCAAAGCGCTTTGGGACGTCCTGCGGTTGTGAAAGGTGCTATATAAATGCAAGTATTTTCTTTACATTCCCCTGGGATTCACAGCAATAGGCACAGGCACAATGCACCCATTTAATTGAGGGAGGCGGGGACTTACTTGTCTCATTTTCCTGTGCCCAGATGTCAAGGTGCACCAGGATTAGAGGGTCTCGAGGGGACCCGGCAGCAAGGCCGAAGGGTACCTCACTTCTTCAGTTTCACCACAATGATGTTGGGGCATTCTCCAACAGCAGCCCCAAGACCCAAGGCCAATGGACAGCCCCAGCAGGGTTGCCAACTCTGGACGTATTCCTGGAGGTAGCGTCACATGACCATCCCACATCCAACCACCCTGCTTTCGCCATTGGTCCAGTCCTCACGGTACATCGCCTTCCCACGGCCAATTGGAAAGCCAAGAGGTTCTCCTTTACCTGATTGGATGCTTCTTGACTGTCACTTAAACTGCGTTTTTTCTCCCAATCTCCAATAATATTACAGTATAACTAATTAATGGAAGTGTTCAAAAGAAAATGGGAAAAAAACATTTCAATGCCCCAAATAACTTTTCTCCAGGTTGGCTGGAAGCAGTGTCCAAGAAATTAATCTTTAATTCCTGGAGACTCCAGGGCAATCCTGGAGGGATGGTGACCCTAAGGCCCGGGGCCATGTCCCTGTTCCCAGCACAAGCCCCTCCCCTGACAACACCTCCCCTCATTTTGGCATTACCCTTGATTTATTTTTTAACCAACTTCTGGTCCAGTAATTCATTCTACGCTAGATTCCTGTGTCTTTTAGTTTAATTAGGAGTCTTTATGTGGGACTTTGTCCAAAAAACCCACTTTTTGAAAGGCTGGGTCAATTGTAACATAGAGAGTTCCAAATCTACTTTAATTTTTTTTTAAAGCTGTGTAACTGTAAGACAGTCTGATTGACAGTTTATAGAGTTCAGACCCGTGGAACAGACAACACAAAACCCAATCAATCTGTGAAACTTCTTTTACTTAAAAATCAACAAGAGGTTACAAGTAATTATCAGAATACAAACTGTACTCAATTCATGTACTTATCACAAGCAAGCATCTAAAATCATTTATTTTAAGCTCAGGTGATTATAAGAAAAACCACATGCGTACTAACACCAGATGAGAGGTCAACTCAACAATGACGAGACATATGACTTTAACTGGCAACCGACCCGGCCGCCCTCGACTGCAGCCCCGAGTGTCCGAGTCCAATATCACTTATACCCCAAAACCTGGCAACTCGCCCACAGCATTCGTGTCCCAAACTGTGTGATTAACGTTGTTTTTCTCGCTCTCCTTCTATCTGTTTTGATGCTTAGTTAACCAATGCCAGACATTCAAGGGTTGGAGGGAGCAGTTGTTTTTACATTTGCAGGTGTTGACTCGTGGTTCTCACAGAATTTTCAAGCTCTTATTTTTTGAAGGAAAAATCCCAGCACATCATGTGTCAGCCAAGCAGCCTCTCGCCTGCAAAGCTTGTTGGTACATTTGGTCACTTTTAGATTCAGTCAAGTTTACCATGGACAGTATTACAGTAACTCATACCATTTAAGTGTCCTAATATAAAATTCTAACAGGACTAGACAGCCTAGATGCAGGAAGGATGTTCCCGATGGTCGGGGGAGTCCAGAACCAGGGGTCACAGTCTAAAGATAAGGGGTAAGCCATTTAGGACAGAGATGAGGAGGAATTTCTTCACCCAGAGAGTGGTGAACCTGTGGAATTCTCTACCACAGAAGGCAGTGGAGGCCAATTCATTAAATATATTCAAGAAGAAGTTGGATATATTTCTTAAGGCTAAAGGGATCAAGGGATATGGGGAGAAGGCAGGGACAGGGTACTGAGTTTGGATGATCAGCCATGATCTCATTGAATGGCGGAGCAGGCTCGAGGGGCCGAATGGCCTACTCCTGCTCCTATCTTCTATGTTTCTATGTTTCTAATTATCGATAATGTTTCGATGCGTTGAAATTTATGTAGAATTTTTATTTAAATTTTAACTTTGGTTTCAAATTATTTACATTCTAACAGAGCAATAGAAGAAGTAAACCAGGATTCCTTAATCCAACGTGTTCTCAATGCCTCCGATGCCTATGAGAACATAATTAATGCCGTGAATGCAGCAGAGACAGCGGCCAAGAAAGCAGCGGATGCGGCAGATGATGCTTTGCAGGTAAACGTCACACCAGCGGTGAAAACACAGTTGGTCAAATGCTGGGAGTGGGTGGATGGAAACATGCACTAAATTGTATAAATATATAGCTTTTAAATCACTGGTTAGGCCTCAGCTGCAGTATTGCGTCCTATTCTAGGCATCACACTTCAGGAAGGCCTTGGAGAAGGTGGAGAGTTCTTGGGGGGGCTGTAGGGCTGGAGGAGGTGACAGTGCTGGGGAGGGACGAGGCCATGGAGGGATTCAAAGCCGAGGATGAGAATTTAAAAACCGTGCTCTGGAATTTCTTTCCTAAAACTCTCCACCTCTTTCTGCTGCTTTAAGACCCTTCTTAAAACCTTGCCTCTTTGACCAAGATTTTAGTCAGTTATGTGGAGAGACTAGCGAAGCTGGGATTGTTCTCCTTAGAGCAGAGGGGCAATTTAATTGGGGTGTTCCAAATTATGAAGGGTTTTGAGAGAGTAAATAAGGAGAAACTGTTTCCACTGGCAGGAGGGTCGGTAACCAGAGGGCACAGATTTAGGATAATTGGCAAAAAAGATGGAGAATTTCTTTTACACTGCGAGTTGTGATCTGGAACGCGCTGCCTGAAAGGGCAGTGGAAGCAGATTCAATAGTAATTTTCAAAAGGGAATTGGATAAATACTTGAAAAGGATAAATTTGCAGGGCTGTGGGGAAAGAGCGGGGGAGTGGGACTAATTGGAGAGCTCTTTCAAAGAGCCGGCACAGGCAACATGGGCCAGTTGGCCTCCTCCTTTTCTGTATGATTCTATGATTCCAGTCACCCCTCCCAATAATCGTTCTTTGGCTCGGTGTCAATTTTTGTTTGATAACGCTCCTGTGAAGCGCCTTGAGACTTTGCCTACGTTAAAGACGCTCTATAAGTAGAAGTTGTTGCTATTGTTGTAAATGAAGATGACCCTGTACAGTCCACGAACATAAATATGGCAGAATTTGGCCAAAATGGAAGATTCCATCTTCTGTGTATTCCACCCTTTATAATGACAAAACAGTATGGAATTTTTCGTTAATTTCTTGCAACAGCAACAACAACTTGCATTTATATAGTGCCTTTAATGTAGTAAAATGTCCCATGGTGCTTCACTGGAGCGATTACCGAAACAAAATTTGACACCGAGCCACATGAGATTTCAGGACAGATGACTAAAAGTTAGATCAAAGAGGTAGGTTTCAAGGAGTGTCTTAAATGAGGAGAGAGAGGTAGAGAGGCATCGGGACAGAGAGGTTTAGGGAGGGAATTCCAGAGCTTAGGCCTAGGCAGCTGGAGGCATGGCCACCAATGGTGGAGCCATTAAAATAGGGAATCCGCAAAATTAAAGGAGCGCAGAGTTCTCGGAGGGTTGTAGGGCTGGAGGAGGTTACAGAGATAGGGAGGGGCGAGGCCATGGAGGGATTTGAGAACAAGGATGAGAATTTTAAAATCGAGGCATTGCCAGACCTGGAGTCAGTGTAGGTCAGCGAGCACAGGGGGTGATGGGTGAACGGGACTCGGTGCGAGTTAGGACACGGGGCAGTGAGCACAGGGGGTGATGGGTGAACGGGACTCGGTGCGAGTTAGGACACGGGGCAGCGAGCACAGGGGGTGATGGGTGAACGGGACTGGGTGCGAGTTAGGACACGGGGCAGTGAGCACAGGGGGTGATGGGTGAACGGGACTCGGTGCGAGTTAGGACACGGGGCAGCAGAGTTTTGGATGAGCTCAAGTTTATGGAGGGTGGAAGGTGGGAGGCTGGCCAGGAGTGCGTTGGAATAGTCGTCTAGAGGTAGCTATGGCATGGATGAGGGTTTCAGTAGCAGATGCAGACTTATTGACTGCTTTTTATTGTGTTTTTAGGCTGTGGTGAAGGAAGATTTACCTGGACAAGCGTCTGATTTAAACACTAAAAGCGATAGAGTTCTTTCCATGACAAAAGATGCTAAAAGGAAATTAGACACAGGTGGAGTATTTACTTGAAGTTATTGTGAGTCTGTGGGGGAGTGATGTTGTGACATTAAAGGAACAATTACAAAACGTTTCAAAAACGTAATGAAAAGATACAAAAAATGTTGGAAATCTGAAATTAAAAGCTGAAAATGTATAACATTGTGGCCCATACCTGAAATTGATGTTTTTAAGAACATAAGAATTGGGAGCAGGAGTTGGGCATTTGGCCCTTCGAGCCTGCTCCGCCATTCAATAAGATCATGGCTGATCTTCTACCTCATCACCACTTTCCCGCCTGATCCCCATATCCCTAGATTCCCTTAATATTCAAAAATCTATCGATCTATGTCTTGAATATACTCAACGATGGAGCCTCCACAGCCCTCTGGGGTAGAGAATTTCAAAGATTCACCACCCTCTGAGTGAAGAAATTCCTCCTTATCTCAGTCCTAAATGGCCGACCCCTTATTCTGAGACTGTGACCCCTGGTTCTAGACTCTCCAGCCAGGGGAAACATCCTCCCTGCATCTACCCTGTCAAGCCCTGTAAGAATTTTATATGCTTACAATTCCCATTACACGCACAGACACTGCTTCTGTGATCTGCATGTTAAAAATGTCCCCATGACGAATAATTTTTGAAAATCGTTCACAGGATCTTTGTGACTGCTTGCAAGTATTTGCTTCTGCCCAAAAATGTAACGCTTGTCTTTTTGCAGATATTTATCCGAGACTCAGAGATGTGAAGGATCGCCTCAACAACGCGACTGACAAGAAAAATCAATTGCTGCCAGATCTTCCATCACTTCGGAACAAACTTAAACAAATAAATAGAGGTATGGATTCATATTTCGTATGTTACCTGGTTTACGTCGTAAGAACAGGAGGAGGGCCATTCAGCCCTTGAGCCTGTCCCGCCATTCAGTGAGATCATGGCTGATCTGTATTTTAACTCCATCTACCCGCTTTGGTTCCCTAACCCTTAATACCCTTACCCAACAAAAATCTTTCAATCTCAGTTTTGAAATTTTCAATTGACCCCCCTAGCCTCAACAGCTTTTTGGGGGAGAGAGTTCCAGATTTCCACTCCCCTTTGTGTGAAGAAGTGCTTCCTGACATCACCCCTGAACGGCCCGGCTCAAATTTGAGGGTTATGGCCCCCTGTTCGGGACTCCCCCCACCAGAGGAAATAGTTTCTCTCTCTCTATCCTATCGAATCCTTTAATCATCTTAAACACCCCTTAATTTTCTGCACTCGAGGGATGTATCTTGTCATTATTACATCCTGTTGTTACTAAAGTAATCATTTTCAATATGTTCTATTTTTCCAGATGATGTCGGTGAGGCTTTAGACCGAGCAAAGGATACTGCCGCTGGAGCAAATGACATGGCTACTCGAGTGATGGACAGATTACAGCCAATAATGAATGATGTAAGAAACCTCAACAAGACATCAGACAATATTCCAAACATTGATGAATTTAACACAGCATTAAATGAAGCAGAAGAATCGGGTGAGTAGAGTGGCATCCATTGGAGAGTAATGTAAACTCCCTCCCTGACAGTAAGGAAAAAAAGGAAATGATCTGCTGTTCTTACCCATTCCGAGCCCACACGTGCCTCCAGTCCTACACCAATGTGGGCTGACTCTTAGCTGCCCTTCGAAATGGCCCAGCAAGTCACTCAGTTGAATTAAACCACTACAAGGAACACCACACAGACTGCAGATGTTCAAGAAAAAGGTCCTCCACCACTATCTCAGGGCAACTAGGGATGTGCAATAAATACCGGCCTTGCCAGCGAATGTCCATTCATTATAATAGAGTGAACTGACATATAATATGCGTCCTTTGAAAATGCTATTTACAGTAATGTAAGAAAGCAAGAAAGTTATGCTGAACCTTTATAAAACACTGGTTAGGCCTCAGTATTGTGTCCAATTCTGGGCACCGCACTTTAAGAAGGATGTCACGGCCTTGGAGAGGGGGCAGAGGAGATTTACTAGAATGGTACCAGGTATGAGGGACTTCAGTTATGTGGAGAGACTGGAGAAGCTGGGTTTGTTCTCCTTTGAGCAATTAAGGGGAGATTTAATAGAGGCATTCAAAATTATGAAGGGTTTTGATAGAATAAATAAGGAGAAATTCTTTCCACTTGCAGAAATGTCAGTAACCAGAGGACACAGATTTAAGGTATTTGGCAAAAGAACCAGAGGGGAGATGAGGAGAAATTTTTTAACACAGCAAGTTATGATCTGGAATGCGCTGACTGAAAGGGTGGGGGAAGCGGATTCAGTAATAACTTTCAAAAGGGGATTGGATAAATACTTAAAGGGGACAACAATGTGCAGGGCTATGGGGAAAAAGTAGGGGGAATGGGGGGCAGGGTGGCATAGTGGTTAGCACTGTTGCCTCACAGCGCCAGGGACCCGGGTTCAAATCTGGCCTCAGGCGACTGTCTGTGTGGAGTTTGCACATTCTCCCAGTGTCTGCGTGGGTTTCCTCCGGGTGCTCCGGTTTCCTCCCACAGTCCAAAGATGTGTGGGTTAGGTTGATTTGGCTAAGATAAATTGACCCTTAGTGTTAGGGGATTAAATACGTGGGGTTACAGGGATAGGGTGGGATATGTGTCGGTGCAGGCTCGATAGGCCGAAATGGCCTCTATCTGCACTGTGGGGATTCTGTGTGTGATTAATTGGAGAGCTCTTATAGGCACGATGGGCCGAATGGCCGCCTTTTGTGCACTATGATTCTGAACACTAATATGATATTTTCACCAGCTAGGCTAACAGGTGTTTGCAATAACAATTGAACTTCGGTTATTTCTTCTCTTTCACAGTAAGAAATTTGACTGATACCCTACCGGGCCTTGTCCAGAAGCTAAAGGATTTAAGCCAAATCCAACCTGTCAATAACATCTCCAAAAATATAGACCGAATCAGAGAGCTCATTGATCAGGCCAGGGAAGCTGCAAATAAGGTTTGTTTTTAAAAAAATTTTTTTTAGCAACGTCAAGGACTTGTGGATTAAAATCTAGAGGATTGAATCAATGTTCCCTGTAATTTTTTTTGACCCTGCGGGCCATTGAAAGTACTGCACGTGCGCGGTTATTACTTTGAAAAGCCGGCTGTGCGGGTTCTCTGGAGCGCTGCGCAGCCGCGTAGCTTAAAGTGAACATTGGATTGAATATTTATTTGAATTACCTTGCATAGTAACTAAACTGGTGTTTTCTGTATTATAAAAAGCACCCAAATGTGTGAAGTTAATTTGTTTTTAAATCACCGTTGGCAACATAGGAACAGGAGGAGGCCATTCAGCCCCTCCAGCCTGTTCCACTATTCAATTAGATCATGGCTGATCTGTATCTTAACTCCATCTACCCGCCTTGGTTCCATAACCCTGCCCTCTCAGGTTGACGGAAAAGATCCCTGGGGACTATTTCGAAGAAGAGCAGGGGTGTTCTCCCCAGTGTCCTGGCCAATATTTGTCCCTCAACCAACATCACGAGAATGACTCCACTTCAAAAGTACTTCATTGGCTGTAAAGCGCTTTTGGATGTCCTGAGGTCATGAAAGGTGCTATATAAATGCAAAGCTCTAGCTTTATTTTATTGAATAATTTTCTAAAACTTTTCTCTTTTCCCTCTGTGGTTGTAGATAAATGTGGCAATGAAATTCAACGGTGATTCTGGTGTAGAAGTGCGTCTTCCTGACAGTCTAGACCCCTTAAAAGCTTATTCATCCCTACTGTTGTACCTGAAACGGCCAGATAAGGAACCATCCCGAGGAGACAATGTCAGGCGGAAGCGACAGGATTCCAAAAACATGTTCGTTTTCTATCTAGGCAACAAGGATGTAAGTATTCTTCTTCCCTTGGTTAAAGGGACGTGGGCAAGTTACAAGGAGCAAAATGACTAAGTATGCCATCTTATGTGTTGTACAAATTATTTCCCTTTGGTACCAGACTTCTAAGGATTACATGGGCATGGCACTGGAAGATGAGAAGCTGGTTACTGTCTACAAACTAGGAAATCAAGAAGTGAGAATAGCTTCTGACAAACCAGTCAGCACCAAACATTTTGACAATGTCAAATTCGAGAGGTAATGCATGGTCTTAACTTATTTCAATTTCTTGTAAAGTTGCTGTTTGTTGCAAATCTACATACTGTGTAAACATACCTGTATAGAGTGTGTTAGATCCGTGGTTCAGTGGATAAATAATTACACAGATGCTGTACATAAACAAATAACAGGTCTTTACTGGAGGAGGGCAATCTCTAGACTGGAGTACAGAGGCATGCGCACAGCTTATATACTGGTGTGGTTACTGCCGGTACTACAGTATACAGGAGCTGTAAAAAGTAGTTCTGACTTAAAGCACATACACTACAATTCCTCCCTTTTTAGATTAATAATACCCCCTTAATATTCAAATAACCATTACATTTTTACATGTACATTCAATAACAAAAGTCCATTTATAGATTCAGTCTTTGGGGCGGCTTCCTGACCCTTTCGGGATAGCGCCTTTCCGAAGGTTCTTGTTCTTGGTGCAGAGGCGATTCTGACCCCCTTTCACCGGGTAGTTCATCGGGTTCCACTGCTACTGGGTCTGAAGTAGATACTACCGGTATGTCGGGTTCATCCCCAGGTACTCGAGACATGGGGTTGACGCATTCCTGTGATGCTAAGATCTGATTGACGTGGCATCTCACAATGTTCTCCCCGACATCCACTGTGTACATTAATGGCCCCTGCCTTGTACATATTGTTCCGGGTTGCCACTTCTCTGTTCGATAGTCCCGGGCCAAGACTGGTTGCCCTACATTGAAGCTCCTTGTCGGCTTCTCGTTGATGTGCTGGAATTGTTTGTCCTCAACATTTCTTCGCACATTTGGTCTGAGCAAGTCCAGACGAGATCTCAACCTTCGGTTAAAGAACATCATGGCCGGGGTCTGGTTGGTAACTGCATGTGTCGCGTTTCGGTAGGCTAATAAGAAATTGTCCATCTTATGCTGTAGTGGAATTTCCTCATCGCACATGGCCTTTATCGCCTTCTTAAAGGTTTGTACGAACCTCTCAGCCAATCCATTGGTGGCTGGATGATACAGGGCGGATGTGTAATGCCTTACCCCATTCCTTTTCATGAATTTTTGGAACTCATCGGACACAAACTGTGGTCCATTATCAGAGCAGATCTGCTCTGGCAACCCGTTTCTGGCAAATATGGTCCGTAGGACTGCAATCGTTTTCTCTGTAGTGGTTGAAGACATCTTTATCACCTCAGGCCACTTTGAATGAGCATCCACTGCTATTAAGAACATTGAGTCCATGAATGGACCAGCAAAATCAATGTGCACCCGTTGCCATGGAGAGGATGGCCACTCCCATGGATGTAGAGGGGCATGTGGTGGTGCATTTTGGACCTTCTGGCATCCTAAGCAGCTCTTAGTTAGGTCTTCGATTTGTTGATCGTTTCCCGGCCACCACACATAAGCCCTAGCGAGGCTTTTCATTTTCACTCCCCCCAGATGACCTTCATGTAGTTCATTTAGCACTCTCTCCCTTAACTTGGGTGGAATCACCACTCTGGATCCACACATCACTGTCCCCTGGCATACTGACAGCTGTTCTCTTCTGGATGAGAATGCTGGCAACAGTGAGTCGCCATGTGTTGGCCATCCCCTCACCATCAATTCATATACCCGTGACAGCGTCGGATCATTGCGGGTCTCCTCTATATCCGCGTTTGTTACTGGCAATCGTTCAATTATCGACGAATAAAATATCTCGATAGGGTCCACTGCTGGTGCTTCCTCCACAGTAGGCAGTGGCAGGCGCAATAGCCCATCAGCGTTCCCATGCTGTCTCGTGCCTTTATATTCTATTTCATATTGATTCGCCCCTAGAAACAGGGACCATCTTTGTAACCGCTGTGCAGTCATTACTGGCATGCCCTTCTTAGGATTAAAGATGGAGACAAGTGGTTGGTGGTCCTCCATTTGGCAATACATATATATCCATTTTAGGTATTTCCTGACCTTTATATGTCACTTTCACCCTTATTTTTCCTTTGGGGTAGACTTTTTGCCCCGTATACGTCTTCAAGACAATCTCTGTAGCTTTCAAGGGTATGTGTGAAAATAGCCGCTTGTAGTCTCTTTGATTTATGACTGTTAGAGCTGACCCTGTGTCCAATTCCATTTCCACTTGGACTCCGTCTATCTTGAGTGTAACCCAGATAGTCTGGTGATCCTCCATTTCGGTTACATTGTGTAGTTTCAGACAACCCAGCTCCTTGCTTCCGGAGTCTGTGTCACTTTTCTGTTCGTCTGAACCACTGTCCATCACGTGGTGTACCTTTTTGTACTTCTCCTGTGGAGATTTCTTACTGTTGGTTTTCTTCCCAGACCTGCAGACTCTTGCTATGTGTCCTGCTTTCCCACACTGTCTGCACACTTGGTCCTTGAACCAACAATCTTTCTGGTCATGTGTTGTTCTGTCGCAGCGATAGCACTTCCCTGTTCCATAGGTCATTTAGTTGGTGCCATATTCTTGCGGTCTCCGTTGTATCTCTGCAGCGCCCCTTGCGGCTGCTTCGTGTGATACTGCCATACTGAAAGCTTTGTCCAGCGTAAGGTCCTTTTCTGATAGAAGCCGTTTCTGGGTTCCTTCACTTTGTAGCCCACACACAAACTTGTCCCTTAACGTGTCTGCTAGTCTCGCTCCAAACTGGCAGTATTTCGATAGCTTGTGCAGTTCCGTTAGGTACTCAGCATTGCTTTCGTCTTTGTGTTGGTTCCTTTTATGGAACTTAAATCGTTCTGCTATCAGCAGCGGTGTGGGGTTTAAGTGGTCCTGTAGGATTTCTACTATGCTTTCAAAATTCTTGTTTACCGGCTTCTCTGGGGTTATTAGATTTCGCAGTAACCCATAAGTTTTTGCACCCATGGAATTTAACAGAACCAGTGCTTTATTAGCATCTGGCACTTCATTCGCCCTGCAGTACACCTCAATACGTTCCACATATGTCGCCCAATCTTCGACTTCATTGTCGAACGCAGAGATACTGCCACTCTTCGGCATCCTTGGTTGTGCGTTAACTATCACCAATGGCGCCTCCCGCGCTTCCCCTTCTTCTCCGCTGGCACAAAATGGCGTCTCCCGCGCTTTCCTTCCTTCCCGCGCTCGCCCATCATCTCCGCTGCGGCTTCGCAAAATGGCGTCTCCCGCGCGCTCCCTTCTCCGCGGCTCAATGGCGCCTCCCGCGCTCTCCCTGCTTCTCCGCGGCTCAATGGCGTCTCCCGCGCTCTCCCTGCTTCTCCGCGGCTCAATGGCGTCTCCCCTTGCTTCGCCCCGCGGACCCTGATCAGCCCGTGATCCCTGGCTGTGCTCTGCGCGTTCTTCTCTTGATATTTGTCGACGCCGCTCAGTCTAGAACCTGGCTGTTTCTTACCCTCTCTCCGGTTTTGCAGTATTTTTCCTCGACGCCGCTCGGTGATCAACCCCCGGCTGCGCCCTGCTCTCTTCACCCTTTTTCTTACCCCGTCAACGCTGCCCGGCTCTCTCTCTCTCTCTGCCGTCGGTCGGCTCCAGCCGCCGCTGCTCGGGAAGGGTCTGCTCTGGACCTGTCGTCGGTCTCTTACTGCTCGTTGTGGCTGGGGAACCAAGCCCGGCTCTCCACAGCCTCCCCAGCGAAGTTGGATCTCTGCCTGACTGCTGGGCGATTGCTCGCGGTCGACGCCCGTGTTCCTGGACTCGACTATTTTTTTTTTTTTTTAATGTTGCAGGTAGATTCGCATCAACACTCGTCGCCACTGGTAGATCCGTGGTTCAGTGGATAAATAATTACACGGATGCTGTACATAAACAAATAACAGGTCTTTACTGGAGGAGGGCAATCTCTTGACTGGAGTACAGAGGCATGCGCACAGCTTATATACCGGTGTGGTTACTGCCGGTACTACAGTATACAGGAGCTGTAAAAAGTAGTTCTGACTTAAAGCACATACACTACAGAGTGCACAAGCAACTGTTCTACCAGGCAACAAATAAGTGTTTACACAAAGGACCAGGAGGAGGCCATTCAGCTCTCCAGCCTGTTCCTCCATTCAATTAGATCGTGGCTGATCCGTATCTTAACTCCATCTACCCGCCTTGGTTCCATAATCTTTAATACCCTTACCTAACAAAAATCTATCAATCCCAGTTTTGGAATTTTCAATTGACCCTCAGCCTCAACAGCTTTTTGGGGGCGAGAGTTCCAGATTTTCACTCCCCTTTGTGTGAAGAAGTGCTTCTTGACATCACCCCTAAACAGCCTGGCTCTAATTTTAAGGTTATGCCCCCTTGTTCTGGACTCCCCCCACCAGAGGAAATAGTCTCTATCTACCCGATCAAATCTTTTAATCATCTTAAACACCTCAATTAGATCACCCCTTAATCTTCTATACTCAAGGCTAGTCCGGTCCTTGTAATTTAACCCTATTAGTCTGGTGAATCTGAGCTGCACCCCCTCCAAAGCCAGTATATCCTTCCTGAGGTGCGGGGCCCAGAACTGAACGCAGTTACTCCAGTCAGGGTCTAGCCAGAGCTTTATACAACTGTAGCATAACGTCCACCCCTTTGTATTGCAGCCCCCACTTTGAGATAAAGGCTAACATTCCAAAGGGTATCCAACCTGCAGCCTTCAGATCATATACAAACCAGCCTTCAAAGCCCAGACAATTTAGCCCTGTGTGCACTTATATTTCTTATTTTGTTGGACCTGGAAGTTTGGAAAGGGCTGTTGCCTCTTTGATGAGTAAATCTTCAAACAGATCAACAAGATATTTTGGGTAATATGCAGATTAATGGGGACGTGGACTTAAACTTTATACTTGGCGCTCGAGGCTCCATGATACATATCTTTGGCAGCACACTATGACAAAAGCTTGGATAGCTCTGGTTTACACCACAAAAGAAGTCTCCGCAAATATGTCACTTGTGCAGCCGAATCTACTGGAAATTTGTAATTTCCTCATATGAAGTCCTGTGTTTCATGGAAACTCTTCTGTTGCAGGATCCTGCAGTACAGCCTCTTAAACTACAGTCTAGTCAATCCCATCAGTGGTAAACTAGTTGAAAGCGTGCCGTACAGAAAAACCGCAAGTGGAGATGACCTGCTACTTAATCTTGATCGAAAGGATACTGTCTTCTATGTTGGAGGGTTTCCCACCACTTTTACGGTAAAAATCAACTATTTTGCTATCTTTATTTAAGGATTCTGCACAATAAACTTTAGGAATATAGGAAAAGGAGTAGGCCATCGCATAAAATTAAATATAATGTACAGGAAACTTTGTTATATCCGGCACCGACGGGACCGAGCTGTTGCCGTCCCATCAAAACTGCCGGACATACCAGCATTAATGTCATAGAGTCATAGAGTTATACAGCACGGATAGAGGCCCTTCGGCCCATCGTGTCCGTGCCGGCCATCAAGCCCTGTCTAATCTAATCCCATATTCCAGCATTTGGTCCGTAGCCTTGTATGTTATGGCATTTCAAGTGCTCATCCAAATGCTTCTTAAATGTTGTGAGGGTTCCTGCCTCCACAACCCTTTCAGGCAGTGAGTTCCAGACTCCAACCACCCTCTGGGTGAAAAAGTTCTTTCTCAAATCCCCTCTAAACCTCCCGCCCTTTACCTTGAATCTATGCCCCCTAGTTATTGACCCCTCTACTAAGGGAAAAAGCTCCTCAGTATCCATCCTATCTATGCCCCTCATAATTTTGTACACCTCAATCATGTCCCCCCTCAGCCTCCTCTGCTCCAAGGAAAACAAACCCAATCTGCCCAGTCTTTCTTCATAGCTGAAGCGCTCCAGCCCTGGTAACATCCTGGTGAATCTCCTCTGCACCCTCTCCAAAGCGATCACATCCTTCCTGTAGTGTGGCGACCAGAACTGCACACAGTATTCCAGCTGTGGCCTAACCAGTGTTTTATACAGCTCCATCATAACCTCCTTGCTCTTATATTCAATGCCTCGGCTAATGCAGGCAAGTATCCCATATGCCTTTTTTACCACCTTATCCACCTGTTCCGCCGCCTTCAGGGATCTGTGTACTTGCACACCCAGATCCCTCTGCCCCTCCGTCTTGCCTAGGGTCTTACCATTCATTGTGTATTCCCTTGCCTTGTTAGTCCCCCCAAAGTGCATCACCTCGCACTTTTCCGGGTTAAATTCCATTTGCCACTGTTCCGCCCATCTGACCAACCCATCTATATCGTCCTGCAGACTGAGGCTACCCTCCTCGCTATTTACCACCCTACCAATTTTTGTATCATCCGCGAACTTACTGATCATACCTTTTACATTCATATCCAAGTCATTAATGTAGACCACAAACAGCAAGGGACCCAGCACCGATCCCTGTGGTACCCCACTGGCCACAGGCTTCCAGTCACAAAAACAACCTTCGACCATCACCCTCTGCCTTCTGCCACTAAGCCAGTTTTGTATCCAATGTGCCAAGGCACCCTGGATTCCATGGGCTCTTACCTTCTTGACCAGTCTCCTGTGCGGGACTTTATCGAAGGCCTTACTGAAATCCATGTATACCACATCCACTGCGTTACCCTCATCCACACACCTAGTCACCCCCTCAAAAAATTCAATCAAATTAGTCAGACATGATCTTCCCTTGACAAAGCCATGTTGACTATCCCTGATTAATCCTTGTCTCTCCAAGTGGAGACTAATTTTGTCCCTCAGAATTTTTTCCAATAATTTTCCTACCACTGATGTTAGGCTCACTGGCCTGTAGTTCCCCGGTTTTTCCCTACTTCCCTTCTTGAATAATGGTACTACATTAGCGGTTCTCCAGTCCTCTGGCACATCCCCTGTGGCCAGAGAGGTCCTGAATATATGTGTTAGAGCCCCCGCAATCTCTTCCTTTGCCTCACACAGCAGCCTGGGATACATTTCGTCCGGGCCTGGGGATTTATCCATTTTTAGGCCTGCTAAAACCGCCAATACCTCCTCCCTCTCGATGTTAATATGTTCGAGCATATCACAGTCCCCCCGCCCTATTTCTATGTCTACATCGTCCTCCTCCATAGTGAAAACAGATGCAAAAAATTCATTTAGAACCCCTCCTACATCTTCCGGCTCCACACACAGATTGCCACTTTTGTCCCTAATGGGCCCTATTTTTTCCCTAATTATCCTCTTACCCTTAATATACTTACAAAACATCTTAGGATTTTCCTTTATTTTGCTCGCCAGTGTTATTTCATGGCCCCTCCTTGATCTCATTTCTTTTTTAAGTATCCCCCTGCACTTTTTGTACTCCTCTAGGGCTTCCTCCGTCTTTAGCCTTTTGTATCTGCCAAAAGCCCTCCTTTTTTTCCTAATCCATTCTCGTATATCCCCTGACATCCAAGGTTCCCTGTGGTTTTTGGAACCACCCTTGACCTTTACGGGAACATGTTGCCATTGTATGATCTCAATCTCCCTTCTGAAAGCCTCCCATTGCTCCGATGCGGATTTTCCTACAAGTAGCTGATCCCAGTCCATTTTGGCCAGATCCTGCCTTATCCTATTAAAATCGGCCTTCCCCCAATTTAGAACCTTTATTTCTGGCCCATCCCTGTCCTTTTCCATGACCACCTTAAATCTCACCATATTATGGTCACTGTCACCAAAGTGCTCACCTACTAGCGCTTTTTCCACTTGGCCGGCCACATTCCCTAGAATTAGGTCCAGTACCGCCCCCTCTCTTGTAGGACTTTCTACATGCTGGCTCAAAAAGCTCTCCTGGATGCACTTTAAGAATTCTACACCCTCTGAGCCTTTCACACTCTGACTATCCCAGTTAATATTGGGGAAGTTGAAATCCCCCATTATTATTACCCTATTATTTGCACATTTCTCTGAGATTTGCCTACATATCTGTTCCTCTATCTCCCCCTGACTGTTTGGAGGCCTATAGTACACTCCCAGCAAAGTGCTTGCCCCCTTTTTGTTTTTAAGCTCCACCCATATGGCCTCATTAGAGGAACCTGCTAATATATCATCCCTCCTTACTGCAGTAATTGACTCCTTAATTAATATTGCGACACCCCCTCCTCTTTTACCTCCCCCTCTGTCTCGCCTGAAGATTCTGTACCCCGGAATATTGAGCTGCCAGTCTTGCCCCTCCCTCAACCATGTCTCCGTGATAGCAACAATATCATACTCCCATGTGTTTATCAACACCTTCAGTTCATCCACCTTATTTGCAAGACTCCTTGCATTAAAATAGATGCCATCCAGCCTTGCCCTTATATATTTGCCCTGTCTATAATTGGCAGCACATCACCCCCTATTTCAGCTCCTCTCTGTATCCCATCCCCCTGCCAAGTTAGTTTAAACCCCCCCCAACAGTGCTAGCAAACCTCCCCGCAAGGATATTTGTCCCGTTCTGGTTCAGGCGCAACCCGTCCGACTTGTACAAGTCCCACCTTTCCCAGAAGCAGGCCCAGTGATCCAGGAAACTAAAACCCTCCCTCCTACACCAACTCTTTAGCCACGCATTCATCTGCACTATCCTCCTATTCCTATACTCACTAGCACGTGGCACTGGGAGTAATCCAGAGATTACAACCTTTGAGGTCCTGCTCTTTAATCTGTTACCTAGCTCCCTAAATTCTTGATGCAGGACCTCATCCCCCTTCCTACCTATGTCGTTGGTCCCAATGTGGACCACGACCTCTGCCTGCTCACCCTCCCCCTTAAGAATGCCCTGTAGCCGGGCATACGGAGGTTTTCATCTCCGTATCTGACAACAAACACTGTTGCTTAGCAACAGCTTCAAACAGTCGGCCGGTACCTTGGAAACATCTCTGTAGCTTAGCAACAGCTTCAGAGAGACTTTCCAGAGCCTGACCTGTTGAAAAAAAAGCCACGAGAAGAATAAAAAACCTAACAAAACGGCTCCTGATTTCTGCCGGTAGATCGAAGTTTCCGGACATACAACCTCCGGATAAACCAAAGTCTCCTGTATAGCACAGAAACGGGCCATGAGGCTCAACAGGTCCATGCGGTGTTTATGCTCCACACAAGCCTCCTCCCACCTTACTTCATCTCGCCCTACCTACATATCCTTCTATTCCTTTCTCCCTCATGTCTAGCCTCCCCTTAAATGCATCAATACTATTCACCTCAACCACTTCCTGTGGTAGCGAGTTCCACATTCTCACCACTCTCTGGGTAAAGAAGTTTCTCCTGAATTCCTTATTGGGTTTATTGGTGACTATCTTATATTTAATGCCCCTAGTTTTGGACTCCCCCATAAGTGGAAATACCTTTCCTATGTCAGCCTGTCGAGCCTGTTCCACCATTCAATTAGATCATGTCTGAACTGTATCTTAACTCCATCTACTCACCTTGGTTCCGTAATCCTTAATACTCTTGCCAAACAAAAATCTATGAATCTCAGTTTTGAAATTTTCAATTGACCCCCAGTCTCAACAGCTTTTTGGGAGAGTGTTCCAGATTTCCACTACACCTTGTGTGAAGAAGTGCTTCTCTGAACGGCCTGTTAAGGTTATGCCCCCCTTGTTCTGGACTCTCCCACCAAACGAAATAGTTTCTCTTTCTCTACCCTATCAACTCCTTTAATCATCGAAAACACTTCAATTAGATCACCTGTCAATCTTCAATATTCAAGGCAAAACAAGCCTAGTCTGTGCAACCTGTCCTCATAGTTTAACCCTTTTAGCCCCGGTATCATTCTGCTGAATCTGCGCTGCTCCCTCTCCAAGGCCGATATATCCTTCCTGAGGTGCGGGGCCCAGAACTGACCGCAGTGCTCTAACTAGGGTCTGACCAGGGCTTTGTGCGACTGTAACATAACTTCCGCCCTTTTGTATTCCAGCCCTCTTGACTTAAAGGCCAGCATTCCATTTGCCTTCCTAATTATTTGCTGTATCTGCATGCTAACTTTTTGTGTTTCATGTATGAGGACACTCAGATCCCTCTGTACCGCAGCATTCTGTAGTCTCCATTTAAATAATATTTTGCTTTTTTATTCTTCCTACCAAAGTGGATAACCTCACATTTCCCCACATTATACTCCATCTGCCAGATTTTTGCCCACTCACTTAACCTATCTATATCCCTTTGCAGATTCATTGTGTACTCCTCACAACTTGCTTTCCCACTTATCTTTGTATCGTCAGCAAATTTGGCTACAGTACACTCGGTCCCTTCATCCAAGTCTTTAATATAGATTGTAAGCAGTTGAAACATAGAAACATAGAAGATAGAAGCAGGAGTAGGCCATTCGGCCCCTCGAGCCTGCTCCGCCATTCAATGAGATCATGGCTGATCATCCAAATTCAGTACCCTGTCCCTGCCTTCTCCCCATACCCCTTGATCCCTTTAGCCTTAAGAAAAATATCTAACTCCTTCTTGAATATATTTAATGAATTGGCCTCAACTGCCTTGTGTGGTAGAGAATTCCACAGGTTCACCACTCTCTGGGTGAAGAAATTCCTCCTCATCTCAGTCCTAAATGGCTTACCCCTTATCCTTAGACTGTGACCCCTGGTTCTGGACTCCCCAGCCATCGGGAACATCCTTCCTGCATCTAGTCTGTCCAGTCCTGTCAGAATTTTATAAGTTTCAATGCGATTGAGGCCCCAGCACTGATCCCTGCGGCACCCCACTAGTTACAGTTTGCCAACCTGAAAATGACCCATTAATTCCGACTCTCTGTTTTCTGTTAGTTAGCCAATCCTCTATCTAATCTAATATATTACCCCCAACACCATGAGCTCTTATCTTGTGGAGTAACCTTTTATGTGGCACCTTATCGAATGCCTTCTGGAAATCCAAATACACGACATCTACTGGTTCCCCTTTATCCACCCTGCTCATTACATCCTCAAAGAACTCTCGTAAATTTGTCAAACACGATTTCCCTTTCATAAAACCATGTTGACTCTGCTTGATTGTATTATGATTTTCTAAATGTCCTGCTATTCCTTAATAATGGATTCCAGCATTTTCCCAATGACAGATGTTAGGCTAATTGGCCTATAGTTTCCTGCTTTCTGTCTCCCTCCTTTCTTGAATAGGGGAGTTACATTTGCGGTTTTCCAATCTGCTGGGACCTCTCCCGAAATGATTTAATTTATTCCATACTATCAATACATACTAATATTCCTGCTTAATTTAAGAAAATGTTTATACAAATTGAATCCGTTGCCTTTTTTTTTACAGTAAGGATTGCCACAGTGATGTTTATAGTAAGAGTTATAAGACATTCAGTCTGTCCTCCACCACTGTTGGCATAATAGGGTGCCAGGAGTCACGTGTGGAGCATAATTCTTTGGAATACTCTGTCCCAGGGGGCTGTGGATGCTGAATCGTTGAGTATATTCAAGGCTGAGAGCGATAGATTTTTGGATTCTAGGGGAATCAAGGGTATGGGGAAAGTGGAGTTGAGGTCGATGATCAGCCATGATCTTATTGAATGGCAGAGCAGGCTCGAGGGGCCGTATGGCCGACTCCTGCTCCTAATCCATATGTTCTTATATGTTCTTATAAACATTGGCCAGTTGGGTTGAATGGCCTGTAAATTCTATGTAATGAAGCAATCAGCAGCATTACCAGGTAATCATTCACCATTCTTACTGTGGGTCACATAAAGTAGCCACGCTTATATGAACCTTGAGCTTCCAAGAATTCTTTATAACCATTTTACTCAGTATAGAGGATTGTTTTAATTGTAAGTTTTTTTTTATCCAGCCTCCAGTATCCTTAAACTATCCCAAATATAAAGGTTGCATTGAACTCGGTGTTTTGAATGAGAAATTGATCAGCGTGTACAACTTCGAAAGAACATTTAACATGAATACTACAAAAGACAGACCGTGTGAAAGGTATGGGGCTGGTAACACTTCTTGGTTTATCTCTGGAGTACATTATTTCATGTGAAATGTTCACCTTCTTTGAAGCCTTCAATAAAAAGAACTTGCACCTTTCGCAACCTCAGGACATCCCAAAGCACTTTGAATTGTAGTCACTGTTGTAATGTAGGAAACACGGCAGCCAACTTGTGCACAGCAAGCTCCCACAAACGGCAATGTATTAATGACCAGATAATCTGTATTTTAGTGATGTTGGTTGAGGGGTAAGTATTGGCCCAGGACACCAGGGAGGACAGATAAAGGGATGACAGGAATGGCAGGGCAGCTCAGTCTAGCAGAGTGCACATCCTGTGGCACGTGGAAAGTCATGGATGCTTCGCTTTGCATGGATGACTACATGTGCAGTAAGTGTCAGCAGCTGCAACAACTCGAGCGACGGTTTACGGAGCTTGAGCGGCGACTGGAGTCACTGTGGTGCATCCGCGAGGCTGAGAACTACGTGGACAGCACATTTAGTGAGGTGGTCACGCCACAGCCTAGGAGAGAGCGGACAGAGAGCAAGTGGGTGACCACCAGACAGAAGAAGACCAGGCAGGCAGTGCAGGAGGCCCCGGAGGGCATCTCGCTCTCCAACCAGTGTTCTATTCTGAGTACTGGGGGGCGATGGTCTCTCTGAGGAGTGCAGTCAGACCCAAGTCCTCGGCACCACGGGTGGCTCCGCTGCACAGGGGGGGAGGAAAAATCGTGGAAGAGCAATAGTGGTAGGGGATTCAATAGTGAGGGGAGCAGACAGGCGTTTCTGCGGCCACCGACGATGACTCCAGGATGGTATGTTGCCTCCCTAGTGCCAGGGTCAAGGATGTCACCAAACGGCTGCAGAGCATTCTGGGGGGAGAGGGTGAACAGCCAGATGTCATGGTCCATATCGGTACCAATGACATAGGTAGAAAGAGGGATGAGGTCCTGCAGGCAGAGTTTAGGGAGCTAGAAGTCAGATTAAAAAACAGGACCTCAAAGGTAGTAATCTCCGGATTACTCCCAGTGCCACGTGCCAGTGAGTCCAGAAATAGGAGGATAGAGCAGATGAATGCGTGGCCAGAAGGATGGTGCAGGAGGGAGGGCTTTAGATTCCTGAGGAATTGGCACCGTTTCTGGGGGAGGTGGGACCTGTACAAGACAGACAGGTTGCACCTCATCAGAGCTGGGACCAATATCCTCGCGGGTGGGTTTGCTAGTGCTGTTGGGGAGGTTTTAAACTAGCTTGGCAGAGGGATGGGAACCTAAGAATAGAGTCAGTAGGGAGGGAAGAGAAACTGGAATTGGAAAACATAAACGTAGAAAGTAAATTGGAAGGACAGAGGAATCAAGGGCTAGATAATAGTCAACAAGGAGGTTTGCCTGTACTAAATGGTATATACTTCAATGCAAGGAATATAGCGAACAAGGCAGATGAGCTGAGGGCACAGGTAGATACTTGGGACTATGATATTATAGCTATTACAGAGACATGGCTGAAAGAGGGGCAGGTATGGCAGCTCAACATTCCTGGTTACAGGATTTTCAGGCGGGATAGAGAGGGAGATAAAAAGGGAGGGGGGTCGCGGTATTGATTAAAGAAACTATTACAGCTGTGAGGAGGGATGATATGTTGGAGGGATCATCAAACTAGGCCATATGGGTCGAATTGAAAAACAAATAAGGGGCGATCACACTGCTGGGAGTGTACTACAGACCCCCAAACAGTGAGAGGGAGATAGAAGAGCAAATATGTAGACAAGTTTCTGAGAAGTGCAAAAACTATAGGGCAGTAATAGTAGGGGATTTCAACTACCCCAATATTAACTGGGATAAAATTAGTGTGAAGGGTATAGAAGATGCGGAATTCCTAAAATGCATCCAGGAGAACTATTTTAGCCAGTATGTAGCAAGCCCAACAAGGGAGGGGGCGGTTCTGGACTTAGTTTTAGGGAATGAAGCTGGGCAGGTAGAAGGCGCATCAGTGGGGGAGCATTTTGGTGCTAGTGACCATAATTCTGTTAGATTTAAGGTAGTTATGGAAAAGGACAAGGATAGACCAGGAATAAAAATTCTAAATTGGGGAAAAGCAAATTTTGCTAAGCTCAGAGGGGATTTAGCCATAGTGGACTGGAAACAGCTACTTGAAGGTAAATCAGTGTCAGAGCAGTGGGAGGCATTCAAGGAGGAGATCCGGAGGGTTCAGACCAAATATGTGCCCTTAAAGAAAAAAGGTGGGACTAACAAATCTAGAGCCCCCTGGATGTCTAGAGACATACAGGGTAGGATAAAGAAAAAACGGGAGGCGTATGACAGATACCGAGGGCTAAATACTCCAGAATCTTTAGAGGAGTACAGAAAGTGCAGGGGTGCAATTAAAAAGGATATTAGGAAAGCAAAGAGAGAGCATGAAAAATTCTTGGCAAGTAAAATCAAGGAAAACCCAAAGATGTTTTATAAATATATTAAGAGTAAGAGGATAACTAAAGAAAGGGTAGGGCCTATTAGAGATCATGAGGGTAATCTGTGTGTGGAGGCGGGAGATGTCGGTAGGGTTCTTAATGAATACTTTGCGTCTGTTTTCACAAAGGAGAGGGGCGAAGTAGACATTGCTATCAGGGAGGAGGAGTGTGAAATACTGGATGAAATAAACATAGTGAGAGAGGAAGTATTAAGCGGTTTAGCAGCTTTAAAAGTGGATAAATCCCCAGGCCCGGATGAAATGTACCCCAGGCTGTTAAGCGAAGCACAAGAGGAAATAGCAGAGGCCCTGACCATCATTTTCCAATCCTCTCTGGCTTCAGGTGTGGTACTGGAGGATTGCTAACGTGGTACCCTTGTTTAAAAAGGGAGAAAAGGATAGACCGATTAATTACAGGCCAGTCAGCTTAACCTCGGTGGTGGGAAAATTATTGGCAAGAATTCTGAAGGACAGGATAAATCTTCATTTAGAAAGACACGGATTATTCAAGGATAGTCAGCACGGATTTGTTAAGGGAAGGTCGTATCTGACAAACTTGATTGCATTTTTTGAGGAGGTAACAAGGAGGGTAGATGAGGGTAGTGCATTTGATGTAGTTTATATGGACTTTAGCAAGGCTTTTGATAAGGTTCCACATGGCAGACTGGTCACAAAGTTAAAAGCCCATGGGATCCAGGGCAAAGTGTCAAGTTGGATTCAAAGCTGGCTCGGGGACAGGAAGCAGCGGTTAATGGTTGATGGGTGTTTTTGTGACTGGAAGGCTGTTTCCAGTGGGGTTCTGCAGGGCTCAGTACTAGGTCCCTTGCTTTTTGTGGTATATATCAATGACCTAGACTTGAATATAGGGGGTATGATTAAGAAGTTTGTAGATGATACTAAAATCGGCTGTGTGGTTAATACTGAAGAAGGAAGCTGTAGACTGCAGGAAGATATCAATAAATTGGTCAGGTGGGCAGAACAGTGGCAAATGGAATTCAATCTGGAGAAGTGTGAGGTAATGCATTTGGGGAGGGCTAACAAGGAAAGGGAATACACATTAAATGGTAGGACACTGAGTAGTGTAGAGGAACAAAGGAACCTTGGAGTGCATGTCCACAGATCCCTGAAGGTAGCAGGCCAGGTAGATAAGGTGGTTAAGAAGGCATACGGAATGCTTGCCTTTATTAGCTGTGGCATAGAATACAAGAGCTGGGGGGGTTATGCTTCAACTGTATAAAACACTAGTTAGGCCTCAGCTAGAGTACTGCGTGCAGTTCTGGTCACCACATTACAGGAAAGATGTGATTGCACTAGAGAAGGTACAGAGGAGATTTACAAGGATGTTGCCGGGAGTAGAGAATCTTAGCTATGAGGAAAGACTGGATCGGCTGGGTCTGTTTTCCTTGGGACAGAGGAGGCTGAGGGGAGACCTTATTGAGGTGTTAAAATTATGAGGGGCCTAAATAAAGTGGATAGAAAGGACCTATTTCCCTTAGCAGATGGGTCAAAAACCAGGGAGCACAGATTTAAAGTAATTGGGGGAAGGTTTAGAGGGGATTTGAAGGGAAATTTCTTCACCCAGAGGGTTGTGGGGGTCTGGAACTCATTGCCTGAAAGGGTGGTAGAGGCAGGAACCCTAACCACATTTAAAAAGTACTTGGATGTGCACTTGAGATGCTCTAACCTGCAGGGCTACGGACCAAGAGCTGGGAAGTGGGATTAGGCTGGATAACTCTTTGTTGGCCGACGCGGACACGATGGGCCGAATAGCCTCCTTCCGTGCTGTAACTTTCTATGATTCTATAACTCCCCTGCTCTTCTTCAAAATAGTGGCCGTGGGATTTTTTATGTCCACCTGAGAGGGCAGACGGGTCCTCAGTTTAGCGGCACCTCCGACAGAACAACACTTACTCAGTACTGGCACTGGGAGTGTCAGCCGAGATTATGTGCTTAAGTCTCTGGAGCAGGACTTGAATCTACAATCTTCTGTCTCAGAGGCGAGAGTGCTACCCACTAAGCCACACCAGACACAAGGGGCTTGAATTTCCAAGCCCCGTGGAGGCGGGTTTGGAGGTGGGAGTGGTGGGAAAATTGCAGAATCGGGGGGCAGGAACCCATCCCGCCCCCAATCCGCCTCCGTGCCAATGTCCCAGGAGGCGGGTACCCGACCTGTGCTGGGAGCCGCCTCCCCGAGGCAGGAAGGGGATTAGTGCCAATTAACTGCCTGTTAACAGGTAGTTAACCGGCAGTTTTTTGCCTAATCCCTATTTTTAGCCCTGAAGTGTAGGCCTCCTGACAGCTCTGAACCACACCAAGTTAGCGAGGCGGACCGTCGGTCTGCAGGGGTTGGAGGGGTCGAGATGTCCGTTGTGCAGGTGAGTGATGGGTACATGTGTGCAGAAGTAAGTGTGAGGTAAGTGTAAAGTGTTTTAATAAGTTTTACTTACCTTTACTTTCTCCTGCAGGCTTCCTTCCTTCAGTTCTCGGGAGTCCCTCAGCTCACCGGCACAGAAAGCAGAATGGCCGCTGAACTGTCAAAAGCTGCAGCCTCTGCTTTCTGGTCTGGAGAGATCTCTAACTGAGTCTGAGTAGAAGGACTCAAGTTAGAAGACAGATTGTCAGTGTTTGACAGCTTCACAGAGCTGTCAAACGCTGAGTTTTCATCTGTGAAAAGCTCTTGACAGAGGAAATGTCAATCACTGACGTCACCAGTAACCAGGTGTCCCTTAATTGGCCTGCTGAGCCCGCTGGGCGGGCTTAACAAGATCAATCAAGGGAAAATAGCGTGGGTTGGCCACAAGTCGATGGAGGCGGGACTACAACCCAAAAAGTGGAAGTCCTGCCTCCATCACGTCCCCATTGACAAAATCCAGCCCTTGGTCTTTGCCAGCCTCCAGTGAGAGCCTCACACACTGCTCGACACACGCCAGTGGGCGTGAGTGTGACGCCAAGCCAGAGGGCAGGACACTGTTTCTGTTTAAACCCTCTGCTTGCCCCATTCCCAATGGGCGCCAGGGGTTAAGATCGGGCCTTTGGTGTTTGACTACATTAGCAGCAATTTCGACTCTAATGATTACAGTTTAACCTGATCGCTAACTACCTACATTTTTTCTTTTACAGATATAAGCCAACGAAGGAACCGGGAAGTGATGGTTTCTATTTTGATGGAACTGGATATGCATTAATTGACTTGACCAGTACTTCGCAAAGATTAAAAATTGAACAAACCGTTCAAACTTGGACCAAAAATGCAGTACTCTTGTACTTCGAGAAAGAGGTAAAAAAACACTCCACTGTTTCTGTTTCTTATAGAATCATAGAAGTTTACGTTACAGAAGGAGGTCATTCGGCCCATCGTGTCTGTGCCGGCCGAAAGAGCTATCCAGCCTAATTCCACTTTCCAGCTCTTGGTTCGTAGCCCTGTAGGTTACGGCACTTCAAGTGCATATCCAAGTACTTTTTAAATGTGATGAGGGTTTCTGCCTCTCCCACCCTTTCAGGTCATAGAATCACAGAACGGTTACAGCACTGTAGGAGGCCATTCGGCCCGTCGAGCCCGTGCCAGCTGTCTGCAAGAGCACTTCGGTCCGTCCCACTCCCCTGCCCTTTCTCCGTAGCCCTGCAAATTTTTTTCTTTCAGGTACTTATCCAATTCTCTTTGAAAGCCATGATTGAGTCTGCCTCCACCACCCTTTCAGACAGTGCATTCCAGATCCTAACCACTCGCTGCATAAAAAAGTTTTTCCCCATGTCGCCTTTGGTTCTTCTGCCAATCACCTTAAATCTGTGTCCTCTGGTTCTCGACCCTTCCACCAATGGGAACAGTTTCTCTCCATCTACTCTGTCCAGACCCCTCATGATTTTGAACACCTCTATCAAATCTCCTCTCAATCTTCACTGCTCTAAGGTGAACAACCCCAGATTCTCCAGTCTATCCACGTAACTGAAGTCCCTCATCCCTGGAACTATTCTTGTAAATCCTTTCTGCACCCTCTCTAAGGTCTTCACATCCTTCCTAAAGTGCAGTGCCCAGAATTGCACACAATACTCCAGTTGTGGCCAAACCAGTGTTTTATAAAGGCAGTGCGTTCCAGACCCCCACCACCCCTCTGGGTGAAAAAAGTTCTCCTCAACTCCCCTCTAGTCCTTCTACCAATTACTTTAAATTCAGTTTTTATAAGGTAAGGTGAAAATGTCAAAATAATACTCAAGTCCCTCAGTGCTACCACTTATTTGGCCCTCCTGGGTACTGGTACACCTAGAAGTGCATAGGTCTGTCATGTCCCATTACTCCACATGTCACACTGTGATAGCATTGTGAATTTACCCCAATATATGCCAACTCCTCTGTTGCTCTTTCGGAAACTGCTACACCATACCCCAGTGTCTGGAATGAAAGGGTGGGAGATAATCTGTCACTGCGCTCCTGGCAACTTCCCTCAGTGCCCAATAACTGCGAGACGTGCACTTGCTCAGCTGATGGGCGGGTTTCAGTAATCCGTCTGCTTGGATGGAGCAGTTCATTGATGTCCCAATACGCTGGTCTCAGTGCAGCAACAAAGGCATGGGGAGAAGCTATTTACTGGCCGAGAGAGTCAGCCGGGCGGTGCTCATTTTTCAGGCGACAGCTGGCCGACTAAGCCCCCGATATGGCAGGCGAGGTGGTGCTCGCGCATATTTTCGGACGGAAGTCGCACCGCCCGCCATGTCGGGAAAGGAAAAGGAAATGTGTGGTGCCCACGCCTGAAACAGGCGTTGGACCCTGTTGCATCTGGAAATAAGGGCCTAACATCAGGCTGAGGCCAAAACCCAGACCCTGGACCGCCTCCTACCAAAAGAAGGTACATTTTTGAAACTCACTAGCTGTTGGATCAGCTGTTAGTCAGCCTCTCTCCTTCCATGTTTCACAACGACACCCTTCGAGTCAGCACAAGACACTTGTTGGCGGAGTCTACGGAACAGCCTTTATTCACATGCAGCACGGGTGATCAATCCACACCTTACACAGAGAGAGTAGCTTTGCGATTTCTCTATCTTTCGAGCCCTCCAGCTAACTGTTGAATACCATGCTTCTTTATACACCTTAGTTTGCCTACCTCAAAGGTACATGTCACAGATCAGACCTCATGATTTATCTGTTCCTGAAGTCCTTGAGGACCGTCTATTTACATAAACAGCTGTAGTTCTTTACTTCAAAGGTACTTCCCTCAAACAAGAGTTCCTGACCTACCTGTTCATCGAATCCTTTAAGGAGTTTTATTAACAGCTTATCTTCCTAAACATCCCTTCTATACTATAGTTAATTGATCCCTCTGCCTATGTTTATTACACTAACCACTAAAGTTATACTTTAATCACTCATGGTCGATGTCGTCCCAGTCACTTATTTCCTTGCACAGCATCTTTCGTAGATACTCAGACATTTGGAGCAGAAGATAAGACTTGGTTTCTCTGTGGCAGCCCTGCTGCTATCCTGTTCACCTTGGAAAGCCGGTGGCTCCAAGATACAAGGAAGTTTGATTATTAACCCTTAACTCTCCAGGATGTCCAACATATAACCTGAATTTTGGAGCTGGGAGGAGCAGATTTAAAGAACACAAGCCGCCAATCCCCACATCCCGCACTGATTACCGTTGCACCCTTCCCCCGATCACCAGCCTCCGATCCCTTCCCCCGACCTCCAATAAACCCCTCCCCCCCAATCACCGGCCTCTGCTCCCGTCCTCGGATACACTTCATCCCCACCCTCTCCATCCCCCTCCCCCGGCCTCTGACACCCCTCCCCCGATCCCCGGCCTCTGACACCCCTCCCCCGATCCCCGGCCTCTGACACCCCTCCCCCGATCCCTGGCCTCTGACACCCCTCCCCCGATCCCCGGCCTCTGACACCCCTCCCCCGATCCTCGGCCTCTGACACCCCTCCCCCGATCCCCGGCCTCTGACACCCCTCCCCCAATCCCCGGCCTCTGACACCCCTCCCCCGATCCCCGGCCTCTGACACCCCTCCCCCGATCCCCAGCCTCTGACACCCCTCCCCCGATCCCCAGCCTCTGACACCCCTCCCCTGGCCTCTGACACCCCTCCCCCTCCCCTGGCCTCTGACACCCCTCCCCCAGCCTCTGACACCCCTCCCCCGGCCTCTGACACCCCTCCCCCGATCCCCGGCCTCTGACACCCCTCCCCCGATCCCCAGCCTCAGACACCCCTCCCCTGGCCTCTGACACCCCTCCCCCTCCCCCAGCCTCTGACACCCCTCCCCCAGCCTCTGACACCCCTCCCCCGATCCCTGGCCTCTGACACCCCTCCCCTGATCCCCGGCCTCTGACACCCCTCCCCCGGCCTCTGACACCCCTCCCCCTCCCCCAGACACCCCTCCCCCGATCCCCGGCCTCTGACACCCCTCCCCCTCCCCCGGCCTCTGACACCCCTCCCCCTCCCCCAGCCTCTGACACCCCTCCCCCAATCCTCGGCCTCTGACACCCCTCCCCCGGCCACTGACACCCCTCCCCTGATCCCCGGCCTCTGACACCCCTCCCCCGGTCCCCGGCCTCTTACACCCCTCCCCTGATCCCCGGCCTCTGACACCCCTCCCCCGATCCCCGGCCTCTGACACCCCTCCCCCTCCCCCGGCCTCTGACACCCCTCCCCCTCCCCCTGACACCCCTCCCCCGATCCCCAGCCTCTGACACCCCTCCCCCGGCCTCTGACACCCCTCCCCCGGCCTCTGACACCCCTCCCCCGATCCCCAGCCTCTGACACCCCTCCCCCGATCCCCGGCCTCTGACACCCCTCCCCCGATCCCCGGGCTCTGACACCCCTCCCCCAATCCTCGGCCTCTGACACCCCTCCCCCGATCCCTGGCCTCTGACACCCCTCCCCCGGCCTCTGACACCCCTCCCCCTCCCCCAGCCTCTGACACCCCTCCCCCGGCCTCTGACACCCCTCCCCCGATCTCTGACACCCCTCCCCCGGCCTCTGACACCCCTCCCCCTCCCCCAGCCTCTGACACCCCTCCCCCGATCCCCGGCCTCTGACACCCCTCCCCCGATCCCCGGCCTCTGACACCCCTCCCCCGGTCCCCGGCCTCTTACACCCCTCCCCCGATCCCCGGCCTCTGACACCCCTCCCCCGATCCCCGGCCTCTGACACCCCTCCCCTGATCCCCGGCCTCTGACACCCCTCCCCCGATCCCCGGCCTCTGACACCCCTCCCCCGATCCCCGGCCTCTGACACCCCTCCCCCGATCCCCGGGCTCTGACACCCCTCCCCCTCCCCCGGCCTCTGACACCCCTCCCCCGGCCTCTGATACCCCTCCCCCGATCCCCGGCCTCTGACACCCCTCCCCCGATCCCCAGCCTCTGACACCCCTCCCCCGATCCCTGGCCTCTGACACCCCTCCCCCGGCCTCTGACACCCCTCCCCCTCCCCCGGCCTCTGACACCCCTCCCCCGATCCCCAGCCTCTGACACCCCTCCCCCGATCCCCGGCCTCTGACACCCCTCCCCCGGCCTCTGACACCCCTCCCCCGATCCCCAGCCTCTGACACCCCTCCCTCGGCCTCTGACACCCCTCCCCCGGCCACTGACACCCCTCCCCCGATCCCCGGCCTCTGACACCCCTCCCCTGGTCCCCGGCCTCTGACACCCCTCCCCTGATCCCCGGCCTCAGACACCCCTCCCCCGGTCCCCGACACCCCTCCCCCGATCCCCGGCCTCTGACACCCCTCCCCCGGTCCCCGGCCTCTGACACCCCTCCCCCGGTCCCCGGCTTCTGACACCCCTCCCCCGATCCCCGGCCTCAACTCCCCTCCCCCGGCCTCCAATCCCCCTCCCTGGCCCTCGTTGGCCTGAGGGAAGCTGCGACACGAACAGATGCCCGATCGTGGTTTACTCTGGCTGGCTGTTCACGCCAGGCTGGCTCCATTGAAGTGAGGCCTGAGGCCCAATATTGGGGGCACCATTCAGGCACTGGAAATGTAGCAATAATGTGCATAAAAGAACTTCTACTCCATGAAGTTTCAAACCTAGTCACTTGATTCCTATTAACAAAATAATTTGATGGATGACAAATTACAGTGCATGTAATGCATGTTTAGCTTCTCAAGGTTAATGTTAGAGCACTGATCATATACTACACGTGTTTTTTATGCTTGTTGATTTTAGTGTTTGTTCAGCCACTAACCACAATTGACGTCATTCCTCCATTACTATTCCAATGCTCTCCTGGCCAGCCTTCCAATTTCCACCCTCCGTAAACTTGAATTCATCCAGAACTCTTAATGCCTGCATCCTAACTACATTGGCACCTGGTCCGGCAACACCTCCATTTTAAAATTCTCATCCTAGTCTTCAAATCCCTCCATGGCCTCGCCCCTCCCTGTCTCTGTAATCTTCTCCAGCCCCACAACCCTCTGAGATCTCTGCGCTCCTCCAATTCTGGCCTTTTGCACATCCACCATTGGCGGCCGTGCCTTCAGCTGCCTGGGCCCCGAGCTCTGGAATTCCCTCCCTAAACCTCTCCGCCTCTCTCTCCTCCTTTTAAGACGCTCCTTAAAACCGACCTCTTTGACCAAGCGCTTGGTCACCTGTCCTAATATCGCCTTTTGTGGCTCAATGTCAAATTTTATTTGATAATGCTCCTGTGAAGCACCTTGGGATGTTTTACTATGTTAAAGGCACTATATAAATGCAAAATAAAAACAAAATGCTGGAAACACTCAGTAGGTCAGGCAGCATCAGTGGAGAGAGAAACAGAGTTAACGTTTCAGGTCAATGACCTATCGTCAGAACTTTAGGGATGTGGCTGTGAAAGTGATATCTGATCAAACATGAGAAGGGGAACAGAAAGCAATGAAGATGAACAAGGTAAAAGAGATGAACAGAAATCCCGTCAGAGAGAAGAGCAGAACTTCTTCAAGGTGGGCATTCCTGGAAGTGAAGTGGCCATGAATTAAACACTAATACAAAAGCAAAACACTGCGGATGCTGGAAATCTTAAATAGAAACAGAAAATGCTGGAAACACTCGGCAGGTCAGGCAGCTTCTGTGGAGAGAGAAACAGAGTTAACGTTTCAGGTCGATGGCCTTTCATCAGAACTATAAATGCAAATTGTTGTTGTTCAAACATATTATATAGGTTGTGGTTTATAACCAGATTCATTGTTTGTTCCAGAATACAAGCATTGCTCTAACCATTGAGGATGGAAAGTTGGTCTTCAGATCTGACCTCCGATCAAATTCACCCACGATTGTACATTCAGAGAATCGAATCGATACCACCAAGGAGAATGTGGTAAATTATATTTTATTGTTGATTTTCTTCTGAACAAACGGGTAAGATATAAATACGAGATTAAATTTAATTTCTCAGTTTTGCGAATATATTACAGACACAAAAATCCGAGTAAAAAATTGATATGATATTTGCTGATTCCTTTAGCATACAGTCAATGTTCCCTTGAATTTTTTTTTTGGGTGCACAGCCCATTCAAAATACCACACATGCAGGATTTTTCCCATTTAAAAGCCGGTGAGCCAGTTGCGCGGGATCTCCAGAGCGCTACGCAGCCGCACAGCTTAAAGGGGTCATTGCATACAGTATAAATAAATAAAAATGAATAATTACTGGCTAGAAATAAGTAAACTATTATCAAAAAATGTATCTTATATTTCCTGAAAAAAAAATCTAATAATATACTTAAGGATTTCCTGTAAGTGGGAAAATTTGGTCTCTTTCTTACCTTTGTCTGTACATAGAATTTTACAGCACAGAAACAGGCCATTCAGCCAAACAAGTCCACGCTGGTGTTTCTGCTCCACAAGAGCCTCCTCCCACTTCTCTTCATCTCACCCTATCAACATATCCTTCTATTCATTTCTCCCACATGTGCTTATCTAGCTTTCCCTCAGAACTGAAAACATCTTCTCTACATCTACCCATCAAACCTCTCCATTATGTTAAAGACCTCTATCAGGTCACCTCTCAGTCTTCTCTAGAGAAAAGAGCCCCAGCCTGTTCAATCTTTCCTGATAGGTGTAACCTCACAGTTCTGGTTTCATCCTTGTAAATCTTTTTTGCACCTTCTCCAGTGTCTCTGTATCCCTTTTTGTAATATGGAGACCAGAACTGTGCTCAGTGCTCCAAGTGTGGTCTAACCAACGTTCTACACAAGTTTAACGTAACTTCTCTGCTTTTGAGTGGTATTTAATGTGTTATGTTCCCTGCAAATGAACAGCTTGCCTCAGTGCCATGTCCAAAGTTTGTGAGGTACTAAATGACATTTTCATGATACTCTGTTTCCTGTCAATTTTCCAAACGTATTTTTGAAGTATCTCAGTGTAAAAGTACTTCTCAGAGGGAAAAATTAGTTCTGAAGGGTCAACGTTGTCAACCGTACTTTAGGTGAAGAGAAATTAACTTCGTTTTCAAGTCTCATCTATCACAATTTATTAATTCTTTGATATTTGTAGTCAAACTTACAATTTTCTCTTCAACTCCCATTTACTTTAAGATCAAACTCCAAATGTTTAAACAGTCTGGGCAGTACCGTGCTGTTGTAACAGTTGGCACTGAGAAGTTTCTCGATGACAAAGATGTTTTCGATGTGATGGGCTTCCCTAATTATTACCTTGGAGGAATACCGCTACACATTAAGGAAGGGTATGTTGAAGTCTTTTTTTAAAAGGAAGCTGGATGCAAGATACAAATGTCTTTAAAAAAAAATTTGCCTGCATGAATAATTTCAATTTAAGAACATAAGAACATAAGAAATAGGAGTAGGATTAAGCCATTCGGCCCTTCGAGCCTGCTCCACCATTCAACAAGATCATGGCTGATCTTGCACCTCAACTCTACATTCCCACTCTATCCCCATATCCCTTGATTCCCCTAATATCCAAAAATCTATGAATCTCTGTCTTGAATATACTCAACGACTGAGCAACCACAGCCCGCCAGGGTAGAGAATTCCAAAGATTCACAACCCTTTGAGTGAAAAAAATTCCTCCTCATCTCAGTCCTAAATGGCCGACCCCTTATCCTGAGACTCTGACCCCTAGTTCTAGACTCTCCAGCCAGGGGAGACATCCTCTCAGCATTAACCCTGTCAAGCCCTTTAAAAATTTAATATGTTTCAATGAGATCACCTCTTATTCTTCTAAATTCTAGGGACTTTCGGCCTAGTCTTCTCAATCTCTCCTCATAGGACAATCCCCCCATCCTATAGGAGACTAGGCCAAAATTCCCTATAATTTACAAGAATGAGATAAACGTAAGATATGAAATTAAAAACCTGGCCCCACAATTTCTGCAGAGTTCTCCCACTGTCTGTGGCTGTAACTTCGGCAGGAGATCAGCGGGACCCTTGGAGAAACACTCTTTCTAACCATTCACACCATTTCACCTGGCAACTCTGCCGATCTACTGCGCAAATTCCAAAATTTGAGGACTAATTCTACGGGTTTGCGCTCCCCTCGCAGAGCTTTGTAAGATGACAACAACAACAACTTGCATTTCTATAGCACCTTTAACGTAGCAAAATGTCCCAAGGTCCTTCACGAGAGCATAATCAGACAGAATTTTACACAGAGGCACATAAAGAGATATTAGGTAACTGAAAGCTTGGTCAAAGAGGTAGGTTTTAAGGAGCGTCTTAAAGGAGGAGGGAGAGGTAGAGGGGCGGAGAGGTTTAGGGAGGGAATTCCAGAGCTTGGGGCCCAGGCAGCTGAAGGCACGGCCGCCAATGGTGGAGCGATGAAAATCGAGGATGTGCAAGAGGCCAGAATTGGAGGAGCGCAGAGATCTCGGAGGGTTGTACGGCTGGAGGAGGTTACAAAGATAGGGAGGGGCGAGGCCATGGATGGATTTGAACAACAGGATGAGAATTTTAAAATCAAGGTGTTGCCAGACTGAGAGCCAGTGTAGGTCAGCGAACACAGGGGTGATGGCTGAATGGGCCTTGGTGGAAGATGGGAGGGTTGGTCAGGAAAGCAACGCATATTAAGAATTGGGGCGTGAAGGGCAGTGTGTCCAACATGATTTTCAGCCCAGACTTTAGTGAACAAATAACTGTGCAAGTCATGAATTCAGAATGTTGATATCCACTCCCAGATTTCAGTATGAGCTCCCATCACATGAGGGTCTATGCAAACTTCTCCTTGTTTTTATGTCCTGTACATTTGAAATGGCAGCAACAAAAATGCACAGGATAATATATTCAAACTCTAAGAAAAAATGTAAAGCTGTGGAAGTGTTCTAAGTACGTTTTTAAAATTATGCTTTATATGGTTTTAATGTTATATATTTTACTAAAAAGAAAATACTTTTTTGATCATTATTGAAACAGGAAGAGTCATCACAAGATAAGGGCTCCCGGTGTTGGGGGTAATATATTAGCATGGATAGAGGATTGGCCAATTAACAAAACAGAGAGTCGGGATAAATGGGTCATTTTCAGGTTGGCAATCTGTAACTAGTGGGGTGCCACAGGGATCAGTGCTGGGGCCCCAACTATTTACAATCTATATTAATGACTTGGATGAAGGGACTGAGTGTACTGTCGCCAAATTTGCTGCTGATACAAAGATAGGTGGGAAAGCAAATTATGAGGAGGACACAGAGTCTGCAAAGGGATATAGATAGGTTCAGTGAGTGGGCAAAAATTTGGCAGATGGAGTATAATGTGGGAAAATGTGAGGTTATCCACTTTGGTAGGAAGAATAAAAAATCAAATTATTATTTAAATGGAGAGAGACTACAGAATGCTGAGGTACAGAGGGATCTGGGGGTCCTCGTACATGAAACACAAAAAGTTAGCATGCAGGTACAGCAAGTAATTAGGAAGGCAAATGGAGTGTTGGCCTTTATTGCAAAGGGAATGAAGTATAAAAGCAGGGAAGTCCTGTTACAACTGTACAGGGCGTTGGTGAGACCACACCTGGAGCACTGCGTACAGTTTTGGTCTCCTTACTTAAGGAAGGATATACTTGCATTGGAGGCAGTTCAGAGAAAGTTCACGAGGTTGATTCCTGGGATGAAGGGGTTGTCTTATGAAGAAAGGTTGAGCAGGTTGGGCCTATACTCATTGGAGTTTAGAAGAATGAGAGGGGATCTTATTGAAACATAAGATTCTGAGGGGGCTTGACAGGGTAGATGCAGGGAGGATGTTTCCCCTCGTGGGGGAATCTAGAACTAGGGGGCATAGTTTCAGAATAAGGGGAAACTCTTTTAAATCGGAAATGAGGAGGAATTTCTTCTCTCAGAGGGTCGTGAATCTTTGGAATTCTCTACCCCAGAGAGCTGTGGGGGCGGAGTCATTGAATATATTCAAGGTGGAGATTGACAGATTTTTGAACGATAAGGGAGTCAAGGGTTATGGGGAGCGGGCAGGAAAGTGGAGTTGAGGCCAAGACTAGATCAGCCATGATCTTATTGAATGGCGGAGCAGGCTCGAGGGGCCAAATGGCCGACTCCTGCTCCTAATTCTTATGTTCTTATCAAAGGGCTCTAAGGGATACTTTAAGATGATTAAAGGAGTTGATCGGGTATATGGAGAGAAACTATTTCCTCTGGTGGGGGGAGTCCAGAACAAGGGGGCATAACCTTAAAATTAGAGCCAGGCCGTTCAGGGATGATGTCAGGAAGCACTTCTTCACACAAAGGGTGGTGGAAATCTGGAACTCTCTCCCCCAAAAAGCTGTTGAGCCTGGGGGGTCAATTGAAAATTTCAGATCTGAGATTGATAGATTTTTGTTGGTTAAGGGTTAGGGAACCAAGGCGGGTGGATGGAGTTAAGATACAGATCAGCCCTGATCTCATTGAATGGTGAAACAGGCCCGAGGGGCTGAATGGCCTCCTCCTGTTCCTATGTTATATATCATAATAGGGTAGAAATTCAATATTGTATTAATGGCTCAGTGTGCATAATCGTGTGGCTCACTTTGATACTGGTCCACATGGACCAGCAAGGTGCCAGCATGACTCGTGGATCTGTGCAGAATTAGTTGATTTCAGTTAGGGTGGCAGTAAGATCTCAACAGGTCTTGTCCGGTGACCTGACCTGGGAACTGCTTGTGTGCCGATCTCAAGCTGGGGTTGTTCTCCTTGGAGCAGAGAAGGCTAAGAGGAGATTTGCTGGAGGTGTTTAAAATCATGAAGGGTTTAGATAGAGTAAATAAAGAGAAACTGTTTCCAATGGCTGAAGGGTCGATAACCAGAGGGCACCGATTTAAGGTGATTGGCAAAAGAACCAGAGACGACAGGAGAAAAACTTTTTTTACGCAACGAGTGGTTAGGATTTGGAATGCGCTGCCTGATAGGGCGGTGGATACAGATTCAATAGTAGCCTTCAAAAGGGAATTGGATAAATACTTGAAGGAGAAAAAATTGCAGGGCTGTGGGGAAAGAGCGGGGGAGTGGGACTAACGGGATCGCTCTTCGAAAGAGGCAGTGCAGACTCGATGGGCCGAATGGGCTCCTTCTGTGCTGTACAATTCTATGATTCTTTGAAGTAAAGGACAAGACCAGGTGAGCTGCCCTCCTCTTTAATTGAATAACTTGTTGACATTCACTGTCTGGATTCATATACTCAGAACGACCACTTGATTAAGGTACGGCCCTGGCTGTATAATTATGCCCCAGCGTGTGATCACCTCCAGGAGTGGAAGGAAGAAAACTGGGGCTGGACGGGGTGGGGGGGAAAGAAGGACTTAGTAAGTGAAATTTCCACATCGGCTGGGAGGAAATGAGATACAGGAAACTCTCGTTTAAACGGCACCTAAATATCCAGAATTCTCTATTAACCGGCAAAATTCATACTCCGAAAACAACACCTCTAACTGGAAATGTTGCCGAGTCCGAGTCTCCCACGGTGGCCGAGTTAGTCAGTGGGGGTAGTTCTCCAAACTGCCACTACTCGGCTTCTTGGCTCTGTCGGAAGTCCGAACACCTCAATAACAGGAGTCTGACTCTCCCGCGCTGCCGGTTGTCTCTTCCGATCCACCATTTTTCTGTGTTTCTCTCCATCTTTATCATGAATTATCTCCCCCATCTTGCAGTATGGCAGTACTGTACTTAATCAAGCATCTTCCATCATCCATTTAACAAATTTCTGTAGGTGAGTACCCAATTACTGTATACTGCACATTTCTTGATTTTTTTATTTTTGTTTGTTAAAAATAGCCTCGGTAGATAACCCTCTCCGTCATCCGGAATTTTTAATCAACCGGCACCATCCCGGTCCCGTCGGTGCCGGATACCAAAGAGTTTCCTGTATCTCCTTATTTTCCTCAATCATGCTGGCTAGTCAAGAAGCAATATTTATTACATCCATAGAGATGTCTAAAAGCTGCACCATCACACCTTCCAAAATTACAAAAGGCTGCTACATTCGAAAACCTCCAGCATTTGCTAAGAATATGCATAACCAGTTAATATATATGTTAGAAGGATATGCTGATAGGCTGAGATGAAGAGGGGTGGGGGGAGACTCGTGTGGAGCGTAAACGCCGGCACTGACTGGATGGGCCGAGCGGCCTGTTCCTGCGCTCTAAATTCGATGTAATTCTATTTGTTCTTTTCTGTTGCAGATTAAACATGCCTGTAAAATCATCACTGCGAGCCTGCGTGAAAAATCCCAAAACTAACAACTACAACAGGGATCTGTCCAGGGAATACACCGTCGGTGTTAGTAAAGGCTGTGCACAAGAGCTCTTGGTGGGTTTTGATATTCAACTGCTGTTGATGGTCAATAATAATGAATGTCTAACAACAAATCATCGCAACACCCGTCACGTGGAAGGCGGTGGCCTAGAAATTAGTCTCGGGTGGCGGCACAAGTCGGGCGGTATCGGATCGGATCGGCCGCCCGTTATGCGCAGCGCCTGATATTCAGTTCCATTACCGTCAATCCAACTGGACACCAGGCACTGCGCATAACGGGTGGCTGATCCAATACCAGCCGAGAGGAATTTCTAGGCCAGTGAAGAAAGAAAGACTCGCATTTATATATAGCACCTTTCACAACATCAGTACATCCCAAAGCGCTTTACAGCTTTTGAAGTGTAGTCACTGTTGTAATATAAGGAAATGCGGCAGCCAAATTATGCACAGCAAGCTCCCACAAACAGCAATTGGATCATGACGCTAGTTAGGCCACAGCTGGAATACTGTGTGCAGTTCTGGTTGCCACACTATAGGAGGGATGTGATTGCATTGGAGAGGGTGCAGAGGAGATTCACCAGGATGTTACCTGGGCTGGAGCACTTCAGCTATGACGAGAGACTGGACAGGCTGGGGTTGTTTTCCTTAGAGCAGAGAAGGCTGAGGGGGGACCTGATTGAGGTGTACAAAATTATGAGGGCCATAGATAGGGTAGATAGAAAGGAACTTTTCCCCTTAGTAGAGAGGTCAATAACCAGGGGGCATAGAAATATAGAAGATAGGAGCAGGAGTAGGCCATTCGGCCCCTCGAGCCTGCTTCGCCATTCAATGCAATCATGGCTGATCATCCAAATTCAGTACCCGGTCCCTGCTTTCTCCCCATACCCCTTGATCCCTTTAGCCTTGAGAAATATATCCAACTCGTTCTTGAATATATTTAATGAATTGGCCTCTGCTGCCTTCTGTGGTAGAGAATTCCACAGGTTCACCACTCTCTGGGTGAAGAAATTCCTCCTCATTTCTGTCCTAAATGGCTTACCCCTTATCCTTAGACTGTGACCCCTGGTTCTGGACTCCCTGACCATCGGGAACATTCTTCCTGCATCTAGTCTGTCCAATCCTGTCAGAATTTTTAAAGTTTCAATGAGATCCCCTCTCATTCTTCTAAACTCCAGCGAGTACAAGCCCAATCGACCCAATCTCTCCTCATACGTCATTCCTGCCATCCCAGGTATCAGCCTGGTGAATCTTTGCTGCACTCCCTCCATGGCAAGAACATCCTTCCTCAGATAAGGTGACCAAAACTGCACACAATACTCAAGATCTGGTCTCACCAAGGCCCTGTACAACTGCAGCAAGACATCCTTGTTCCTGTACTCAAACCCTCTCGCTACGAAGGCCAACATACCATTTGCCTTCTTAACCGCCTGCTGCACCTGCATGCTTCCCTTCAGCGACTGGTGCACAAGGACACCCAGGTCTCGTTGCACTTCCCCTTCTCCCAATCTATTGCCATTCAGATAATAATCTGCCTTCCTGTTTTTGCTACCAAAGTGGATAACCTCACATTTATCCACGTTATATTGCATCTGCCATGCTTCTGCCCAATCACCCAACCTGTCCAAATCATCCTGGAGTTTCTCGGCATCCTCCTCACAGCACACACGCCCACCCAGCTTTGTGTCGTCTGCAAATTTGGAGATATTACATCTAGTTCCCTTGTCTAGATCATTAATATATATTGTGAACAGCTGGGGTCCAAGGACCGATCCCTGTGGTACCCCACTAGTCACTGCCTGCCACTCGGAAAAAGACCCGTTTATTCCAACTCTTTGCTTCCTGTCTGCCAACCAGTTCTCTATCCAAGTCAGTACCTTGCCCCCAATCCCATGTGCCTTAACTTTACACGCTAATCTCTTATGCGGGACTTTATCGAAAGCCTTCTGAAAGTCCAAATACACCACATCCACTGGTTCTCCCTTATCTATTTTACCAGTTACATCCTCAAAAAATTCCAGTAGATTAGTCAAGCACGATTTACCCTTTGTAAATCCATGTTGACTTTGTCCAATCCTGTCACTGTTTTCCAAGTGCTCTGCTATTACATCTTTTACAGCTATTGCATAGTTTCAAGATAAGGGGCAGGAGGTTTAGAGGGGATTTGAGGAAAAACTTTTTCACCCAGAGGGTGGTTGGAATCTGGAACTCACTGCCTGAAAGGGTGGTAGAGGCAGGAATCCTCACAACATTCAAGAAGCATTTAGATGAGCACTTGAAACGCCATAGCATACAAGGCTACGGACCAAGTGCTGGAAAATGGGATTAGAATAGACAGGGCTTGATGGCCGGCGCGGACACGATGGGCCGAAGGGCCTCTTTCTGGGCTGTATAACTCTGTGACCACATAATCCGTTTTAGTGATGTTGGTTGAGGGATAAATATTGTCGTATCAACTCACAAACTCTGTTTAGCTTAATAGGGGGAGGCTCGAGTTTGTTGATATAAAAATATATTAACATTAATTTTTTAGATTGTCTATTTCTCTATTTATTTGCTTCAGTAATCACTGCACATTTTGTCACTGTCTTTTCAGAGATAGTCTTAATGTTTCATTGGTACATTAACATTGATGTACTCTGGGAGATTAATTTGAGTAACAACTTGGGAGGCACATGTGACTAAAATTATAGGAAAAATTATAGGAAAAACATAGATTGTAATGCATAGCCTTTCTATCACTTAGTTAAGACCTGGTTAAGATTTAATAAATAATTGTACTAAGTTGTAGCAAATAAAAATAGTTAAGCCATTCAAGAACATCAAGATCTGGAATGCGCTGCCTGAAAGGGCAGTGGTAGAAGCAGATTCAATAGTAACTTTCAAAGGGAATTGGGATAAATACTTAAAAAGGAAAAAATGTGCAGGGCTATGGGGAAAGAGCAGGGGGGAGTGGGACTAATCGGAGAGCTCTTTCAAAGAGCCGGCACAGGCACGATGGGCCGAATTTGCCTCCTCCTATGCTGTATGATTCTATGAACATATATAGGTACCTAATGTAATGTTTTCTAATGTTCCTTTCGTTAGCTGGTCCGGACTGCCTACTTTAGTGGCAATGGATTTTTGGGCCTTTCTGCGACCAACCTCTCCTTTCCTGAAAATTTCCACATTGGGTTTGGCTTTACAACAAGCCAGCTCAACAGTCTATTGTTTTCTTATGAAAAGGTAAGAAATCTGGTGCGTGGCTTGCTCTATCCAATTATTGTTTAACAGAGCAGCCTATTTTCATCAAATTTTCTTAAGAACACATTTGTTTCTTAAAATTAGACGTGTAGCTGTGTTTGAGTAGTATAAGCACGTGAATGATAGAGACATTCATTGTTCATTTTTAAGAAAAAAGTAGAATTGAGCATAAAGCAGGAAGCACCACTTTAAACTTGTTCACTTTTCGCTATAATTAGAAAGAAAAGAGAGAGTTGCATTTCTCCAGCGCATTTTACAACCTCAGGATGTCCCAAAGCGCTTTACAGACAATGAAGTACTTTTTGAAGTGTAGTCACTGTTGTAATGTAGGAAACACGGCAGCCAATTTGTGCACAGTAAGCTCCCACAAACAGCAACGTGATAATAACCAGATAATCTGTTTTGGTTATGTTGATTGAAGGACAAATATTGGCCCCAGGACACCGGGGAGAACTTCCCTGCTTTTCTTCGAAATAGTGCCGTGGGCTCTTTTACATCCACTTGAGAGAGCAGACAGGGCCTCGGATTAACATCTCATCCGAAAGGTGGCACCTCCGACAGTGCCGCACTCCCTCAGTACTGCCCCTCCGACAGTGCAGTCCTCCCTCAGTACCGCCCCTCCGACAGTGCGGCCCTCCCTCAGTACTGCCCCTCCGACAGTGCAGCGCTCCCTCAGTACTGCCCCTCCGACAGTGCGGCGCTCCCTCAGTACTGCCCCTCCGACAGTGCGGCTCTCCCTCAGTACTGCCCCTCCGACAGTGCGGCGCTCCCTCAGTACTGTCCCTCCGACAGTGCGGCGCTCCCTCAGTACTGCCCCTCCGACAGTGCGGCGCTCCCTCAGTACCGCCCCTCCAACAGTGCAGCGCTCCCTCAGTACTGCCCCTCCGACAGTGCAGCGGAGTCCTCAGTACTGCCCCTCCGACAGTACGGCGCTCCCTCAGTACTGCCCCTCCGACAGTGCGGCACTCCCTCAGTACCGCCCCTCCGACAGTGCAGCGCTCCCTCAGTACTGCCCCTCCGACAGTGCGGCACTCCCTCAGTACTGCCCCTCCGACAGTGCAGCGCTCCCTCAGTACTGCCCCCCCGACAGTGCAGCGCTCCCTCAGTACTGTCCCTCCGACAGTGCGGCGCTCCCTCAGTACTGCCCCTCCGACAGTGCAGCCCTCCCTCAGTACTGCCCCTCCGACAGTGCAGCGGAGTCCTCAGTACTGCCCCTCCGACAGTGCAGCGCTCCCTCAGTACTGCCCCTCCGACAGTGCGGCACTCCCTCAGTACCGCCCCTCCGACAGTGCAGCGCTCCCTCAGTACTGCCCCTCCGACAGTGCGGCACTCCCTCAGTACCACCCCTCCGACAGTGCAGCGCTCCCTCAGTACTGCCCCCCCGACAGTGCAGCGCTCCCTCAGTACTGCACTGGAGTGTCAGCCTAGATTTTGTGTTCCAGTCTCGGGAGTGGGACTTGAACCCACCACCTTTTAAGGCGTGAGTGCGGCCCACTGAGCCACAGCTGACACCTCATTAGTGAACAGGAGAACATAACACCACTCAAAGCACATGTAGTAGATTATGTACAGATGTTTTAACTCATCAAAATTACATCACAGCCCAATGATGTCATCGTGGTGCGACCTCTCCATCTTAAGTAAGCCTCTGCCTGCTTTTATCGGGAGCCTCATCCAGGGCCTGATACACCACCGTCAAGATGATGGTGGGCGGGAACGCAGTGGGTTGGAGGCGGGATTTTTAATTTCAAGATTGTAACTCCTCGTCTGACATTTTCCTGGCCATCGGGGAGGGAGAGATTAAAATCGAAGCCTGTCTCTACATAAGACATTTTATGAAACGCTTTGCTGTAAATTTTAAAAGTTGTGTGCACTATGGGTTACTGAGCAAAACTGCTCAACTCTAATTCTGAAAATAAAAGTCTTGATTTCCTTTTGTAGGATAACTTTGAAGTTTCGCTGGAAAATGGCAAAGTAAAGGTTAATATTCTGGGCAAAGTCCTAACATCTGGGAGCTCTTTCAATGATGGTGCAAACCACTATGTGTCAGTCCAGAGGAGAGGAAATACGTAAGTTTCTTACAATTGTTTCCTTTACATGTTATCAATTCAAAGATTTGTCTCCTTCAGAAGAGTGTGATCAAACAAAATTTGACACTGAGCCACATAAGGAGATATTAGGGCAGATGATCAAAGGCTTGGTCATAGAGGTAGGTTTTAAGGAGCGTGTTAAAGGAGGAATGAGGGTTAGCGAGGTGGAGAGGTTGAGGGAGGGAATTCCAGAGCTTAGGGCCTCGGCAGCTGAAGGCCCGGCCGCCAATGGTGGAGCGATTAAAAACGGGGATGCTCAAGAGGCCAGAATTGGAGGAGGGCAGAGATCTCGGAGGGTTGCGGAGCTGGAGGAGGTTACAGAGATAGGGAGGGGGCGAGGCCATGGAGGGATTGGAAACAAGGATGAGAATTTTAAATTTGAGGCGTTGCTTAAGCGGGAGTCAATGTAGGTCAGTGAGCACAGGGGTGATGGGTGAACGGGTCTTGGTGCGAGCTAGGTCATGGGCAGCAGAGTTTGGATGAGCTCATGTTTCCGAAGGGTAGAATGTGGGAGGCCGGCCAAGAGGCGGCCACACAGCACACAAGCGATGCGATTGCTGTAGGGAAAAATATTCCCCATAAGGCTGTTTTCAAATCATTTTATTCCTTCCAATATGATTGTTATTCAATATTATAAATATGATTGAACAAAATATATAACATAACAGCTGAGGATTATAAATCACTGGTTAGGCCCCAATTGTGTCCAATTCTGGGCACCACACTTTAGCAAGGATGTCACGGCGTTGGAGAGGGTGCAGAGGAGATTTACTGGAATGGTTGGGACTTCAGTTATGTGGAGAGATTGGAGAAACTGGAATTGTTCTCCTTAGAGCAGAGAAGGTTAAGGAGAGATTTGATAGAGCTGTTTCAAATGATGAAGGGTTGTAATAGAGTAAACAAGGAAAAACTGTTTCCACTGGCAGGAGGGTCGGTAACCAGAGGACATAGATTTAAGGTAATTGGCAAAAGAACCAGAGGGGAGAGGAGGAGATTTTTTATTATATAAATGCAGCGAGTTGTTATGATCTGGAATGCACTGCCTAAAAGGGCGGTGGAAGAAGATTCAGTAGTAACTTTCAAAAGAGGATTAGATAAGTACTTGAAGGAGAACATTTTGCAGGGCTATGGGGAAAGAGCGGGGGAGTGGAACTAATCGGATAGCTTTATCAAAGAGCTGGTACAGGCACAATGGGCTGAATGGCCTCCTTCTGTGCTGTAAGATGCTATGATTCGATGATCAATCCCCTTACAAAGGTGGCCACAAAGGATAATTGGTGACGTCTGATGGGTGGGGTGGGGGAGGGTTAGGGTTAGAGGTAGGGGAAGCTGATCAATCCCCTGCATGGCTGACAGGAGTTGAATTTTCAAGCTGCGTGGGGTAGCTGGACATTGGGGATGCACCACCTGCACCATGAATAATGGGTGCCCTTCCAATGACGCAGCAAACGCAGGTGGAGTCAGCACTGGAGGGAACCAGTGGGTGCGATCTTCCAGGATCGTAACCCGTGGATTTCCAGCGCCATCGTAAACGTGACTGACGTAAGAAAACTACTAGGCACTTGGTATAAGTATTAAACAAGGCTTTAATCAACTGTTTTTCAACATGGAGATCTAGTTGTGTCCTTCACTAGTTCCTGTTAAAGAATGTCCTGAGCAAGCTGGGCCCATGCCCGAGTATTTATACTCTTCCTGGACAGCGTCACCAGCAGGCCGCCCAGTATCATTTCATAAGTCATTTCATCATGAATGACAAGATTCATGTCAGTGACTGGTAGGGACGAGTGGCTCCCAATTCTGGAGCTCAAACCCATGATTTGATAATTTGAGCTAGTTTTTCTTTATTCATTCTTGGGATGCGGGCGTCGCTGGCAAGGCCTGCATTCCTTGCCCAACCCTATTTGCCCTGAGAAGATGGTGGTGGGCCGCCTTCTTGAACCGCTGCAGTCCATGTGGTGAAGGCGCTCCCACAGTGCTGTGCGGGAGGGAGTTTCAGGATTTTGACTCAGCGACATTGAAAGAATAGCTGATATATTTCCAAGTCAGGATGGTATGTGACCTGGAGGGGAACTTGGAGGTGATGGTGCTCCCATGCATCTATTGCCCTTGACCTTCTAGGTGGTAGAGGTTGCGGGTTTGGGAGGTGCTGCCAAAGAAGCCTTGGCGAGTTGCTGCAGTGCATCTTGTAGATGGTGCACACTGCAGCCACGGTGCGCCGGTGGTGGAGGGAGTGAATGTTTAAGGTGGTGGATGGGGTGCCAATCAAGCGGGCTGCTTTGTCCTAGATGGTGTCGAGCTTCTTGAGTGTTGTTGGAGCTGCACTCATCCAGGCAAGTGGAGAGTATTCCATCACACTCCTTACTTGTGCCTTGTAGGTGGTGGAAAGGCTTTGGGGAGTCAGGTGCTGAGCCTTGATATAGTTATGCTATATTATTTTCACATTAACGAAGTAGCACTTCATATGATACGTAAAACAAAATGAAATTTTTAGAAATTCATGATTTGTAGGTACACTCCTAATTGTAATGGATTTATGACTATTTTCGTGATTAGCTGTAAGCTGAGTAATGTGGAACTCGCTACCACATGGAGTGGGTGAGGCGAATAGCATAGATGCATTTAAGCTAGATAAGCACATGAGGGAGAAAGGAATAGACGGACATGCTGATAGGATGAGATGAAGAGGGATGGGAGGAGGCTCGTGTGGAGCATAAACACCAGCATAGACCAGTTGGGCCGAATGGCCTGTTTCTGTGCTGTAAATTCTGTGTAATGTTCTTACATAAACAAATGTTGATCATTTCTGTTGTGTTCTTTATTTCTTGAGAATCTGCTGCACTGTATTTACTACTTTGTCTTTTTTTTTAATTCCAGGGTCTATCTGAATGTAGATGATTCAGACAGGCGTGAAACAGAATTAGGATCTGGCCAGCTGGCCCCGAAGGTCTCAGTATACCTGGGTGGGGACAAAGAGACAAAGAATTTTGATGGCTGCATCAGCAATGTTTTCCTAAAAAGGTAAATTTCTCTTTCATTTAACTAGTGGGACTGCACCCATTCACCCATCAACCCTGTGCTCGCTGGCCTACATTGGCTCCCGGCTAAGCAACGCCTCGATTTCAAAATTCTCATCCTTGTTTTCAAATCCCTCCATGGCCTCGCCCCCTTCCTATCTCTGTAATCTCCTCCAGCCACACAACCTCCACCCCCCCCCCCCCCGCCCTCGAGATATCTGCGCTCCTCTAATTCTGCCCTCTTGAGCATCGCTGATTATAATCGCTCAACCTTTGGCGGCCGTGCCTTCTGTTGCCTAGGCCCTAAGCTCTGGAATTCCCTCCCTAAACCTCTCTGCCTCGCGACCTCTCTTTCCTCCGTTAAGACACTCCTTAAAACCGACCGCTTTGACAAAGCTTTTGGTCACCTGCCCTAATTTAACCTTATGTGGATTGGTGTCAAGTTTTTTGTCTTAAATACTCCTGTGCAGCGCCTTGGGACATTTTACTACGTTAAAGGCGCTATATAAGTACAAGTTGTTGTTGTATACAAGGACAAATGTTACCTGTTTCAACTAACGTTAAGAAACCGCTTTACACAGTGAGTAGTGAGAATGTGGAACTCGCTGTCACAGGGAGTGGTTGAGGTGAATTTAGGTAGAAGCTGGATAAACACGAGGTAGACAGGAATAGAAGGTTATGCTAATAGTGTGAGATGAAGAGGGGTGGGAGGAGGCTCGTGTGGAGAATAAACACCAGCATAGACTAGTTGGGTCGAATGGCCTGTTTCTGTGCTGTAAGTTGTATGTAATTGAGTATTGACTAGTACAATGAGTTTGTGATCATACTGTTCAAATCCTGGTTGCTGTTGAGAGCAGCAACACTAGAACATTTGGGTAGAGTAATAATCAATAATAATCATTATTTTCTACAAAATTATCGTCACTTCCCAAGCAAAACATCTGAGCTTGAATGCTCGTCTTAACTCTGGTTTGTATTTGGTGTCCCTTGCAGGGCTTTGCATTATCACAAGCTCTCATCTGGTTAGGTGGAGCTTAAACATTTAAAAAAATTAAATACAAAAATGCATCCGAGTCTCCAGTGTTTTGTAAGTTTTAGTGAACTGCCAACCAGACTCGCTGGTTGTGCTTTTGGCTGACTCGTGCCACTAGTTGGAAAAGTAAACTGGGAAGAGTAACGCCAGGAGACCTTTCTTTTAATTTGTTCTTGGAAGGTGGGTGATCCTGGCAAGCTCACATTTATTGTGATGGTTATTAAGAGTGAACCACATCATGTGGAGTTGGAGTCACGTGTAGGCCAGACCAGGCAAGGACGGCATAAACATTGCATCCAAATAAAGTATCTCAACATTTGAGCTATATGTATTAAGTATACAATTCACTAAAGGCCATATAGAAATACTTTATATAAACCTAAAAAGACTTGCATTTCTATAGCGCCTTTCACAATCTCAGGACGTCCCAAAGTCCTTTACAGCCAATTAAGTACTTTTGAAGTGTAATCACTGTTGTAATGGAGCAAACATGGCAGCCAATTTGTGCACAACAGGATCCCACAAACTGCAACGAGATAATCTGTTTTTTAGTGATATTGATTGAGGGATAAATATTGGACAGGACACTGGTGAGAACTCCCCTGCTCGTCCTTGAAGTAGAGCCATGGGATCTTTTGCGTCCACCTGAGAGAGCAGACTCGATTTACCATCTCATCTGAAAGACAGTACCTCAGACAGTGCAGCGCTCCCTCAGCACTGCACTGGGAATGTCAGCCTAGATTTTGTGCTCAAGTACTTGGAGCGGGGTGTGAACCCACGACATCCTGACTCAAAGTCGAGAGTGCTACCCACTGAGCATAAGATTAACACTGTGATTCTTACCACAGAATAGGACCATATGGTACTTTAGTCATTATGCTTGTGCTCAGATACGAAAATCTTGGATGTGGGTATTATATTCAGTGACAGAAATTATCCTGTGGGGATGAACACTGTATACTTGCATTAGAAGGTATATACAGCTCAGCTGTTGTACATTTTATCCTATCTCACTGGTTTACCTGAAGAATTTATAAAGAGACTGAAAATAAATTAGTAATGATGATGTTGTAGAATACATTGATAACTTTGCTGCTCTAAGCAGATGTTTTGGGGGCTGCAAAGGACATGGCTAATCACCGCTCTCTCTTTAGGGATCATCAATCTCCCGCAGTTGAAAATTTGGCATTTTCAACGGAGCAGTCTGGAGTATACCTGGACACCTGTCCCCAGCAGAGAGCCCCAGAAATGCTCATGTTGAAAGAAAGCAGAAAGTCGAACGGTCAAGAGACAGTTAATAAGGTATGCAAAACTTCCTTGGTATCGCAATATCTGGAGTAACATTGATCAACAAAGTGTCTCTGTCAGTAAATGTATGTTGATGGAACGTTTCCTCTGTCACAGAACGGAAAGAATCATAAAGTTGTTCCTGATCATTCAATGAAAGAAAATGCGGCGCAAGAATTAGAAGGGTGTCAGTTGCCATGGCAACCAAAAGCAGTCAATGGCGCCTACCAATTTGGAGATTCGCCAGATAGCCGATTGGAATATGATCTTTTGCCTGAATCGTTTAAAGAAAGGTAAAAGTGTGTGGTGGTTGTTGTTATTTTTTAATTATATGTCTACTGATATGAATGTTTTCAGAACATCTGTCACATTTCAGCTATCACACACTTCTGATGTCATACTGCGAAGTGCCAAAAGTATTTAAAAGGACGTTTTTTTAAATTCATTCACGGGATGTGGGCTTCACTGGCAAGGCCAGCATTTATTGCCCAGCCCCTAATTGCCCCTGAGAAGGTGGTGGTGAGCCGCCGCCTTGAACCGCTGCAGTCCGTGCGGTGAAGGTGCTTCCACAGTGCTGTTGGGAAGGGAGTTCCAGGATTTTGACCCAGCAATGATGAAGGAACGGCCGATATATTTCCAAGTCAGGATGGTGTGTGACTTGGAGGGGAACTTGGAGGTGGTGGTGTTCCCATGCACCTGCTGCCCTTGTCCTTCTAGGTGGAAGAGGTCGCGGGTTTGGGAAGTGCTGTCGAAGAAGCCTTGGTGAGTTGCTGCAGTGCATCTTGTAAATGGTACACACTCATCCAGGCAAGTGGAGAGTATTCCATCACACTCCTTACTTGTGTGCCTTGTAGATGGTGGAAAGGCTTTGGGGAGTCAGGAGGTGGGTCACTCGCCGCAGAATACCCAGCCTCTGACCTGTTCTTGTAGCCGCAGTATTTATGTGGCTGGTCCAGTTAAGTTTTGGTCAATGGTGACCCCCAGGATGTTGATGGTGGGGAATTCGGCGATGGTAATACGGTGAATGTTAAGCGAGGTGGCTAGACTCTCTCTTGTTGGAGCTGGTCATTGCCTGGCACTTGTCTGGTGTGAATGTTACTTGCCACTTATCAGCCCAAGTACATTGTGTATTGTGTGGTTTGGTGCTCGTGTTAGAAAACAGTGCACACAGTGAGCAACACCACAAAAAGCACTTGAGTATATTTTAAATGTGACATTTACACATTTCAGGTCAAAGTTCTCCATCGATGTGCGAACTGTTGCAGCAGAAGGAACCATCTTTTATGTAGCAGATAAGTCAGAAAAATCCTACATGACGCTTTACGTTTTAAAAGGCCGTTTCTTCTTTTCCTTTGTTGTTGATGGGAAACAACTAAGAATTAAGAGCAAAGCTAAGCACAATGATGGGCAGTGGCATACAGTAAGTAAAGCAAACAACAGCTAGTAGCTGCAGCTATATGATTGTATATGAAAAAGGTACTTTTAGCAACCTGTACCTTTAGTTTATCTCTTGTCAGAATCCATTGCCTCTCCACCCTGTCTCTGCAACCTCCTCCGGCCCTACAATCTTCGGAGATCTCTGCGTTCCTCCAATTCTAGCCTCTTGCGCATCCACAATTTCCTTCTCTCCATCATTGGCGGCCGTGCTTTTAGCTGCTTTGGCTCTGTACTCTGGAATTCCCTCGCTAAACCCCTCTTACCTCTCTCTCTCCTCCTTTAAGACGCTCCTTAAAACCTACCTCTTGCACCAAGCTTTTGGTCACCTGTCCTAATATCTCCTTATGTGGCTCGGTGTCAAAGTTTGTGTTTGATGACACTCCTGTGAAGCATCTTCGAATGTTTTACTACATCAAAGGTGCTATATAAATGCAGGTGGTTGTTTATGATATTTTGACACACAGCAATACAAAAGGGAAATTGCAATGTTTATGCTGGACCACAAAAGATTAATAACTTATACTAATGCTTAGGATGTGACTTGTACATTGGATTCTGCACTAAATAAATTGGAAGGTTTCATAGAAATGAGAATTGTCAAAAGCACAGAACTGAAGGCGGCCATTCGGCCCATCCACCAATCCACCCCAACTGGAGTCATCTACTCTCATTCCATTTCCCTGCTCTTTGCTCCCACTCTTTAATATTTTTCTCTTGCGTGTTTAATTCGCGCTTTAATGTCATGATTGACTTCGTTTCAATAGGTATTTGTGGTAAAGCATCCCATACCCTAATTACCCTGTGCATTAAAAAAAACTCCAAATCCATCCAAGCTTTTGTTAATATTTCACAATCCTGAATATGAAAAATGAGTTATGTAAAATTCGACTTGGGTTAAGAAATTCATACGGCAATAGAATTTACAACACAGAAATCATTGAATAAGTATTACTTGAAATTATGCTATAAATTCCTCTACTGATATCTGCATAATTTGTCAAATTTTTTTTTAAAAGGTGGTGTTTAGTAGAGAAAATAACAAGGGAAAACTTGTTATTGACGGACTTCGGACACGACAGGACAGTATTGCCAGTAGTCCGCTCTTGAGAGTTGAATCACCATTCTACCTGGGTGGATTACCATCAGGCAAAGGGCAGCGCAATCAGAAGGTAATGTGAAATTTACAATTCTCACCCTTGTGTTCAGATCCCTCAGGGCTTTGCCCATCCCTATCTCTGTAACCTCCTACAGCCCTCCGAGATCTCTGCGCTCCTCCAATTCTGGCCTCTTGTGCAGCCTTGATTTCCTTCACCCCACCATTGGTAGCCGTGTCTTCAGCTGCCTGGGCCCCAAGCTCTGGAGTTCCCTTTCTAAACCTCTCTGGCTCTCTCTCCTCCTTTAAGACGCTCCTTAAAACCGACCTCACTTGTCCTACTGTCTCCTTATGTGGTTCAGTGTCAAATTTTGTCTGATTATGCTCCTGTGGTCAGAAGGTTGTGGACTCCAGTCCCACTCCAGAGACTTGACCACAAAAATCTAGGCTGACACTCCCAGTGCAGTGCCGAGGGAGCGCTGCACTGTCGGAGGTGTCGTCTTTCGGATGAGACGATAAACCGAGGCCCCGTCTGCTCTCTCAGGTTGACATAAAAGATCCCATGGCGTTATTTTCGAAGAAGAGCAGGGGAGTTCTCCCCGGTGTCCTGGCCAATATTTATCCCTCAATCATTGCTGTTGGTGGGACCTTGCAGTGCACAAATTGGCTGCCGCATTTCCCACATTACAACAGTGACTCCACTTCAAAAATTACTTCATTGGCTGTAAAGCGCTTTGGGCATCCTGAGGTCGTGAAAGGGGCTGTATAAATGCAAGCCTTTCTTTTTTTTCCCTTTCTGTGAAGTGCCTTGGGACATTTTTACTACATTAAAGGCACTATATAAATGCAAGTGGTTGTAGGGCAGGTCCTAACTCAAGTCTCACCTGAGATTCATGAGCCACGTACTAGGGAAGACTAGCTGAGCTTCCCATTATCTTCCTCGTGGTTTTTATTTTCGGAGGTGGATTTAAACCAAATCTAAAGAGTCCCAACTACCCGTTACGGTGGGCGGAAGGCCACCCGAGTCCATCAGGCACAAATGTCCCCGCTGGATGTCAATCTAGTATTGAGAGCCAGCGTCTAGTCTCCACTCGCCGGGGCTGTCTGAAGTGGTGCCCGAACTCAACCTTTCTCCCTCAGAGGCGGGAATGGCTATTTCTAGGACAAGATGAATATTCAGTCACAAGAACAGAAAATGCTGGAGACACTCAGCAGGTCAAGCAGCATTAGAATTGTGGAGAGACTGGAGAAGCTGGGATTCTTCTTCTTAGAGCAGAGACGATTAAGGGAGATTTAATAGAGGCGTTCAAAATCATGAAAGGGTTTTGATAGAGTAAATAAGGAGAAAATGTTTCCACTGGCAGGAGGGTCGGTAACTAGAGGACACAGATTTAAGGTGTTTGGCAAAAGAATTAAGGGGGAGATGAAGCAAAGTTTTTTTTATGCAGCGAGTTGTTGTGATCTGGAATGCGCTGCCTGAAAGGGCGGTGGAAGCAGATTCAATAGTAACTTTCAATTGGGGATGAATAAATACTTGGAAAAGAAAGACTTGCAGGGCTATGGGGAAAGAGCGGGGGGGAGTGGGACTAATTGGAGAGCTCTTTCAAAGAGCCGGCACAGGCACGATGGGCCGAATGGCCTCCTGTGCTGTATGATTCTATGATCTGTGGAAAAAGTTAAAGTTTCAGATTGATAACCCTTTGTCAAGACATTCTGTTCTTAATTATATAATATAAGGCATAGTGGTCCCGTTGAATGAAGCCTGACTTATGTTGACCATAGCTTCTGGTCCATAAGGAAAACAACAATAAATTGCTGTAAAGATTGAGGGCCTCATCAGTTAATTAGGGTCATAATTTAGGTTTAGTTGACAAATAACCCAAAAATCTCTCTTGTGATTGTAATTTTATTCCATTAATAATCTTTTATTTGCCAAGCAGCTACCAAGACACAGTTTCCATGGATGTATAAGAAACTTTAAACTGGATGGTAACCAACTGCGTTCCCCTTCGCGTACATTTGGAGTCACACCATGCTTTGACGGCAACTCTGAGCAAGGAGCTTATTTCTCAGCCGAAGGAGGATACGTTGTTTTAGGTTCGTTAAATCTTTAATTTATTAGTGCCTTCTGAAAAAAAAACTCTTCGAAACGGCTGAAAATGTTTTTTGTATTCACATATCAGGAAAATTAACTCTTCAGCTCAGGTCTCAACTGAAATGATTTGGTTGTTGTAGAATCACACAGCACAGAAGGAGGCCATTCGGCCCATCGTGCCTGTGCCGGCTCTTTGAAAGAGCTCTCCAATTAGTCCCACTCCCCCCTGCTCTTTCCCCATAGCCCTGCAAATTTTCCTTTTCACGTATTTATCCAAGTCCCTTTTTGAAAGTTACTATTGAATCTGCTTCCACTGACCGCCCTGTCATATAATATTTTTGCTCCCTAGCCAAATTTTCAGAAGTCAAACATATTTTTGATTACCAACAATATTATATTACTGTCAATGTATTTTCTGTCAAAAATTGGCATTTTTATAAATTTACTCATTTGCAATAATTCAGTTCTCAAAGTTAATTTTGTCCGGGAGCACTATGGGTTTTTACATTTTGATGTAACCTTGAGACCCAGGGCTAATTCAAATTTTAGTTCTACCTCTATCAGGTGGATTAGTGGATTGATGTACATGGGCTGGTGACCAAATAGTAATCAGAGTCCTGCAGATGCTCTTTATGTTTCTCATCTAGTTATTCCCCAAATACCGCATCTCTCCTTCCCTCTAGTTACTGCTTCCCCTGCATGTAAATGAATCTCTCTGCCATTTCTCTCCTAATGCTGCTTCGTAACTAACTACAGTACTGGGAAGTGCATGAGAGCAACACTCGTTGATTTGCCCCTTGATTTTATAGGCTGATGCTCCCAGTGCAGTACTGAGGGAGCGCTGCACTGTCGGAGGGGCAGTACTGAGGGAGCGCCGCACTGTCGTAGGGGCAGTACTGAGGGAGCGCTGCACTGTCGGAGGGGCAGTACTGAGGGAGCGCTGCACTGTCGGAGGGGCAGTACTGAGGGAGCGCTGCACTGTCGGAGGGGCAGTACTGAGGGAGCGCTGCACTGTCGGAGGGGCAGTACTGAGGGAGCGCTGCACTGTCGGAGGGGCAGTACTGAGGGAGCGCCGCACTGTCGGAGGGGCAGTACTGAGGGAGCGCTGCACTGTCGGAGGGGCAGTACTGAGGGAGTGCTGCACTGTCAGAGGGGCAGTACCGAGGGAGTGCTGCACTGTCGGCGGTGCTGTCTTTTCGGATGAGACGTTAAACTGAGGCCCCGTCTGCTCTCTCAGGTGGACGTAAAAGGTCCCATGGCATTATTTTGAAGAACAGCAAGGGCGTTATCTCCGGTGTCCTGCCAATATTTATCCCTCAACCAACATCACTAAAACTGATTAACTGGTCATTATCACATTGCTGTTTGTGGGACCTTGATGTGTAAAAATTTTGTGCTCCGTTTCCTACATTACAACAGTGACTACACTTCAAAAAGTACTTCATTGACTGTAAAACTCTTTGGGACGTCCTGAGGTTGTGAAAGGCATGTCTTTCTTTTTTCTTTCTCTCTCTATTCCTTCCTTCCTTCCTCCCTCCCTTTCTTTCCCTTCCCCTCCCTTCCTTTCCTTCCCCCTCCCTTCCTTTCCTTCCCCTCCCTTCCTTTCCTTCCCCTCCCCTCCCTTCCTTCCCCTCCCTTCCTTTCCTCCCCCTTCCTTCCTTTCCCTCCCTCCCCCTCCATCTTTCCCTCCCTTCCTTTCCCTCCCTCCTTTCCCTCCCTCCCTCCCTCCCTTTCTTTCCCTCCCTCCCTTCCTTTCTTTCCCTCCCTTCCCTTCCTTCTTTCCTTTCCCTCCCTTCCTTTCCCTCCCTCCCTTTCTTCCTTCTCCTCCTTAGCTGAAACTGCATAGTTACTTGCTGTGGAATCACAAGTTGCAAACAGGCTTCCCATCATCCTGCAGCACAGCACTTTGCTGCCTAAATTCCATAACTGAATATCCCTCCTGCAGTTCATTACTGATACCTGAATGCTTGTTTACAGATAACTCCTTCGTAGTGGGCAAGGATTTTGAGCTCCTGTTTGAAGTGCGCCCTCGAAGCCAGACTGGCGTCCTCTTCCATATCAACAGCCCACGGGGAAACTACCTCAGTCTCTTTATGTACAAGGGAAAGGTAGGAATGGCCAGTTACATAATCAGCTACACGCCATGAAACCTTCGATATGTTTATCTTCTGTCTTTTGCATTAAGTGGTAGTTGCAGCTTTAGGGTCTTGCCACAGATACCGTCTCGGGTACAGCAGTGCTCGTCACTCCTTGTGATCTGAACTCGATATTCATGCCTTTCGCACATGTATTCCTTTGGTCTCTCTGCAGGAGGACCGAGCAAGCAGTGCGGTCTCCAGGCATGATTGACAGTGGGATTTATCCGATCATCTCCATTCTGGCTGGGAATAATGGTGTCACTATATGCAGCCAGAAGTTAATTATCCAAGCTCTTCCCCTCCCCCCTGCCCCCATTAAAGTCAACGCCGATTGCAAATTTCTTGAATTAAAACCACTTTTGTCGCCGCTGCCCCGTAGACTGAAAGATTATGATCCTGGAGGACCTCTGGTGATCTGGCAGCTGCCTGATTTATTGCTCCAAGATCAGCTTCCTTTAAACATATTTTCAATACCTGCATAAATTATTTATCATCAGCTTTAGCATCAGCAGTTGGGCCGGAAGCATTACATCTGCAGCTCGAAAACCATGCTCAGTGGAGCAACTAACAATGCTTTTTGCATTGAAAATATTCGCACACTCTGTTTGATCTTGGGTACATGGGCAGGAATAGCCGGCATAGAGCGGAGCCTGCCCATCCTTGCAGAATGAAGGAACACTTGTGAGAGATGATCAAATCTATCACCTGATTGTAACTACTCACACTTTCATAATAATCATTTTTAGAGCCGTGCTTTATAGGTGATGTTATAGTCGCTGCCTCAGTGTCAGCCGTGGCTCAGTGCGGTGCACTCTTGCCTCTGAGTCAGAAGGTCGTGGGTTCAAGTCCCACTCCAGAGACTTGAACAAAAATCTAGGCTGACATTCCCAGTGCAGTGCTGAGGGAGCGCTGTCCAGTCAGAGGTGCTGTCTTTCGGATGAGGCGTTAAACTGAGGCCCCATCTTTCCTCACTGTTGGACGTAAAAGACCCCACAGCCACTATTGGAAGAAGAGCCAAGGAGCTCTCCCTGGTGTCATGGCCAATATTTAGCCAATTTGCGCACAGCAAGGTCCAACAAACAACAATGTGTTAATGGCCAGATAATCTGTTTTAGTGATGTTGGCTGAGGGATAAATATTAGCCTGGACACCGGGGAGAACTCCCCCTGCTCTTCTTCCAACAGCGGCAGTGGAATCTTTTACATTCATCTGAGAGGGAAGACAGGGCCTCGTTTAACATCTCATCTGAAAGACAGCATCTCCGACAGTGCAGCACACCCTCAGTACTGCCACTCCGACAGTGCAGCACACCCTCAGTGCTGCCCCTCCAACAGTGCAGCGCTCCCTCCGTACTGCCCCTCCGACAGTGCAGCACACCCTCAGTGCTGCCCCTCCGACAGTGCGGCGCTCCCTCAGTACTGCCCCTCCGACAGTGCGGCGCTCCCTCAGTACTGCCCCTCCGACAGTGCGGCGCTCCCTCAGTACTGCCCCTCCGACAGTGCAGTGCTCCCTCAGTACTGCCCTTCCGACAGTGCAGCACTCCCTCAGTACTGCACTGGGAGTGTCAGTCGGTGAGCTATTGTCTTTAAATATATATATATTGCCGAAAATGTTAATTCTCTGAAACAAAAGGTGACACCTCCTTATCCCTAGAAAAAGCAATCTACAATAAGCAATATATTTATTATTCCAAAAATACTGTCATTTTGCCTTCTAAATCTTATCCAGATAATCTTGAATATATAAAACACTTCAGTGTGTGAGATCTTAGTGCCAAACCTGGCTGCTTACTTTGTTTTTATTTTGTTTGTACATATAATTACATTTCTTCTCTCCTCATTTTGGAGACATAAACTTGTTATTCTTGACATACAAACATCAATTACATCGCAACCCCACCTCTGTACAATTTACTAAACATTTTTTAAAGACTTGGAACAAACATTAATTGATATGTTTCCCTTTGAGACTTGTTTTATAGATACAGTACGTATAAAACTTGGCACTTAAATGCTTTACTGATTGCCTGTGATTGCGGGGGAAGAGTAACGCAGTTGTAAACTGTGTATGGGTTAGTTGATTGATAGGATAGCAACTGAAGCGTGACTTCTTAATTTTTACTTCGATGATAGAACTCAATTTTGCCCCTCGTTCCTCCAAATTGTTCGGTTTTGTTTTGAAGAGCACAGTAATCAGTAATCATTGCCTCTGTTAATTTAATCTTTGATTAGATGTGACTCGGATAATGCAATGTTCAGCGCCTAGCAGCACTGACGCGCATCAAGCATGAGTTCAAGCGTGATTTCCCTGCATTATCTGATGCTCGAAGTGTGCTCAGCCCCTGTTTTCCCAGCGCACTATGAAGCACCTTCAAATTGGGATCCATAAAAGTGACCATGAGGCTGTTGGATTGTCATTAAAACCCATCTGGTTCACTAATGTCCTTTAGGGAAGGAAATCTGCCGTCCTTACCCGGTCTGGGCCTATATGTGACTCCAGACCCACACCAACATGCTTGACTCCCGACTGGCCTCTGAAGTGGTCACTCAGTTATATCATAGGGACGCCCACATTCTGAAATGATTTATTTTGATGTAAAGTTATACTTTCTTTGCCATGGACCAGATAGATAAAATTAATCAGTCCACAAATAATATAAAACCAAGATTTGTTGTAATACAAATTTTAAAGAAACTGCCTCCGGATTTGCTCCCCTGGAAATTATCAATGTGGAGAGCGCTGACCATTTCCGTCGCATTGCTTTCAATGAGGAATAACAAAGGCTGGCTTTTTTTTTAAATAATGAAACATGTTCTCATTTTTGTTCACAGGTTACTGTCCATGTAAACAATGGAGCTGGTGATTTCAACACATCAGTCACACCTCAATCACTGTGCGATGGACAGTGGCACAGAATAGCAGGTGAGAATCCTTCAGTGTAGCTCTAAGCCTGTCTTTACTGCAGAAATAAACAACCACGGAATCTTTTAAATGCAGAATCAAATGCCAGATCCACCACAACATTCATTAGAAAGCTTTTTTGTTTATTAATATTTTTTTTAACAAGAATGAAAATAGATCCACTATCGTGCCGTACGCCTGGTAGAGATCTGACAGGTTTGGCGACAGCACATTTTTGAGGATCAGTTCAGGCAGAGCTCAATGTTGATCAAATAAACATTGTTTGTCGGGAGATAGAAGAGTCCAAGGTTGGGAAGAAGTGAAATGAGACCTGTGGCCTGAAGCTGGAGTGGGGGGCGGGCGGGGTAGGGTTCCTAATCCTCCCGGAATGACCGGGAGTTCCCCGGAATTGGGAATTCCTCTCTCCCGAGCGTTGCCACCAGCAGTTCGAGAGATCAGCCATTTAAAATTCCCGCCGCTGTGCGTCACGCTTTCACCCAACCACCCCACCACCCCCCCCGCTCCGTGACGTCACCGGCTACTATTAGAGAAACCTACGGCTCGGTGACATCACCCGGCCACCGTCGCGTGGAGCGCAACTGGGAGGTGTGGGGGCTCTGAAATCGGAGGGGGGAGACTCTGAAATGGGGGGGACTCTGAAATCAGCGGGGGGCTTGAGTGGGGGGAGAAGAGGGGGAGACTGGAAAATGGGGGCTTGGGATATATACTTTGATTTGATATTATTCATACTTAAATAGCAAAACTTACAGCACTTTGGGAAGCGGAGATATTGGGCTGGATTTTATAAATGGAGATGCATTGGGGGCGGGACTGCTGCTTGCCGGTTTTCGGTCCCGCGTCCATCAGCTTCTGGCCAAACAGCGGGATTTTCTCCTGATTGACCCTGTTAAGCCCGCCCAGCGGGCTCAGCAGGCCAATCAGAGGGAAGTCAGTGACAGAGCACGTCAACGTATGACGTGTCATCTGTCAAGAATTTTTGAAAGAAGAAAAGTCATCATTTGACAGCTCTGTGAAGCTGGCAAACACTGACACTCTGTGTAGTTTGATGAGTCCTTGTGTTCAGGACTCATCAAACCTTTCTACTTTGCAGAAATTAGCTGGCTGTTGTATCAGAGGATGCAACAGCCAGTCTCTGATCTCTACAATGGAGATGTCGGGGACTACGGCTCCACAGCGGCTGAAGGGTGTAGGTAGAAACAAAGGTAAGTTAACATTTTCTAACACTTTACACTCACCTCACATACTTACCACTCCACCTCACATACTTACCACTCCATCACTCACCTTTACATCGCACTTTCAGACCTCCGCAGACCTCCTACTTGTCTCCTACACCCCGGCGGGGTTCCCCCAGGTTGGGAAGCCCGCACTTCAGGACGAAAAATGGGGATAATCCTATTTTCTGCCTGTTAACAGTCAGTTAATAGGCTTTAATCCCTTCCCGCCTCCAAGGAGAGGGGACCCGGGGCGGGACGGCTTCCCGCCTCCTGGCAAGAGGGCACGAAGACGGGTTGGAGGTGGGTTTGCCACCCGCCCCCAAATTCTGCAACTTTCCCGGCAGTCCCACCTCCATACCCGCCTCCTCGGGGCTGGTAAAATCCAGCCCATTGCGTTCGTTAGAGCATAGGATATGAAGGGTGTTGATAGAGTAAATAAGGAGAAACTGTTTCCAGTGGCAGGAGGGTCAGTAACTAGAGGACACAGATTGAAGGTAATTGGCAAAAGAACCAGAGGGGAGATGAGGAGACATTTTTTTACTCAGCGAGTTGTTGTGATCTGGAATGCTCTGCCTGATAGGGCAGTGGAAGCAGATTCAATAGTAACTTTCAAAAGGGAATTGGATAAAGACTTGAAGGAGGAAAGATTTGCAGGGCTGTGGGGAAAGAGGAGTGGGACTAATTGGAGAGCTCCTTCAAAGAGCTGGCACAGACAGGATGAGCTGAATGGCCTCCTTCTGCGCTCTCTGAATCTATGAGGCAGCTTTTCTTTTAGTTCCAGCAAACACTCCTGCTGTTTAAATTGCAAATAAATGTATATAACAGATTTATGGAAATGTTGGATTGATGCCCGGACCAATTTCTGGTGATAATTAACTAAATATCCATTAGCTGTTCCAATGGGAGTAAGATTTCTGCGCCTTTCAACACACAAAAGTCTAGTGTTTAAAAATCACATGGCTTACATCATATCCCAGAAAAAGAAAGTTCCTGGATTGCTCTTGGCTTTTTGTTTGTTTATTATAAAAAAAATTATCGGCTGCTCCTGTACCAAACTCAAGAAAAAGAGAACTTGCATTTCTGCGGCGCCTTTCACAACCTCAGGACGTCCCAAAGCGCTTTACAGCCAGTGAAGCACTTTTTGAAGTGTAGCCACTGTTGTAATGTAGGGAAACGCGGCAGCCAGTTTGCGCACAGCAAGCTCCCACAAACAGCAATGTGATAATGACCAGATCATCACGTCTTAGTGATGTTGGTTGAGAGATAAATATTGGCCCAGGACACCGGACAAGTACTGGACAAGTGAAATATTAAGTTGTTATTTGCAACTCTGGTAAATAGGAGCATATATTCAAACATTCATAGCATTACCAAATGTATAAAAGAAAGACTTGCATTTATACAGCTCCTTTCACGACCTAAAGATGTTTTAGGAACAGGAGGAGGCCATTCAGCCCCTCGGACCTGTTCTGCCATTCAATTAGATCACGGCCAATCTGTGACTTGACTCCATCTACCCGCCTTGGTTCCGTTACCCTTACCCAACAAAAAAAATGTCAATCTCAGTTTTAATTGACGTAGCCTTCACAGCCAATGAAGTATATTTTTGAAGTGTAAGTCACTGTTTATGTCTTTTATTCTAATGCAGTGATCAAAAGAAATAATGTGGTGCAGCTTGACGTGGATGCAGAGCGTGACCATGTTGTAGGACCTTCTGCTTCACTCTCCACCGACACCGCGGACCCTCTCTATGTTGGTGGCATCCCAGGTAAGATGCTTGTCATTAAAGTAAAAATGAACGCTTTGAGGTTTCCCCTTGTGATTTCAAGTTTCAACTGTTTCTCTCATTCAGTCAATGATGTAACTATTCCTCTCAAATAATGGCAAATGTTCCAATGACAACAACAACTTGCATTTATATAGCACTTTTAACCTTGTAAATCGTCCCAAGGCACTTTACAGGAGTGATTATCAAAATAAATTTGACACCGAACCACATAAGGAGATATTAGGACAGGTGACGAAGAGGGAGGTTTTAAGGAGCGTCTTAAAGGAGGAGAGAGCGGTAGAGCGGCAAAGAGGTTTAGGGAGGGAATTCCAGAGCTTAGGGCCTATGTCACTAAACTCATGGAGGTGCAGATGAAGAAACCGGGTTGAATCATGGAGATTAGTGCCTGAACTAGCAACTCACCTTGGAGTGACCCTTCTGAGGCTGGAGAACAGGGTGTGGTTTGAGGTGCGTGTACCCTTGGTGATCCAGATGACAGTTTTCGTTTCTGTCCACAAAAAGGGGGGCAGAAAACTAGTATGGAATCTCACTGATATCAAAGATAAACTTGCATTTACGTAGCGCCTTTCACGACCTCAGGACGTTTCAAAAAGCTTTACAGCCAATGAAGTACTTTTGAAGTGTAGTCACTGCACATGGGAACACCAGCACCTCCAAGTTCCCCTCCAAGTCACACACCATCCTGACCTGGAAGTATATCGGCTGTTCCTTCATCATCGCTGGGTCAAAATCCTGGAACTCCCTCCCTAACAGCAGTGTGGGAGCACCTTCACCACACGGACTGCAGCGGTTCAAGAAGGCAGCTCACCATCGCCTTCTCAAGGGCAATTAGGGATGGGCAATAAATGCTTGCCTTGCCAGCGATGCCCCCATCCCATGAATTAATAAAAGAACTGTTGTAATGTAGGAAAAGCGGCATTCAATTCATGCACAGCAGGATCCCACAAGCAGCAATGAGATAGTGACCAGATAATCTGTTTTTAGTGATGCTGATTGAGGGATAAATATTGGGCAGGACACCGGGGAGAACTCACCTGCTCGAGTAGTGCTTTAATCCTCAGGGCGTAAAATGGAAAAAAGAGAAAACACGGCCTTAATAACACAAATGAAATGTCACCCTAATCATGCAATCATGTATGTAATAGATTGGGAGAAGGGGAAGTGCAACGAGACCTGAGTGTCCTTGTGCACCAGTTGCTGAAGGTAAGCATGCAGGTGCAGCAGATGGTTAAGAAGGCAAATGGTATGTTGGCCTTCGTAGCGAGAGGGTTTGAGTACAGGAACAAGGATGTCTTGCTGCAGTTGTATAGGGCCTTGGTGAGACCACATCTTGAGTATTGTGTGCAGTTTTGGTCGCCTTATCTGAGGAAGGATGTTCTTGCCATGGAGGGAGTGCAGCGAAGATTCACCAGGTTGATACCTGGAATGGCAGGAATGATGTATGAGGAGAGATTGGGTCGATTGGGCTTATACTCACTGGAGTTTAGAAGAATGAGAGGGGATCTCATTGAAACTTATAAAATTCTGACAGGACTGGACAGACTAGATGCTGGAAGGATGTTCCCGATGGTCGGGGAGTCCAGAACCAGGGGTCATAGTCTAAGGATAAGGGGTAGGACATTTAGGACAGAAATGAGGAGGAATTTCTTCACCCAGAGAGTGGTGAACCTGTGGAATTCTCTACCACAGAAGGCAGTAGAAGCCAATTCATTAAATATATTCAAGAAGGAGTTGGATATATTTCTTGAGGCTAAAGGGATCAAGGGATATGGGGAGAAGGCAGGGACAGGGTACTGAGTTTGGATGATCAGCCATGATCTCAATGAATGGCGGAGCAGGCTCGAGGGGCCGAATGGCCTACTCCTGCTCCTATCTTCTATGTTTCTATGTATGGGGTACAGTAACATAGTGGTTATGTTACTGGACTAGTAATCCAGAGGCCTGGACTAATGAGCTGATGGAAGAGTTCAAATCCCACCACGGCAGCTGGGGAATTTAAAATTCAATGGGGAGCGGGCGGGAAAGTGGAGTTGAGGCCAAGACCAGATCAGCCATGATTTTATTGAATGGCGGAGCAGGCTCGAGGGGCCGAATCTCCTGCTCCTATTTCTTATGTTCTAATATATTTTAGTAATAAGATAGCTGTTGGCTCAAACTTTTGGCAGATGCTTTCGAATGAGGTGTTTCGCGAGTTATAGTTATTACCTGTAATATCAAAGCGTTTTATTCTAAAATCTATTGATCTTTTTCAAATTGCAGATGCAGTGCAGGTACCTCAGTTCCCAGCTCGCACTCCATTCATTGGCTGCATGGCCAACGTAAAGATCAATGTGAAGCCAGTATCGTTCAGGAAAGCAGTGGAGGTCCATGGTGCTGTTAGCGTGACTCGGTGCCCTGCCGTGTAAACTCCGACTACTATCCGTGTCTGCAGAAATAATTCTACCTTCCTGCACCTGATCATAATGGACAACTGAACCACTGTCAAAATGCAGAACTATTAATTTATTGTAACTCGGAATCGCATTCTTCTAGTTTCAGTCAATTGAATTTGACACATTTATGTTTGGCTTAAAATAACGGCAATTCTTTACCATTAAACGAAAAAAGACCCACTAACTTTGTGAAATGTGATTTGGATATTTTACTTTCTAACTGGTGCTATATTCTGTGGGGCCAAATACATTACTAAATTTTGCTGCTAATTTTATATTTTTATACTTGAATAATTAATATGCTAAACGTATTTCTTAAATAAACTCGATTGAACCATCATTAGTAAAAAGCTTTTTAAAATTATTATCCATGCCTTTGTTACCGCTAGACTTGACTATTCCAACCGGCCTTCCGTCTCCCTAAACTTCAGATCAACCAAAACTCTGCTGCCCGTGTCCTAACTTGTACCAAGTCTCGTTCATTCAACATCCCTGCGCTCGCTGACCTACATTGGCTCCCGGTTAAGCAATGCCCCAATTTAAAAATTCTCATCCTCATGTTCAAATCCCTCCATGGCCTCGCCCCTCCCTTTCTCTGTCACCTCCTGCAACCCTACAACACCCCCCTCCCCACATCCCGAGATCTCTGCGCTCCTCCAATTCTGACCTCTTGAGCATCCCCGATTTTAATCGCTCCACCATTGGCGGCCGTGCCTTCAGCTGCCTGGGTCCTAAGCTCTGGAATTCCCTCCCTAAACCTCTCCTCCCCTCTCTCTCTCCTTTAGGATGCTCTTTAAAACTTACCTCATTGAGCAAGCTATTGATCACCTGCCCATATATCTCCTTATGTGGCTCGGTGTCAGATTTTGTTTTAGAACGCTCCTATGAAGCGCTGTGGGACATTTTACTACATTAATGGCGCTATAGAAATAAAAGTTGTTGTTTTTTTGGCGAGGGTATACAATCTTCCAGCAAGGGAATTTTTTCCCCCTGTGCTGCCTGATTGGGAACACAAGAGAGGTCTGAGGCAGACACAGTTGCAGGTTCTGCCTCTTCTGGCTCGCACACCTGGCTCCTGAAGTATGGCTGAGACTGGAGTTGTAGTGGAGTGAAGCCTGGGACTTGTGTCTCTCCACTTCATGGCACTACACATTGCTGCTCCAATGCATAGCTCTGCCAAAACTAGGGGGCCATAAATATAAGATAGTCACCAATAAGAACATAAGAATTAGCCATACGGCCCCTCGAGCCTGCTCTACCATTCAATAAGATCATGGCTGATCTTTGACCTCAACTCCACTTTCCTGCCCTATGCCGATACCCCTTAAGTCCAAAAATCTATCGATCTCAGTCTTGTATATACAGTACTCAATGACTGAGCATCCACAGCCCTTTGGGGTAGAGAATTCCAAAGAGTCACATCCCTCAGTGAAGAAATTTCTCCTCATCTCAGCCTTAAACAGCCGACCCCTTATCCTGAAACTATGCCCCCAAGTTCTAGACTCTCCAGCCAGGGGAAACAGCCTCTCAGCATCTAGCCTGTCAAGCCCTCTAAGAATTTTGGAATTCAGGAGAAACTGCTTTACCCAGAGAGTGGTGAGAATGTGAAACTCGCTATCACATGAAGTGGTTGAGGTGAATAGCAGAGATGCATTTAAGGGGAAGCTAGATAAGCACATGACGGAGAGAGGAATAGAAGGATATCTTGATAGTGTGAAACAGAGTGAGGTGAGAGGAGGCTCGTGTGGAGCATAAACTCCGGCATGCACCAGTTGGGCCGAATGGCCTGTTTCTGTGCAATGCATTATATGTAATTTCTACCTAATCAGAGCCTAAAGTAAAAAAACTTCAGGAAAGCAGCGGAAGTCCATGGTCCTGTTAGTGTGACTCAGTGCCCTGCTCTGTAAACACTGACTACTACCTGTACCTGCAGAGTTAATTCTACCTTCCTGCACTTGGTCGTAATGGGCGACTGAACCACTGTCAAAATGCAGAACTATTAATTTATTGTAACTCAGCAGCTCTGTTGGGATCTGAAGACAAATGACAGGCTACCATATCCCGTAGGGACTCTGGGGTAAATTTTAACCTAATCCGCCCGTCGGGAAACTGACGGGATCGAGTGCAACTCTGGTTTCACACCCCGACCTATTTTACTCCCAACTGAAGCCAATGGAGAGCAGCCCGGGACTGGGTTTTCCAATGTGAAATCGGTGGAGAGTAATATAGCGCGGGGTGTAAAACCGCCGTTAGACCCAATCCGTGGGATTCCCGCACAGCGGGTTTGATTAAAATGACCCCCCCTCCCCGCCGCCACTCTGTGGCAACACGATTCCAGCTAAGGGTATCTACCAACATTGCCCCCTAAGCGGGGCGGTCCCGCGCAGGCCGCTCACCAGCTGTTGCTGCTGGAAAAGATACCGTGGATGCGCGGCAAATTTAAAGGGACCGCGCACGGGAAAAAAAATTAGAGGGAACATTGATGTCTATCCAAAGCACTAATAAGTCTGTTCTCATTTCAGATACTGACAAAACTAAAGAGGTTTTCAACAATTTGTTTTTAGTTTATATTTTCAGTATTTGCAGTTTTTCTCATTAAAACCCATATATGAATTCTAAGGATTTGTGGCAATACACTTCAGACAAATGTTATATAAACGCATTTGGAGCACAGTTTAGTTTCAATTCATTTCCACCCCCCCCCCCAATTTTTCTTGAGTTTCAATGCTTTTCTATTTGTATCTTTAATGTTTTGATTGCATATTTCATCATGGGTCCTTGTCTGATATTTATATCTTGGGAACAACATGAGAAAGTGCATCACATCTCTGATAGAAAATACCAAGGGATTCACGTGATCACGTCAAGCTATAATTGCAGGATAATAACGTTTAAAAGAAAGGGGTTATCTAGTCATTTATCACATTGCTGTTTGTGGGACCTTGCTGTGCACAAATTGGCCGCGGTATTTCCTACAAGACAACTTGCAAGAATCATTGCAGAAAACACTGAAATACTCACAATGTGAATGTTTGCAAGCATGTTCATTCCTCTATTGCAGCTGCTCTGATGTCAATGGAATCACAAGCAGCAACTGAAAATAAATGATTAAAAAAATAAACAAAAACATCCACAAATTCATGATCTAATGGCAAGAATGAACTCAATATAGTGGAGGAGAGAGGGTTAACACTGAATATCGATTTTAACCCTACCTGCTCAGCAGAGGCTGGTGGCTGGGCAGTTAATAATGACCAGGTTACTTTACCAGCTCAGATCCCGACTGCTTGAGATATTAACCCGCAGGGGGATGAGGCGCCCGCCTAAAACCACTTAAATCAATACAAATCGGGGTACTATTGCGGCGATAGGCCACTGCAATTTTAACTGGGGCCTGAGTGGGGAAACCGCAGCGTTCCTCCAGACCCCATAATGAAAGCTGTGGCCTCCTCTGCCCGCGCCCCCTCCCTACTCTCCTGGGAGACCCTCCCCAAAACCCCCTCCCCTCCACCTTGGCCGTCCGATCTTCCCTTGCTGACATGGGCTCCTCACCTTCCTCAGGCCCATTCCGGGCGGGAAATAGCCCAGCAGCAATTAAGCACAGCTTGGCGGTTAACATCACCGTGGCTTTCCTGCTTTCTTCCGCCTCTACCGGGCGCTGAAACCAACTGGCGGGAATCCCACTCCGGGTTAAAGTCCACCTCTAATTCTCAGTTTTAGCCAGACATCTAAGAAAGGAAACAAGAACTTGCATTTCTCCAGCGCCTTTCACGGCCTCAGGACGTCCCAAAGTGCTTCACAGCCAATGAAGTACTTTCGAAGAGTAGTCAGTGTCGACTAGACATGCGACTGCTCAAGCATTATTGCCTAATTGCCTAAGACCACCAAAACTTTATCAACAAAAATATCATACTTTTCAGGGTAACAAATTCAAAAATTCTAGTTACCTTTCTATTTAGAATTCATAATAATGAAAGTTTTTTTCTCTAAAGAATGCATACGTAGCGGTTTAGTTTTATATTTGATTAACGTTAATGTTAGGAAAGACCCATATCCTTCACTAGTCAAAATGGAGTTCTCAGAACTGTCTCCAGGTGGTTGAAGTTTCGCTGATCCAAATTTTGCTTTCACACCGTGTAGGCACTTGGGGAAACTTGGAAGCCTTAACTTGTTTGTCTGCTGTTATGTTGCAGTTGTTAACCCGTTTATTTTCAATGTGGTAACACCTCTGTAACATCGCCCGTCTCCGCCCTTGCCTCAGCTCATCCGCTGCTGAAACCCTCATCCATGCCTTTGTTACCTCTGGACTTGACTATTCCAACGCACTCCTGGCTGGCCTCTCACATTCCACCCTACGTAAACTTGAGGTCATCCAAAACTCGGCTGCCCGTGTCCTAACTTACACCAAGTCCCATTCGCCCATCACCCTCTGTGCTCACTGAGCTACATTGGCTCCCGGTTAAGCAGTGCCTCGATTTCAAAATTCTCATTCTTGTTTTCAAATCCCTCCATGGCCTCGCCCCTCCCTAACTCTGTAATCTCCTTCAGCCCCACAACCCCCCCGCCCCACCTCCCCGAGATATCTGCGCTCCTCTAATTCTGCCCTCTTGAGCATCCCTGATTATAATCACTCAACCATTGGTGGCCGTGCCTTCTGTTGCCTGGGCCCTAAGCTCTGGGATTCCCTGCCTAAACCTCTCCGCCTCGCTACCTCTCTTACCTCCTTTGAGACGCTCCTTAAAACCTCCCTCTTTGACCAAGCTTTTGGTCACCTGTCCTAATTTCTCCTTGTGTGGCTCGGTGTCAAATTTTTTTGTCTTAAAATATTCCTGTGAAGCGCCTGGGGATGTTTTACGACGTTAAAAGCGCTATATAAATACAAGTTGTTGTTGGTAGCACCTCCATTAAAATAGCAGACAGAAGAGTGTCATATGACCGTGTTAAGCATTCAACAACAACTTGTATTCATTTGTTAAAATGACAACCTAAATCCTAGGCTGACATTTGGACGAAAATTTGGCTTCAGATCATCCAAATTACATTAATGCGAAACTTTAGATGTGCATCTTCATTTATTCAGTGATGTTCGTGAGTTGTATGTTTTCTGTCACTCGAGAAATAAACAGAACATTACCTCAGCTCATTGTTTTTGTGTGTGATATGTGTCTGATTCCCTTTTTATAATCAAGAGTAGGCTGATAATCAGTGGGCAGCACTCTCACCTCTGAGTCAGAGGTCTTGGTTCATAGTCCCACGCCAGAGACTTCAGCACAAAATCTAGGCTGACACTCCCAGTGCAGTGCTGATGGAGCGCCACACTGTCGGAGGTGTCGTTTTTCAGATGAGACGTTAAACCGAGGCACCGTCTGCTCTCTCAGGTGGACGTAAAAGATCCCATGGCATTACTTTGCAGAAGAGCAGGGGAATTCTCTCAGATTGGGTGACCGCTTTGCGGAACACCTCCGTTCAGTCCGTAAGGGTGACCCTGAGCTTCCGGTCGCCTGTCATTTTAATTCACCGCTCCATTCCCACTCGGACCTCACCGTCCTTGGCCTCTTGTATTGTTCCACGGAAGCTCAACGTAAACTCGAGGAACAGCACCTCATCTTCCAATTAGGCACTTTGCAGCCTTCCGGACTCAATATCGAGTTCAACAATTTCAGATCATAACCTCGGCCCCTATTACTTTTTACTTGTAATTTTTCCACTCCTTCCCCCCCCCCCCCTTTCCTTTTGTTTCACTCTCCCACCTGGCAGCTATCTCTTGCCCTGCCAGTACACTTCACACCGAATCTGAGCCTATTACCATCTCGTCTGGCTTCGTATACCGTTTATTGTCGCTTCTACTTCTTTTGTCTCTTTCACTTCTTTTGTCCGATCACAGCCCTGCCTTCGATCTATTTTCTTTTTTTTCCAGTTTTGAAGAAGGGTTCGACCCGAAACGTCAACTCAAATTTCTCTCCACGGATGTTGCCTGACCTGCTGAGTTTTTCCTGCATTTTCTGTTGTTATTTCGGATTTCCAACATCAAATCAAATCAAATCAACTTTTATTGTCATTGTTAGTGCACAAGTGCAGTACAACGAAATGTAGGCTTGCGGCTCCCGAGAGTGTACATTTGGATTAAGACATTTAAACATTCAACATACATTTGGCTTGTAGTATATTAACATAACATAACCATAATAAAGTGCATTGGCAGATGTGCAGGCTTTAGAGTTTATTTGTGGAGTTCAGTAGGATGACAGCCCTGGGAAAGAAGCTGTTGCTAAATCTGGTCGTACGGGTACGAATGCATCTGTAGCGTCTCCCAGATGGCAGGAGGGCGAACAGACTGTGGCTGGGGTGGGTAGGGTCTTTGATGATGGACCGTGACCTCCATAGACAGCGTTTCTGGTATATGTGCTCTATGGTCGGTAGCCGGGTGCCGGTAATGTGTTGGGCAGTTTTGACTACCCGCTGCAGGGCTTTCCGGTCATAGTAGCTATAGCTGCCATACCATAATGGCCCAGAACTTGGTGTCGGGGGCTTGCCGCGCGTGCAAGCCCCCGATGTGCGCTCACCCTGCGCGCCGACATCTGAAACCTGGCCCGCAGTGGATTTCCTGTCAGTGGCCAGGTTCTGATCTCGGCGCGCTGTGCTAACCTGACCCAGCGGCGTAGTTAGTGCGATGTGCCGGCTGGGATCAGGTGAGCACTGTTCAGCCAATCAGGGGAGGGGAAACTTCATTCATAAGTTTGAGAGTAAGAACTGTCAAACTCATGAGAAGTACTGCACCCCAAAACACTACTTAAACTTTAAATAAAATTTTAAAAAACATCCCAATCATTAAATTAAGTATAAATAAGTTAAAAAAAATAATTTAAACAATTTTTTTTGTTGAAAAAATTAATTTTTAATAAAAAGGGTCTAAAACTAAACTTACCTTATTGTAGATTGTTTAAAATAATAAACCTGTGGAAAAAAAAATTCTAAATTGCACTAAAACACCACTTACCTGTAAAAATAAATACTTACGTGTGCTTTTTACAAGCGTAAAGACCGGAGGCCTTTACACATGCGCAAATCCCCCAAAACAGAGGAAATCCAAGACGCACACGCTGCCCCCTACAGCGCACGTGCTAGCCTCTTCAACTCTCGGGTGAGAGGAGAGGAAATGCCGGTTTTCAGCGCATGCGCTGTGCATGCTGAAAACCGGCATTTCCTCTGGCCAGACGCGTGAGTACCCCTTCCGTACTCACACGTTTGGGGAGGAATTTCTGCCCCACTGTGATACAGTTTGTCAGGATGCTCTCTATAGTGCAGCGGTAAAAGTTAGAGAGGATCAGGGGTGACAGGTTACATCCCTTCAGCCTCCTTAGGAAATATAGAAAAAAAACATCTGCAGTATTTTGCTATCGAATTCTCTCTGGTGTCTTGGCCAATATTTATCCCTCAACCAACACCTAAAAACAGATTATCTGGTCATTATCATATTGCTGTTTGTGGGAGCTTGCTGTGCGCAAATTGGTTGCTGCGTTTCCTACATTACAACAGTGACTGCACTTCAAAAGTACTTAGGCAAAATACTGCGGATGCTGGAAATCTGAAATAAAAACAGAAAATGCTGGAAATACTCAGCAGGTCAGGCAACATCTGTGGAGAGAGAAACAGAGTTAACGATTCAGGTCGATGTCCCTTCGTCAGGACTGGAAAAAGTTAGAGGTGTAACAGATTTTTAAGCAAGGGGCAGATAAAGGGGGGAGGGGAGGAAAGAACAAAAGGGAAGGCCAATGGAATGTTGGCTTTTATTGCTAGGGGGATAGAATATAAAAACAGGGAGGTATTGCTGCAGTTGTACAAGGTATTGGTGAGACCGCACCTGGAATACTGCATACAGTTTTGGTGTCCATACTTAAGTAAAGACATACTTGCTCTCGAGTCAGTACAAAGAAGGTTCACTCGGTTAATCCCGGGGATGAGGGGATGGACATATGAGGAGAGGTTGAGTAGATTGGGACTCTACTCATTGGAGTTCAGAAGAATGAGAGGCGATCTTATTGAAACATATATGATTGTGAAGGGGCTTGATCGGGTGGATGCGGTGAGGATGTTCCCAATGATGGGTGAAACTAGAACTAGGGGGCATAGTCTTAGAATAAGGGCTGCTCTTTCAAAACTGAGATGAGGGGAAACTTCTTCACTCAGAGGGTGGTAGGTCTGTGGAATTTGCTGCCCCAGAGAGCTGTGGAAGCTACATCATTAAATAAATTTAAAACAGAAATAGACAGTTTCCTAGAAGGGGAATAAGGGGTTATGGGGAGCGGGCAGGAAATTGGACATGAGGCTAGGTTCGGATCGGTCATGGCCCCCTGTGGGTGGCGGAGCGGGCTCAGGGGCCGTGTAGCCTGGTCCTGCTCCTACTTGTGTTCTAATTCTGTGTTAGATTTCAGGAGATGGTTCTATTCACAGGGATTAGTGGAGACCTCGGGAACAGGCTGCCAGCTAGGAGTCCTTCAAGAGTAAATTGGGCCTGTTCCTGGCTGGGGCGGAGATCACCTCTTACAGAAGGTAAGTACTGTAGGAAATACAGGGACAGAGTGATCTCCTGGACGAGTTTCGATCGCCTAGATGGGTCGGAGAGGAATTTCCCAGATTTTTTCTCCCAAATTGGCCATTGGGTTTTGAAATAAAGAGTAGATTGCCTTTCAAAAGCTAGGCTTTATTAACCATAAAAAACCAGCAAGTACATGTTGAGCACCCAGTCTCAACCAAACTGTAGAGAACTGAATTTAAGATGGCCACCACAGGTCACATGGAATCAACTAACCAATAAGTTTACAGCATATATCTCAAGGCAGGAAAACAGGCAACCAATTACAATGCTTCTTATAAAACAAGAATAATCACCACAGGTTTTTAATCTGGTTTTTCGCCTCTCCCGGGAGATCACATGGGTTCGGGTGGGATGGAGAGTGAAAGTAGATTTGAGGTTAGGATCAGATCAGCCATGATCTTATTGAATGGTGGAGCAGGCTCGAGGGACTGATTGGCCTACTCCTGCTCCTATTTCTTATGTTCTTATGTTCTTATGTTCTTAAGGTCATAGAGTCATAATAGCACAGGAGGCCATTCGGCCCATCGTGTCCGTGCCGGCTCTCTGTAGAGCAATCCAGTCAGTCTCATTCCCCCGCTCTATCCCCGTAGCCCGGCAAGTTTATTTCCCTCAAGTGCCTATCCAGTCTCCCCTTGAAAACATCGAGTGTCTCCGCTTCCACGGCAGTGAGTTCCAGGTCCTCACCACTCGCTGCGTAAAAATGTTTTTCCTCACATCCCCCTGTATTTCTTGCCCAAAACCTTAAATCTGTCCCCGAGTCCTTGTACCATCAACTAGTGGGAACAGCCTTTCCCTGTCTAGCCTATCCAAACCTGTCATAATCTTGTACACCTCTATCAAATCACCCCTCAACCTCCTTTGCTCTAATCAAAACAAATCCAGCTTCTTCAACCTGTCCTTGTAGCTAAGATCCCCCATCCCCGGAACTATTCTGGTAAATCTCCTCTGCACCCTCTCAAGGGCCTTCACATCCTTCCTAAAGTGTGGTGACCAGAACTGGATGCAATACTCCAGTTATGGCCTAACCAGCGCTTTATAAAGGTTCAGCATAACTTCTCTACTTTTGTACTCAATACCTCTATTTATGAAGCCCAAGATCCCATATTTGCTAACCACTCTCTCAGTATGTCCCGCCACCTTCAGGGACCTGTGCACATTAACTCCCAGGTCCCTCTGTCCCTGCACACTCTTTAAAACTGTGCCATTAAGTGTATATTGCCTTTCCCTGCTCCTTCTGCCAAAATGCATCACCTCACACCTCTCTGTATTAAATTCCATCTGCCACTTGTCTGCCCATTCTGCGAGCTTTTCTAGGTCCTGTTGCAGTCGATTGGTATCATCCTCACTGTTTGCCACACCCCCAAGTTTGGTGTCAGTGGCAAATTTAGAAATTCTACTCTGTATTCCAATATCCAGGTCATTTATATATATCAAAAAAAGCAATGGCCTCAGTACTGACCCTTGGGGAACACCACTGTCTACCATCCTGCAGTCTGAAAAACAGCCATTTACCACAACTCGCTGTTTTCTGTCCTTAAGCCAATTCCTTATCCAAGCTGCCACTGACCCACCTATTCCATGAGCCTCAAATTTGTTAACCAGCCTTCTATGTGGTACTTTGTCAAACGCCTTCCGAAAATCCATGTAGACAACGTCCATTGCATTCCCTTCATCAATCCTCCCTGTTACTTCATCAAAAAATGCAATTAGATTAGTCAAACACGATCTGCCTTTTATGAATCCGTGTTGGCTCTCCTTAATTAGCTTAAACCTCTCCAAGTTCCCGTTAATTTTTTCCTTGATTATTATTTCTAAAATGTAATCAAGGATAATCAAGTGATAGGATGGTAGTCAGGAGAGATTAAAAGACAAAAGGGATGATGGTGCAAGGCAAAAGGAGATGGTAATGGGACAAGTTAAGAAACAAAAGATGACTCTAGATGAGGGGTAAATGGGAATGGCAGAATCATCAATAGCGCCAAGGGATCTTTTACATCTCATCCAAAAGACAATGGGGGAGAAATTGGGTGGAGCCGCAAACGGGGCGCCAAGCTCGCCTGGGCGCCGGATTTAGCTCAGCGATCGGAGCAGCAGCGATCGCCGGAAATTCAGCTTGAGCGCCCCAAGAGGGAGACGGGGCGAGGCTCGAGGCGCTCCGCGTCCCTCTTAGAGCGCTGAAACTGAATATCGCAGCGCAACATGCCGCAGCGCCACATGCTGCGGCACGGCGCACTGCGGTACTGCAGACCTTCCTCCCATTCTTAAGGGGGAGGGGCCTGCACCAGCGCGATGAGCGATCGCGAGTGCCGGCAAAAGAGCCCGGCACCGAGGAGAAGTGCCGGGCTCTCGGAAAACAGCCGGCACTGCCGCGGGGGGAGAACAGGAGGCCGGGGACAGAGGTGCTGGCAGGCGGCCACCGGAAAAAACAACCGCCCCGCACCTCCACCTTAATTTGCGCCACTGCTGCCACAGGTAGGCCCCGTGAACCGGGCGCGATTAGCGAGCGGCGCTACAAGGCGGTCGCTGCCAAATATCGCGATCTGGGCGGTAGCGGGGCGCTGCGCACACCGATGACGTCATCGGTGGCGGTGCAGCGCAACAGGCTAACGCCACCATTAGCGCCCCAGCTAAATATCGCATGAGGCGTGGCCAGTGGCGCTAAAGCCACTGAGTGCCCTCTTTAGGTGCTAACTGGTGACGCAGCCCACCGAATTTCTCCCCCAATACCTCCGACAGTGCAGCACTCCCTCAACACTGCACTGGAGTGTCAGCCTAGCTTTGTGTGTACAAGTCCCTGGAGTGGGACATGAACCCACAACCTTCTAACTCAGAGGCAAGTGTGCTACCAACTGAGCCACAGCTGATATGAGAGAATTCAGGAAGCTTGGGAACATAAAATCATAGAATGGTTACAGCACAGAAAGCCATTCAGCCCAACGAGCCTGTGCCGACTCTCAGCTAGAACACTCGCCTGCCCTTCCCCCGTAGCCCTGCAATTTTATTTCCTTCAGATACTTATCCAACTCCTGTTTGAAAGATAAGATTGAGTCTGCCTCCACCACCCTATCAGGCAGTGAATTCCAGATCCTAACCACTCGCTACGTAAAAAAGTTATTCCTCATGTCCCCTTTGGTTCTTTTGCCAATCACCTTAAATCTGTGTCCTCTGGTTCTCGACCCTTCTGCCAATGGGAACAGTTTCTCTCTATCTACTCTGTCCAGACCCCTCATGATTTTGAACACCTCTATCAACAACAGCAACAACAACTTGTATCTATATAGCGCCTTTAACGTAGTATAACGTCCCAAGGCGTGCATAGGAGTATCATAGGATAAAAAATTTGACAGTGAGCCACATAAGGATAAATTAGGGCAGGTGACCAAAAGCTTGGTCAAAAAGGTAGGTTTTAAGGAGTGTCTTAAAGGAGGAGAGGTAGAGAGGTTAAGGGAGGGAATTCCAGAGCTTAGGGCCCAGGCAGCTGAAGGCACGGCCACCAACGGTGGAACGATTAAAATCGGGGATGCTCAAGAGGGCAGAATTGGAGGAGCGCAGAGATCTTGGAGGTGGGTTGTGGGGCTGGAGGAGGTTACAGAGATAGGGATGGTGGCGAGGCCATGGAGGGATGAGAATTTTTAAATCGGCAGATTGAGTCTGCCTCATTTCCCACATTACGACTGTGATTACGCTCCAAAAAAGTACTTCATTGGCTGTAAAGCGCTTTGAGACGTCCGGTGGTCATGAAAGGCACTATATAAATGCAAGTCTTTCTTTTTTTTTCTCCGCTATCAAATCTGCTCTCAATCTTAAATAACAACAGAAAGTGCTGGGAACACTCAGCAGGTCGGGCAGCGTCGAGGAGAGAGAAACAGAGTCAACGTTTCGGGTCGAACCCTTCGTCAGAACTGGAAAAGATTAGGGAGGAGAGATTTTTAAGTAAGGGCAGGGAGGAGGGGAGGAAAGAACAAAGGGAAGGTCTGTGATAGGATGGAAGGCAGAAGAGATTGACTGACAAAAGGGATGATGGTGCGAGGCAAAAGCTGAGGTAATGGCACAAGTTGAGAAACAAAAGATGGCTCTACATGATGTGTGGATGTGGATGATGATGGCAGCAACATTAACAGCTACCATGTGAGGAAACAAGAGAGAAAAAAAAAAGGAAGAAATACAGGGGCCGAGGTTATGATCGGAAATTGTTGAACTCGATGTTGAGTCCAGAAGGCTGTAAAGTGCCTAATAGAAAGATGAGGTGCTGTTCCTCGAGCTTACATAAGAAGAGCAGGAGACGGCCCCTCGAGCCTGCTCCGCCATTCAATAAGATCATGGCTGGTCTTCCACCTCAACTCCACTTTCCTGCCCGATCCCCATAGCCCTTGATTCCCCTAGAGTCCAAAAATGTATCGATCTCAGCCTTGAATATACTCAACGACTCAGCATGCACAGCCCTCTGGGGTAGAGAATTCCAAAGATTCACAACCCTCTGAGTGAAACAGAAGATAGGAGCAGGAGCAGGCCATTCGGCCCCTCGAGCCCGCTCTGCCATTCAATGAGATCATGGCTGATCATCCAAGTTCAGTACCCTGTCCCTGCCTTCTCCCCATATCACAGAATCACAGAATCACCACAGTGCAGATAGAGGCCATTTCGGCCCATCGAGTCTGCACCGACACATATCCCACCCGATTCCCGTAACCCCTACACCAACACATATCCCACCCTATCCCTGTAACCCCATGTATTTAATCCCCCTAACACTAAGGGTCAATTTATCATAGCCAATCAACCTAACCCGCACATCTTTGGACTGTGGGAGGAAACCGGAGCACCAGGAGAAAACCCACGCAAACACGGGGAGAATGTGCAAACTCCACACAGACAGTCACCCGAGGCCGGATTCGAACCCGGGTCCCTGGTGCTGTGAGGCAACAGTGCTAACCACTATGCCACCGTGCTGCCCTTGATCCCTTTAGCTTTAAGAAATATATCCAACTCCTTCTTGAATTGGCCTCCACTGCCTTCTGTGGTAGAGAATTCCACAGGTTCACCACTCTCTGGGTGAAGAAATTCCTCCTCATCTCTGTCCTAAATGGCTTACCCCTTATCCTTAGACTGTGAGCCCTGGTTCTGGACTCCCCGACCATCGGGAACATCCTTCCTGCATCTAGTCTGGCTAGTCCTGTTAGAATTTTATAAGTTTTAATGAGATCCCCTCTCATTCTTCTAAACTCCAGCGAATATAAGCCCAATCGACTCAATCTCTCCTCATAGGACAGCCTTACGTTGAGATTCGTTGGAACAATGTAAGAGGCTGAGGACGGAGAGATGCTCGTAACCCTCTCTCTGCTCCGAGGACAACAATCCCAGCTCAGTGAAGTCCCTCATCCCTGGATCCATTCTGATCCAACCTGTCCTGTGTTCTCAGCACAGGAGGGGGGGGGAGGAGGAGCTGGCGGCTGATTGGCTGGAGCGGCGCGGAGGGGGCGGGTGAAGGGTCACCGTTGCCATGTCACCGCCTGCGCGTTGCGAGGTGCGCGCTGGACGGGCCGGGCGAAGAGAAGGGGGAGCGCGGACGCGGAAGGGGCAACAGTGAGCGAAGCGAGACCCGGGGCTTTCCGCTTGTTTGTCTGTGAGTGAGTGAGTGAGGAGGCCGAGCCTGATCGCCAGCCGGGCCGGTTTGACTGTAAAGTGTGCCGGCGCCGGCTCTTTGTGGCCCCCGGCCGGGGTCGGCTCGGGTAGGGTAGTGGGGGGTGAGGGATGGATCGCAAGCGGCTGGAGACGGCGGGCTCCTGCTCCGGCTCGGGGGCCAACAGCCCCCAGCAGCTCGACGACGCCGAGCTGGCGCTGGCGGGGATCAACATGCTGCTCAACAACGGCTTCAGGGAGTCGGACCAGCTCTTCAAGAAATACAGGTGAGTGAGGTGGCTCGGCGAGCGAGCGCACTCGGGACCGCTCGGCTCAGCTTCGGGACCGCTCGGCTCAGCTTCGGGAACACTCGGGACCGCTCGGCTCAGCTTCGGCTGCACTCGGGCACACTCGGTTCAGCTTCGGCTGCACTCGGGCACACTCGGTTCAGCTTCGGCTGCACTCGGCTCCTCTTCGGGTCCCTTCGGCTGCACTCGGCTCACGTCCGTCTGCTCCACCTCCCATTCATAATTTCTGCTGCTTTCTCCGCGCTGCTCTCTGCACCTTCAGACTTATTTCCCCTCCCCCCCCAGTCACTTTACACCCCTCCTTCACCTTTTAATGATAGCACAGGAGGAGGCTATTCGGCCCATCGTGCCTGTGCCAGCTCTTTGAAAGTGCTCTCCAATTAGTCCCACTCCCCCCTGCTCTTTCACCATAGCCCTGTAATTTTTTTTCCATTTCATGTATATAATACAAACTTTTTTTGCACAGCAGTGGGGCATCCCACTTACTTTGTACAACAAATAATGCTGCAAACAAGGTGAAATTCATTAGCTCTTTTCATTTGTTTTTACTCTCTTTTTACTCAAGACTTTCTAACCCCATCTTAATCTCTTCCTAGTGTACCAGATTTCAATTTGTCCATCGAAGGAGACAGCACAGGAGGAGGCCATTCGGCCCATCGTGCCGGCTTTTTGAAGGAGCTCTCCAATTAGTCCCACTCCTCCTGCTCTTTCCCCGCAGCCCTGCAAATTTCTCTTTATCATAGAAACATAGAAGATAGGAGCAGGAGTAGGCCATTCGGCCCCTCGAGCCCGCTCCGCCATTCAATGAGATCATGGCTGATCATCCAAACTCAGTACCCTGTCCCTGCTTTCTCCCCATATCCCTTGATCCCTTTAGCCTTAAGAAATATATCCGACTCCTTCTTGAATATATTTAATGAATTGGCCTCCACCGCCCTCTGTGGTAGAGAATTCCACAGGGTCACCACTCTCTGGGTGAAGAAATTCCTCCTCATCTCTGTCCTAAATGGCTTACCCCTTATCCTTAGACTTCAAGTATTTATCCAATTCCCCTATGAAAGTTACTACTGAATCTGCTTCCACCGCCCTTTCAGGCAGCGCGTTCCAGATCACAACAACATTGACAGTGGATAGACAATGGCAAGCATTCAAAGATAGAATGGAAGAATTCCAGAACATGTTTATACCGGTTTGGCATAAAAATAAACCTAAAAAGGTGACTCAACCGTGGATAACGAGGGAAATTAGGGACAACATAAAATTTAAAAAAAGGGCATATCAACTGGCAAAAAAAAGCACCAGACCGGAAGATTGGGGGCAGTACAGGATACAGCAAAAGAGGACAAAGGGATTAATCAGGAAGGGGAAAATAGAATACGAAAGTAAACTTGCAGCAAACATAAAGACAGACTGCAAAAGCTTTTATCGGTATATCAGGAGGAAAAGACTGGTAAAATCCCAAGTCGGTCCCTTGCAGTCCGATTCGGGAGAATATATAATGGAGAATAAGGAAATGGCAGACCAATTAAACTCATACTTTGGTTCTGTATTCACAAAGGAGGACACAAATAACCTCCCAGGAATATCGGCAAACATAGGGACTAATGAGAGGGAGGAGCTGACAGAAATTAGTATCTCTAGGGATATGGTGTTGGGTAAGTTGAGGGGACTGAAGGCCGACAAATCCCCGGGGCCTGATAAACTACATCCTAGGGTACTTAAGGAGGTGGCCCTGGAGATAGCAGATGCTCTAAGGATCATCTTCCGGAACTCCATTGACTCGGGAACAGTACCCGTGGATTGGAGGGTAGCTAATGTTACCCCAATATTTAAAAAGGGGGGTAGAGAGAAAGCAGGGAATTATAGACCAGTAAGCCTTACATCGGTTGTGGGCAAAATGCTAGAGTCCATTATTAAGGATAAAATAGCGGAGCACTTGACAAATGGGGAAAGGATCGGACAGAGTCAACATGGATTTACAAAGGGTAAATCGTGTTTGACTAATCTGCTGGAATTTTTTGAGGAAGTAACTGGTAAAATAGATGGGGGAGAGCCAGTGGATGTGGTGTACCTTGACTTCCAGAAAGCCTTCGATAAGGTTCCACACAAAAGATTATCATGCAAAATTAAGGCTCATGGGATTGGGGGCAAAGTATTAACGTGGATAGAGAACTGGCTGGCGGATAGAAAACAGAGAGTTGGAATAAACGGCTCGTTTTCGGAGTGGCAGGCAGTGACCAGCGGGGTGCCGCAAGGATCTGTCCTGGGACCCCAGCTGTTCACAATATATATAAATGATCTGGATCAGGGAATTGGATGCAATATTTCCAAATTCGCTGACGACACTAAACTAGGAGGAGGGGTGGGCTCTGATGAGGATGTCAGGAGGCTACAGTGCGATTTGGACAGGTTGGGGGAATGGGCGGATACGTGGCAGATGCACTATAATGTGGATAAATGCGAGGTTATCCACTTTGGGGGTAAAAACAGGAGGGTAGATTATTATCTAAATGGCAATAGATTGGGAGATGGGGAAGTGCAGAGGGACCTGGGTGTTCTTGTGCACCAGTCACTGAAGGAGAGCATGCAGGTGCAACAGGCGATTAAGAAGGCAAATGGTATGTTGGCCTTCATATCAAGGGGGTTCGAGTATAGGAATAGGGATACCTTACTACAGCTGTACAAGGTGCTGGTGAGACCGCATCTGGAGTATTGTGTACAGTTTTGGTCGCCCCATCTGCGGAAGGATGTTCTTGCCATGGAAAGAGTGCAGCGGCGATTCACCAGGCTGATACCTGGAATGGCGGGAATGACCTACGAGGAGAGATTGAATAGTTTGGGCTTGTACTCACTGGAGTTTAGAAGATTGAGAGGGGATCTCATCGAAACATATAAAATTATGGCAGGCCTGGACAGGCTGAATTCAGAGAGAATGTTTCCAATGGCAGGGGAGCACAGAACCAGGGGCCACAGTCTAAAAATAGCGGGCAAATCATTTAAAACAGAGATGAGGAAGAATTTCTTCACTCAAAGAGTGGTGAGCCTGTGGAATTCCCTGCCACAGAGGGCTGTGAAGGCTAATTCAATAAATATTTTCAAGAGAGAATTGGATATATTTCTGAAGGCTAAGGGGATTAAGGGTTACGGAGAAAAGGCGGGGACAGGGTACTGCACTGGTAAGATCAGCTATGATCTCAGACGAAGATCAGCCATGATCTCATTGAATGGCGGAGCAGGCTCGAAGGGCCGAATGGCCTACTCCTGTTCCTATCTCTATGTTTATTCTATGTTTAACTCACACGGTTAAAATAAATTCTCATCTCTCCTCTGGTTCTTTTGCCAATTACCTTAAAATCTGCGACCTCTGGTTACTGACCCTCCTGCCAGTGGAAACAGTTTCTCATTATTTACTCCATGAAAACCCTTCATAATTCTGAACACCTCTATTAAATCTCCCCTTCTCTAAGAACAACAATCCCAGCTTCTCCATAACTGAAGTCATTCTTTCCTGATACCATTCTCGTAAATCTCCTCTGCACCCGCTCCAAAGCCTTGACATGCTTTCTAAAGTGCGGTGTCCAGAATTGGACACAATACGCCAACTAATCCATCTTCCTTATTTATTGTGTTTTAAAGAAAGATGGTTTTGGTGAAAGTAGTCAATTCATTGTAAAAACTCCCAGTATTTTAAAATGTAAACTGATGGAAGGAAAGAAATTTGCAGGGCTCTGGGGAAAGGGCAGGTGAGTGGGACAAGCTGAAGTGCTCCTGCAGAGAGCCGGCACGGGCTGAATGGCCGCCATCCATGCTGTAACCATTCTATGATTCTAACTTATCTGAACAGGCCATTTTAATTCATGGGTAGGAAAATTAATTCCTATTACTGTAGTCTGTGGTGTTGTAATGGTAAATTTTAAAGGCTGTCTGCATAATGAAGGAAGAGCAGGTTACAGCTTGTATTGACAATTGGTTAAATATTTTGAAGTCAAATTTTTGCATGAAGATGGTTGGAAAAAGATTGCCACTGTTCTGCAAATAACGTACTTAGAGCTGTGACTATGAAGAGATTCTTGCATGCATGTGGAAGCAGAATTTTCTAGGATACATAATAAGCTGAGGATGATGCACCTTGTTGTAGAAAGGATAATTTTAAACCATTCTTGGATTGAGATTTTAAGATGAAACCGGTTTTTAAAGATTCACTGACGTGTTTAGACGACACCCATGCTTTTAAGTAAATACGGTCTGGCGTTCTAAAGTTTTTCATCCATCTAGTCGTGTTGGGGACGTGCCTCTGCTGCTTGGGGAATGTTTTAGTTCAGAGACTAATTGTGTGAAATGCCCTCTTCGGTATGTTGCACTGTTTCGGCGAGAGTTATTTGACAAGCCTTTGACTTTTAAGGTGAGCTGAATGTTGCAGCATACAGCAAAAAAAAAATAAGTTGTACAGAGCACACCTCTAAATGGAAGATTCTGACCATGTTCAGAAATGCTAAGTCCCTAAAAATGAGTGAGTTAGTTGTGACGATTGCATTTGGTGCTTGTAATACCAGTAACTAAAGGTGCATTTATCGACCGTGGCAGCCTTTGAAGCTTCTTTTCTTCTCTTCCTGATTGAGCAGCCAGTTGAAGTGTGCACTGCAGCAATATGGAAATGCAGAAGTGTGGTAGTGGGTCGCATTGCATATAGCAGGCAGTTGCAATACAGTGGAGGGCTAGAATATATTTTGCATGATGTAATCAGCAGCCAGTCACAAGATAGGAATAATGTCAGGTGCTTGGTAAAATCCCTCCATTGACAGCAAGCACAGAGAACTAGTCAGATTGACGTCTCCGAGTTCTTTGTCAGTGACTTGTGTATTAGTCATCCCTACATGTCGTAATATATAATAATTGTGCTTTGCAAGATTATAGGATTTATTACCTGTATGTGTGTTGCAGATTTCCAGATTTATTGTTATTTCTCTTACTTATCGATGCCTTAGTTTGCAAGTGAAAGGTTTTTAAACTGAGGTCCTTGGACCCAAGGGATCTGGGAGAGGGACAGAAGTCTCATTATACATCACCAGTTTGGGTATTTACTGCACTTGCTAGCATGTTAATTCTGTTGCTGTACATATTTTTTTTTAAATCTTAAATTAAAGCATTGCTTTCCTCTTGGATAATTGAAACTTCTTGAAATTGGGACAGCAGGTTGTGTCGATATTTGCAGGGGCTGCCCCCACACAGCAATACGTATAGCAACCTTCTCTCGGTATCCTTCACACCACAGCCCCTTTTGTCATCTCTGCATCTCCAGATAATATTGGCCAGAAATAAGCCCTATGTTCCTAAGTCCAAGCATCCCAAACTGTTCTGTCACCTGAAATCTTGGCGTTTATTGAACACGTGAAAGCTGTTACTTGCCACCAACTCACCTCCTGACTGATCGTCAGCCTGAGGATGTTAGTGCTGAGAAATGGTACATTTTTCCTATTCCCTACACCCAATGCCCTCTTGTCAGTTTTGCTCACTTGTCAGTGCCCTCATTGAGGGTTATAGGTTCAAGCCCTGCCCCAGAGTTTGGATGAATAATTTAGGCTGATACACCAATGTTGGATTATTACATTGAGTGTACAGCACAGAAGCAGGCCATTCGGCCCAACTGGTCTATGCTGGTGTTTATGCTCCACACGAGCCTACTTTGTCTCACACTATCAGCGTTTCTTTCTGTTCCTTTCTCCCTCATGTACTTATCCAGCTTCCCCTGAAATGCATCGATACTATTCGCCTCAACTACTCCATGTGGTAGCGAGTTCCACATTCTCACCACTCTTTGGGTAAAGAATAGGGTTGTTAGAGATGCTTCCTTCAAAGGAGACATCAAACTAAGGCCTTCAACCACAGGAACAGGAGGAGGCCATTCAGCCCCTCGCGTCTGTTCTGCCATTCAGTTAGATCATGGCTGATCTGTATCTCGACTCCATTTACCCGCCTTGGTTCCACATCCCTTAATTACCCTTACCAAGCAACAAATCTATCCATCCCAGTTTTGACATTTTCAATTGATCCCCAGCCTCAGTAGCTTTTTGGGGGAAGAGTGTTTCAGATTTCCACTCCCCTTTGTGTGAAGTGCTTCCTGACGTCACCCCTGAACGGCCCGGCTCTAAATTTAAGTTTATGCACCCTTGTTCTGGACTCCCCCACTAGAGGAAATGGTTTCTCTCTATCGACCCCATCACATCCTTTAAATCATGTTGAACACCTCGATTAGATCACCCCTTAATCCTCTGTACTCCGGGGAATAGAAGCCTGGTCTGTGCAACATGTCCTCATAATTGAAACCGTTTAGTCCCAGTATCATTCTGGTGAATCTGCGCTGCACCCTCTTCAAGACCAATATATCCTCCCTGCGGGGTGGTGCCCAGAACTGACCGCAGTGCTCCAGATGTGGTCTATCCAGAGCTTTATACAACTGTAGCGTAACTTCCACCCCTTGTATTCTAGCCCCCCTTGAGATAAAAGCTAACATCCCATTAGCTAGCTTTTAATGATTTTTGTATCAATATTGCAAAAAAAAAACACTAACTGGGCACTTCACAGGAGCGTTATCAAACAAAATTTGATTCCGAGCCACATACGGAAATAATGGGGCAGATGAACAAAAGCTTGGTCAAAGAGTTAGGTTTTAAGGTGCGTCTTAAAGGAGGAGAGAGCGGTTTAGCGAGGAAATTCCCGAGCTCAGGGCCCAGGCAGCTGAAGGCACGGCCGCCAATGGTGGCGCGATTAAAATCGGGGGATGTGCAAGAGGCCAGAATTAGAGGAGCGCTGAGATCTCAGTGGGTTGTAGGGCCAGAGGAGGTTACAGAGATGGGGAGGGGTGAGGCCTTGGGATTTGAAAATGAGAATTTTAAAATTGAGGCGTTCCTCCCAGGTTGGGTATACTGTAGCCCAGCTTGCTGCAGAATAAAACCCTTGTACTTTGCCCCAGTCTTTCAGCATCCTGTCCTGCTCCAGTGTTACACTTCCCCATTTCCCAGCGTGATGTTAATTGGCGGCGTTTTGATGCGGTTCTTGCACCACGAGGAACCAGATTAAGAGGCCAAGCTCATTACAGGAAGGACTCGTGGATGACCGAGAGGAGAAATGTTGCACAATTATCCTGGATTGATTTTGATCTCTAGTCCCCTTTAATTTTTGTTTGTAATATCCACCATTTTACATTGGGGAAAAACTGGCCCAAAACTAAGATGTGTTTTATTGTGAAGACACTTTTCTAGAAGTAAAATCACATTGAAGACAATCTACAGCACAGGTTTTTAAAAAGTCTGAAAACCAAACTGGAGCTAGACTCTGCCAGCTATTAAGTAGGATCCTGTCAAATTAACTGGTGCGAAGGAGAGCTATTAAGCAAAAGCTGGTGTGTTCTACTTTAATGTGGCACTTGAAGCCTCTTCAGAGCAGTTGAGAGCTGCTATGAAGGTAGATTGTGATGCTGTATGGTGAAACTGAGTAATCAGGCGATAAACTGGAATCAGTGAGCTATGTTGGTCTGCAAGCATGTACAATGCTACAAAAATAATCATACATCATTTTCATGTGGGCTAAAATTATGATCAGAAGGGGTCCTCTGGACTAGTACGAATAACTGGCAAGGCCTTGCTCGCCAACAAACCAGTGGCGCTCTGGAAAAATATTACGCAGAGTTAGTCAGCTGTGGCTCAGTGGGTAGCACTCTCGCCGCTGAGTCAGAAGGTTGTGGGTTCAAGTCCCACTCCAGAGACTTGAGCACAAAAATCTAGGCTGACACTCGAGGGAGTGCTGCACTGTCTGGGGTGCCGTCTTTCGGATGAGATGTTAAACCGAGGCCCCGTCTGCTCTCTCCGGTAGATGTAAAAGATCCCATGGCCACTATTTCGAAGAGCAGGGGAGTTCTCCCCAGTGTCCTGGGGCCAATATTTATCCCTCAATCAACATCATTAAAACAGATTATCTGGTCATTATCACATTGCTGTATGTGGGAGCTTGCTGGGCACAAATTGGCTGCCGCATTTCCTACATTACAACAGTGACTACACACAAAAAGTACTTCATTGGCTGTAAAGTGCTTTGGGATGTCCGGTGGCCACGAAAGGCGCTATAGAAAAGCAAGTCTTTCTTTAGTGCCAACCCATTGTTGTATAGTGAGTTTGCTGTTTACCGTGTAGCATATGAGGTTCTGCATCTGTCTCGTGAGGGTTTGAACTTGCACTTCTCGTATTCACGAATTGGTCAGTAGGCTAGTGTACTCTGCCAAGATTGGAGCCAAACTAACCCGATGAAAGGTTGGAATGAAGTCAGTTGCCTTGTGACAGACTTCTAATTTGACACTTAATAAATTTTAGTGTTCCAAGGCACTGATTGACCAGCCGCCCTGGAATATTAATGGGTTCTACAGGTGGAGGAGCTGAGAATTCATCCCACTCTCTCTTCCGGGTAACCCTGCAAGCCAATTCTGTAGTATTTTAGCCAGTTAATTTGCAGCCTACTCAGAGGGTCTGTCAGCCTTGCTTCTAGCCTGACTGCAGTCGAGCTCTTTGACTTTGTGTCTCTGTCTACAAGAACATAAGAATTAGGAGCAGGAGCCCGCCATTCAGTAAGATAATGGCTGATCTTTGACTTCCACTCCACTTTCCCACCTGATCTCCATATCCCTTGATTCCCCTAGAGGTCAATAATCTATCTATCTCTCAGCCTTGAATAGACTCAACGATTCAGCATCCACAGCCCCCTGGGGTAGAGAATTCCAAAGATTCACAACCCTCTAAGTGAAGAAATTCCTCCTTATCTCAGTCCTAAATGTCTGACCCTTTATCCTGAGACTATGCCCCCTAGTTCTAGACTCTTCAGCCAGGGGGAAACAACCTCTCAGCATCTACCCTAGCGAGCCCTCAGGAAGAGTGCGTTAATTCCGTATTGGGCAGTAGCTCGGTTTGGGGATTCTTTGTATGGTGGTGGGTTTCTACGTATGTGTAATGAAATCTGTATTCGTTCTTGCCTGTATTCGTTTTGCACTCATGTATATTACCCCCCCCCCCGCCACATGGTGTATAGTTTCACTTCCTCTTTCCTGACTAACCTGTATGACTCCTGCGAGCCAGTCAGTGTGTTGAGATGTTAGCTCTGATCTTAGTGATTAAAAGCCAACTTGTTAAAGTCTATAACTTCTAGTTTTGTGCTTATTGAAGGCACATCAATTTTAATCACTAAAGAATACTAGGATGGATCGACTCCTAAAACCAGAGCGTCTGGACTTGGATCCACATTCTGCTGAAGCATCAAATCAATTTGGACACTGGCTCAAATGCTTCGAACTCTTCGCGAGGGCCTCATCCGCTAGCGAGGTAGATAAACTGAGTCTACTGACTACTCGCGTTAATCATCGGATTTATTCGTTCATCTGGGACGCCACCTCTTACACGGAGGCCATCACTATCCTGAAGGCCCAATACCAGAGGCCAGTAAACGAAGTGTACGCCAGACATCTGCTGGCTACACGCAGGCAGCGACCTGAGGAATCAATGGACGATTTCTTACAGGGCCTAAAGGACTTGGTCCGGGACTGTAACTGCAAGGCCGTGACGGCCAACGTGCACTCTGATGAATTGGTCCGCGATTCCTTCATCACGGGCCTCAAATCGAATTATATCCGGCAGAGACTGCTGGAGGAGGAGGTCCTGGACTTTAAAAAGGCAGTGGCCACTGTGCGATCGCTGGACGTGGCCCAGAAAAACTCTGACTCTTATTCTTCCGGCCATGCGGCCCTCACCGCCTCGTGCGTGCCGAGCGGGCCGCCATCTTGGAATCAGCCATCTTCCCCATCCAGGTCTCAGACCAGCTCTACACCGCCGGAGGCCCCACACAGAAGTTCACCCAGGAGTCCTACTACAGCGGCAATGTCTCGAGGCCCGAAATGCTACTTCTGCGGCCAGGCCAAGCACCCCAGACAACGATGCCCAGCGAAGGACGCTACATGCTTCAAATGTAAGAAAAAGGGGCATTTTAGCAAAGTCTGCAGGGGGAATCCGATTTCCAACTCCGTCACCGCCTCGTGCGTGCCGTGCGGGCCGCCATCTTGGGATCCGCCATCTTTTCCCGACTCAACGGCCGCCCAGGGCCCAACAGTGGCTTCGATCACGGTGGATCAATCCAGGCCACACCCGTTGACAAAATCCATGATGGACATACAGGTAAACGGGAATTTAACGAAATGTTTAATTGACTGTGGGAGTACCGAGAGTTTTATCCACCCTAGCCTGGTACGGCGGCACTCATTAACGGTAACCCTTACACGGAGCAGAATTGCTATGGCTGCTAAGCCCCACACTTCGGACATTTTGGGCTACTGTGTGGTAACACTGACTGTAAAAGGCACGGACTACAAGGATTTTAAACTCCTCGTGATGCCAGAACTCTGTGTTAATGTAATCTTGGGCCTGGCCTTCCAGTGCCACCACGAAAGTGTCACGCTAGCATATGGCGGGTCCCAGCCGCCACTCACAGTCTGTGGCCTATCAACCTTAAAAATCAGCCCGCCCTCTTTATTCGCTAATCTCGCTCCGAACTGTAGGCCCATAGCGACCAAAAGTAGACGGTACAGTCTGGAAGACAGACACTTTATCAAGGCGGAAGTGGACAGACTCCTGCGGGAAGGCATTATTGAATGCAGTACCAGTCCGTGGCGTGCCCAAGTAGTCATAGTTAAAAATAGCGAAAAGAAACGGATGGTAATTGACTACAGCCAGACTGTTAATATTTATACCCAGCTGGACGCCTACCCTTTACCCCGCATATCAGAAATGGTCAACCAGATCGCGCAATACCGAGTCTTCTCGACTATCGACCTCAAATCCGCGTATCACCAGCTCCCCATTAGAACGGAGGACCGCCCATACACCGCCTTTGAGGCGAACGGACGCCTCTACCATTTTCTCAGAGTGCCCTTCGGCGTAACAAATGGGGTCTCGGTCTTCCAACGTGAGATGGACCGCATGGTTGACGAGAATAAACTACAAGCTACCTACCCCTATCTGGACAATGTCACTATCTGCGGGCACAACCAGCAAGACCACGATCTAAACCTTGTGAGATTTTTAAAAACTGCCCTAAAGCTGAATCTAACCTACAACGAAGACAAATGTGTCTTCAACATAACCCGTCTCTGTATCCTCGGCTGTGTGGTGGAAGATGGGGTAATGGGACCGGACCCTGACCGATTACGCCCCCTAAAGGAACTGCCCCTGCCACACAATCCCAAAGCTTTAAAAAGGTGCCTGGGATTTTTTTCGTATTATGCCCAATGGGTGCCCAATTACTCTGATAAGGCCCGACCCCTCAGTAAATCGACTTCCTTCCCACTATCCGCTGAAGCTCGGGAGGCTTTCACCAGTATTAAAACAGGACATTGAAAGGGCTGCAGTGTGTGCAGTGGACAAATGCATTCCCTTTCAAGTCGAAAGCGATGCGTCAGACTTTGCCTTAGCTGCGACCCTCAATCGGGCTGGGAGACCTGTGGCCTTCTTCTCCCGAACCCTTCAGGGACCTGAAATCAGGCACTCTTCTGTTGAGAAGGAGGCACAGGCTATAGTGGAGGCAGTGCGGCACTGGAGACACTACCTAGCCGGCAAACGTTTCACCCTGCTCACCGACCAGCGGTCGGTGGCTTTCATGTTTAATAACAAACAAAGGGGGAAAATCAAGAATGACAAAATACTCAGGTGGAGGATCGAACTATCCACGTTCGACTATGATATTATGTACAGGCCGGGAGCCCTTAATGAACCCCCAGACGCCCTATCGCGGGGAATGTGTGCTAGCATTCATACGGACAAATTACAGGGTCTCCACAACGACCTCTGTCACCCAGGGGTCACCCGACTATACCATTTTATAAAGTCCCGCAATCTGCCCCACTCCATCGAGGAGGTCAGGGCAATGACCAGAGCCTGCCGCATCTGTGCGGAATGCAAGCCTCGTTTCTACAGGCTTGACCGTGCACACCTTATCAAAGCCACACGGCCATTCGAGCGCCTAAGTCTGGACTTCAAGGGACCCCTTCCCTCTGACGACCGTAACGTATACTTCCTCAATATCATCGATGAATATTCCCGCTTCCCCTTCGCCATTCCCTGCCCAGACATGACCAGTGCCACGGTCATCAAGTGTCTCGGTAATCTATTCTGCATGTTTGGCATGCCGAACTACATACACAGCGATAGGGGGACGTCATTTATGAGTGACGAACTGCGCCAGTTCTTGCTCTCAAAGGGGATAGCCACTAGCAGAACCACTAGCTACAACCCCCGGGGTAATGGGCAAGTGGAAAGGGAGAATGCTACTGTTTGGAAGGCTGTCACGTTAGCCTTAAAGTCAAAAGGCCTTCCGACCTCCCGCTGGCAGGAAGTCCTCCCAGACGTGCTCCACTCCATAAGGTCTCTGTTATGTACAGCCACTAACGCTACCCCTCACGAAAAGATGTTCGTTTTCCCCCGGAAATCGACCTCGGGCATATCTCTACCCGCGTGGCTGACGTCCCCGGGGACAGTACTATTGTGGAAGCACGTGAGAGGCCATAAAACGGACCCCCTTGTGGAAAAGGTACAGCTCCTCCATGCAAACCCTCAGTACGCCTATATCGAATACTCTGACGGGCGAGAGGACACTGTTTTCATAAAAGACCTCGCTCCCTCGGGGAGCGGAGAGAACGATGAGAGACTACCCGAGGAAGACCTACACAAAGAGACAGGACGCCCAGAGGTATCAATACCCAACTTTAACCTGGAGGACACTGCGGAGGCCCGGACAGCGGAGGAACCAGAATCCACTCCCCTAGAGGCACCCCAACCGGCTTTGCGCCGATCACTGAGAACCGCAAAACCTCCTGACAGATTCACTTATACCAACTTTTAAGAAACATCACCCCGATGGACTAAATCTAAAGAAGGGGTGAATGTAATGAAATCTGTATTCGTTCTTGCCTGTATTCGTTTTGCACTCATGTATATTACCCTCCCCCACACGGTGTATAGTTTCACTTCCTCTTTCCTGACTAACCTGTATGACTCATTCCTGCGAGCCAGTCAGTGTGTTGAGATGTTAGCTCTGATCTTAGACTTTAACAAGTTGGCTTTTAATCACTAACTTCTAGTTTTGTGGTTATTGAAGGTACATCAGTATGTATTGATATAAATGTCAAGTTATCAATTATCTTTTATCTTACGGCAGAACTGCAATGTGCAGGTACTAAAAGTTGTTCAAGTAAGAGTCATTTTGAAACTTCTCTGCTGTGAACTGTTTCAATATGACACTACAGAGAGTCATTACTAATTGACACCCAGCAGTACCTGGGCCAATTTGGTTCATAGAAATTTACGGCACAGAAGGAGACCATTCGGCCCATCGTGTCTGTGCCGGCCGACAGAGCTATCCGGCCGACAGAGCTATCCAGCCTAATCCCATTTTCCAGCTCTTGGTCCGTAGCCCTGTAGGTTACGGCACTTCAAGTGCCTAGCCAAGTACTTTTTAAATGCGATGAGGGTTTCTGCCTCTCCCACCCTTTCAGGCAGTGAGTTCCAGACCCCCCACCACCCTCTGGATGAACAAAGCTCTCCTCAACTCCCCTCTAATCCTTCCACCAATTACTTTAAATCTCTGCCCCCTGGTTATTGACCTCTCTGCTAAGGGAAATAGATCCTTCCTATCCACTCCATCTAGGCCCCTCATAATTTTATACACCTCAATCAAGTCTGTTCCAAAGAAAACAACCCCAGCCTCTCCCATCTTTCCTCATAGCTAAAATTCTCCAGTCCTGGCGACATCCTTGTAAATCTCCTCTGTACCCTCTCTAGTTCAGTCACATCCTTCCTGTAATGTTGGGACCAGAACTGTACGCAGTACTCTAGCTGTGGCCTAACTAGTGTTTTATACAGTTCAAGCTTAACATTCCTGCTCTTATATTCTATGCCTCAGCTAAAAAAGGAAAGTATTCCATATGCCTTCTTAACCACCTTATCTACCTGTCCTACCTTCAGGGGTCTGTGGACATGCACTCACTCCAAGGTCCCTCTGTTCCTCTACACTTCTCATTATCTTGTGGCACAAATGCAATGTGCAGGTACTAAAGTTGTTCGAGTAAGTCATTCTGAAACTGCTCTGCTGTGAACAGTTTCAATATGACATTACAGCGTCTCATTACTAATTGACACTCAGCTGTACTTGGGCCAGTTCAGTTAGGTAGGATACATTGAGGTTGTCTGTATAATGAAACAAATTTGAGCAGTACATGGACTGCACACATGTAACACAAGGATAAATGGCCAGATATCTCTTGCAACTTTGCTGTGCGCTTCCAGTACAGTATTTTAAAGTTAGTGTCCCCAGTTTTTAAATGAAAGTACAATAGATGAGGCTCTGACATCTTTAGCACTATTTTTGCAGTGATCTCCACCATTTGCCTCTTGCCAGCTACTGAATTGGAAATAAAAAACAGAAAATGCTGGAGATACTCAGCAGGTCAGGCAGCATCTGCGGAGAGAGAAACAGAGTTAACGTTTCAGGTCGATGACTTTTCGTCCAAACGGGAAAAGGTTTAGGATGAAACAGGTTTTAAGCAAGTACAGAGGCAGGGAAGGAGGGGAGGGGTGGGAAGAACAAAAGGGAAGGTCTGTGATGGTGTAAGGCGGTAGAGATTAAATGACAAAAGGTATGATGGTAAAGAAACAAAAGATGGGTTTAGAGGGGGTGTAAATGGGAATGGCAGAATCATCCGCAACGGCTACTGTCGAAGAAATGGGGGTGGAGGTTATGATCTGAAATGATTGAACTCTATGTTGAGTCCAGAAGGCTGTAAAGCGCCTAATCGAAAGATGAGGTGCTGTTCCTCGAGCTTACTTTTGAGCTTCATTGGTACAGTGTAAGAGGCCGAGGACAGAGATGTCAGAGTGGGAATGGAGCGGAGAATTAAAGTGACAGGCGACCGGAAGCTCAGGGTCACGCTTGCGGACTGAATTGGAACTGAGGTGTTGACTGGGAGTTGATGTGACTACACAAACGGCATGTTCTTACAGTGAGCTGCTACTGTGAAGTCTTGCTAGCCTTGCACTTAATTTGCAATACTCGCCCGCACTTTTAAGCAGCTGGGTGAGCAAGTGGAATTTGGAAAGTAGAATCTTCTTAATTGATGAACTGTTTGAAGAAAATTTTCTTTAAAAAATGTTACTGCTAGTTGTTGTCCATCTTAGTAACTGAAAAATACTGTCGAGCCTTCACTCTCTCCCTATTATTCCATTTTCTCTCCATGTGTCAGCTGTGGCTCAGTTGGTAGCACCCTCTCCTCTGAGTCAGCAGTTTAAGCCCCACTCCAGAGACTTGAGCACAAAAATCTAGGCTGACACTCCAGCGCCAGTACTGAGGGAGTGCTGCACTGTCGGATGTGCTGTCTTTCGGATGAGACGTTAAAACCAAGGTCCCGTCTGCTCTCAGGTGGACGTAAAAGATCCTATGGCACTATTTTGAAAAAGAGCAGGGGAGTTCTCCCTTGTGTCCTGGAGCCAATATTTATCCCTCAATCAACTTAACAGATTATCTGGTCATTATCACATTGCTGTTTGTGGGAGCTTACTGTGCACAAAATGGTTGCTGCGTTTCCTGCATTACAACAGTGACTCCACTTCAAAAGTACTTCATTGGCTGTAAAGCGCTTTGAGACGTCTGGTGGTCGTGAAAGGCGCTGTAGAAATTATGCCAGATGTTGTTTTTGGTTGTATTTATAAAAAAAAAAAAAAAAAAATCTTATTTTAAATCCGATGATTGTGAAAGTTAGTTTCTAGGAACATGGTTGCCCATTCGCTTTGAATCTAATTGTGCTTTCTATATCCATAACTGGATTGTTTTACCCACCCACCCAAAAAACTGACAAATGGCAAGAAAGAACAAATTATATTTCTCACATTATTCACCTGAACTCTAATTTATAGTTTTTACTTCTAATAATAGCTATGGGGATAAGACAAAGAGACTTTCAAATGTGTTAAGTAAAAATAATGGGCTAGAGTCTGGAGTGTGCAGCATGCACGATGTGGACCTTAATGCGTGTATGTAGTATACGAAGGTTGCACAGCTTCGGAGTCAACTGGACGCACGACACAACGTCCGGGAGTGAGAAACCTTTCTGGAGCAGACGTTCCAGAGAATGGTCACCCTACAGACCGTTGGGCGTGCAGCATCTGTCCAGGGAAACTGGATGATCGTCGGCAGGCAGGGCAGGAAGGGACAAGTGAGGGTAGAAAGGGGAGCACCTGTGGAGCTGAATTTGTCTAATAGATGTATCTGTTTAGGTACTGGTGATGTGGACAAAAAGGGTGACAGAGGAGGGTAAGCATGAGCTACTACAGGGCAATGAGAGTGAGTGGTTACCAATGGGGAAAATCCATACAAACCTTGTGGAAATGGTAAATAGGGCAGTGGGGGAAGATTTAAATTAGTGAAGGAGGTGGCAGGGAAAGTGCACACCAAGTTAAAAAGACCAGCAGGACATACAGACAGGGTGCGGGTGGTTACCTAGATAGGAGTTCTGTACAGAACTGCACATATCATCTATCTATCTATATATATAAATCGGTACTTCTGTCTATCTGTCTATCTGTCATCGCGTGTGCTTATGGGTATGCACTCGAAAGTTACAGGGCGTACCTACGCGCGCGTTACCTCCAAAGAAAGCTTACGCTTCCGAGACGGTTTTAAGCGTATTTACGTTTCGGCCGGGCTAAAATTGCGCCCGCGGTATCCCAAAAACCTTCAACATTCCGCTCATTAGCATCTCATTATCCGCTCATTAGCGACAGAGTGACCTCGAGCTCGACCAATCGTACGCCGGGTTGCTGGCGTGTGCCGCCAGGCCAATCGGTGCGTGTGGGGCCGGGCTTTATCGTTCTGAACCGAGGTGAGTCGCCGCCATCTTGATTCCAAACTTTTCCTTTCTTTTTCCCGCTTTCTGCGTCTTAAAAAAAAACGTTGCTTTTAAAACACAGACTGTTTTTAAAAAAAATGATTTAGAAAGTAATTAACTTATCTAATCTCATTAATTTTCCTACCTTTCCCCGTTTTTCCAGGTAGGCCTAGAAGCCTCGGCGTCTCCTCCGCACCCACGCCCGAGCTAGGCACCTCCCGGCCCCACTCGAAGGCTGGAGGGCCGAGCCTCAGCCCAGCGCCGCCAGGGTGCGCGCGCAGCAGGAGCTGAGACGCGCTGTCTCTCTCTGGCTGGCTGGGGGGGGCGGGGCTTGCTGAGCGTCCAGCGTTACCCTGGCAACCGGGCCCACGTCTCGCACAAGCCGCAATCGGCGCTCTTCACCTCGGGGGGGGGGGGGGGGCGCCCCCCGCCACTCCCTTTCCCCCCGCCTCCTCCCCGCCCTCCCTTCCCCGCCCTCTCCCTCCCTTCCCCGCCCTCTCCCTCCCTTCCCCGCCCTCTCCCTCCCTTCCCCGCCCTCTCCCTCCCTTCCCCGCCCTCTCCCTCCCTTCCCCGCCCTCTCCCTCCCTTCCCCGCCCTCTCCCTCCCTTCCCCGCCCTCTCCCTCCCTTCCCCGCCCTCCCCCCCCCGCCTCCTCCCCGCCTCCTCCCCGCCTCCTCCCCGCCTCCTCCCCGCCCTCCCTTCCCCGCCTTCTCCCTCCCTTCCCCGCCCTCCCTTCCCCGCCCTCCCTTCCCCGCCCTCCCTTCCCCGCCCTCCCTTCCCCGCCCTCCCTTCCCCGCCCTCCCTTCCCCGCCCTCCCTTCCCCGCCCTCCCTTCCCCGCCCTCCCTTCCCCGCCCTCCCTTCCCCGCCCTCCCTTCCCCGCCCTCCCTTCCCCGCCCTCCCTTCCCCCGCCCTCCCTTCCCCGCCCTCCCTTCCCCCGCCCTCCCTTCCCCGCCCTCCCTTCCCCCCCCTCCCTTCCCCCCCTCCCTTCCCCCCTCCCTCCCCCCCCTCCCTCCCCCCCCCTCCCTCCCCCCCTCCCTCCCCCCCCTCCCTTCCCCCCCCTCCCTTCCCCCCCCCTCCCTTCCCCCCCCTCCCTTCCCCCCCCTCCCTTCCCCCCCCTCCCTTTCCCCCCCCCTCCCTTCCCCCCCCCTCCCTTCCCCCCCCCCCTCCCTTCCCCCCCCCCCTCCCTTCCCCCCCCCCTCCCTTCCCCCCCCCCCTCCCTTCCCCCCCCCCCTCCCTTCCCCCCCCCCTCCCTTCCCCCCCCCCCCCTTCCCCCCCCCCCCTCCCTTCCCCCCCCCCCTCCCTTCCCCCCCCCCCTCCCTCCCCCCCCTCCCTTCCCCCCCCCTCCCCCCTCCCTTCCCCCCCCTCCCTTCCCCCCCTCCCTTCCCCCCCCTCCCTTCCCCCCCCTCCCTTCCCCCCCTCCCTTCCCCCCCTCCCTTCCCCCCCCTCCCTTCCCCCCCCTCCCTTCCCCCCCCCTCCCTTCCCCCCCCTCCCTTCCCCCCCCCTCCCTTCCCCCCCCTCCCTTCCCCCCCCTCCCTTCCCCCCCCCTCCCTTCCCCCCCCCTCCCTTCCCCCCCCCTCCCTTCCCCCCCCTCCCTTCCCCCCCCCTCCCTTCCCCCCCCCTCCCTTCCCCCCCCCTCCCTTCCCCCCCCCTCCCTTCCCCCCCCCTCCCTTCCCCCCCCTCCCTTCCCCCCCCCTCCCTTCCCCCCCCCTCCCTTCCCCCCCCTCCCTTCCCCCCCCCTCCCTTCCCCCCCCCTCCCTTCCCCCCCCCCTCCCTTCCCCCCCCCCTCCCTTCCCCCCCCCCTCCCTTCCCCCCCCCCCTCCCTTCCCCCCCCCCTCCCTTCCCCCCCCCTCCCTTCCCCCCCCCTCCCTTCCCCCCCCCTCCCTTCCCCCCCCCTCCCTTCCCCCCCCTCCCTTCCCCCCCCTCCCTTCCCCCCCCTCCCTTCCCCCCCTCCCTTCCCCCCCCTCCCTTCCCCCCCTCCCTTCCCCCCCCTCCCTTCCCCCCCCTCCCTTCCCCCCCTCCCTTCCCCCCCTCCCTTCCCCCCCTCCCTTCCCCCCCTCCCTTCCCCCCCTCCCTTCCCCCCCCTCCCTTCCCCCCCTCCCTTCCCCCCCCTCCCTTCCCCCCCCTCCCTTCCCCCCCCTCCCTTCCCCCCCTCCCTTCCCCCCCCTCCCTTCCCCCCCCCTCCCTTCCCCCCCCTTCCCCCCCTCCCTTCCCCCCCCCTCCCTTCCCCCCCCCCTCCCTTCCCCCCCCCTCCCTTCCCCCCCCCTCCCTTCCCCCCCCCTCCCTTCCCCCCCCCTCCCTTCCCCCCCCTCCCTTCCCCCCCTCCCTTCCCCCCCCTCCCTTCCCCCCCCTCCCTTCCCCCCCCTCCCTTCCCCCCCCCTCCCTTCCCCCCCCCCCCTCCCTTCCCCCCCCCCCTCCCTTCCCCCCCCCTCCCTTCCCCCCCCCCTCCCTTCCCCCCCCCCTCCCTTCCCCCCCCCCTCCCTTCCCCCCCCCTCCCTTCCCCCCCCTCCCTTCCCCCCCCCTCCCTTCCCCCCCCCTCCCTCCCCCCCCCTCCCTTCCCCCCCCCTCCCTTCCCCCCCCCTCCCTTCCCCCCCCCCCTCCCTTCCCCCCCCCTCCCTTCCCCCCCCCTCCCTTCCCCCCCCCCCTCCCTTCCCCCCCCTCCCTTCCCCCCCCCTCCCTTCCCCCCCCCTCCCTTCCCCCCCCCTCCCTTCCCCCCCCCTCCCTTCCCCCCCCCCTCCCTTCCCCCCCCCCCTCCCTTCCCCCCCCCCCCTCCCTTCCCCCCCCCCTCCCTTCCCCCCCCCCTCCCTTCCCCCCCCCCCCTCCCTTCCCCCCCCCCCTCCCTTCCCCCCCCCCCTCCCTTCCCCCCCCCTCCCTTCCCCCCCCCCCTCCCTTCCCCCCCCCTCCCTTCCCCCCCCCCCTCCCTCCCCCCCCCCCTCCCTCCCCCCCCCCCTCCCTTCCCCCCCCCTCCCTTCCCCCCCCCCCTCCCTTCCCCCCCCCTCCCTTCCCCCCCCCTCCCTTCCGCCCCCCCTCCCTTCCCCCCCCTCCCTTCCCCCCCCTCCCTTCCCCCCCTCCCTTCCCCCCCCCTCCCTTCCCCCCCCTCC